>NW_026068155.1:719925-753776 GCF_014885135.2 Alexandromys fortis | reverse complement strand
GCCTTCAGGCATACAGACAGAATATTGTATACATAATAAATAAATATTTAAAAAAAAACAATACTTTAAGGTCTCTTTGACAAGCAGAGATAAGCAGCAAAAAAGAATTATCATAAATATAAGAGATTAAATTTAGCAAGAGAGATAATTTTCTTTTTCTACACTTCCACTCTTGTCTTAAAAATAAAAGTCATAGGTAGGGCAAGGTGGCACATGTTTATCATACCAGCACTCAAGAATCTGAGATAGAAGATTCACATGTTGGAGGCCCATTTTGCCTATATATCAAAATCTATACCAGCATAATAGTGAAACAGTCTCAAAAAAAGGAAACCAGAAAATTAGAAAAAAGAGAGAAAGGGTTGAAAAAAGTGAGGAGGTGGAAGTTGGGGATGTGGCTAAATGGTAGAGCTCTTGACCAGGATACATAAAGTCCTAAATTTGATACCCAGGACCATTGTAGGTAGGTAGGAAGAGAGAGAGAAATTGTTGTCCACTCCATCAGCTCTGGGGTCCCACGGCCATCAGCATTCAGGCAAAATGCTTAGTCACCCTGGGAGCTATCATTTCCAGGTCCCCACAGCCACGCATGTGTCCTCAGCATTCAGGCAAATTGCCTAATCATCCTTATGGAGCCTTATGCTCCCTATAATCTATCCACAAGCACAGCGTGGCCATGTAATCTATACGCATGCATGGCGTAGCTACTTAAGCCCCTTTACACATGCGCTGAACTACCTATGAAAAGTGGACATGCCTGACCCATGCTCTCTTTCACCACGTTTCTTTCAGACAGATCTGTGCAACCCCCTCTTTCCTTTCTCTTTATTAATAAAAACTCTCAAAGTGGATTTTGTTGTATATCCTGTGATCCATTCTCACGCACAGCAGTATCATTGGTGCCGAGGCTCTGACAGGCTCTCCTGCCCTCTGTCCCTCGCCAAGGGCCAGGACTCTGAACGGGGTTCATCTATAATTGCCCATATTACATCTGTCGTGCTGCTGGATCACTTCCTACAATACCGACTATTTCAGTTGGTGAGTTTGTCCCCTTCCGGTCGGCGAAAATGCTTCCCTGAACCCATGAGAGTGACTCTTCAGCATCTGGCACCCTTCTAGTGTTCTTAGAAACAGGGGCACACCCATCTACCGCCTTCAAGGCTATGACTGGCCCCTTTTGCCAACAATCACCTCTGGCAATTCCCCATGGCTGAGGACTGAGGCCTTGCTTCTCATCTCAGACTTTGTCCCTTGTTTCTTGTCGCTCAGACTTTTGTCCCTCTGACTTCTCAGCCCCAGCCTCCTTGGCTCCCTGCCTGACAAAACCTGAAGCGGCCTTTGCCATTTTACTCCGTCTTCGCTTAATCTCAGGATGCCTGAGATTAATAAAGCCAATGGATCTCATTTATTTTTCTCTGACACAGCCATGGGAAATAAGCCTTCCAACAATACAAGCCTAACATCTCCTCTGAGGTGTCTTTTAGAAACCCTCAAACCTCTAAGCTTAATGCCCTACTTAAAGACTCCTAAGCTTTTTCCTATCTTAGTTCTAAGCCCTCTCTCCTTGCCGCCTGTTCACCTGCTCATGTGTTCCTGATTATGCCATCTAAACCAGAACACCCCACTACTACTCTGGACCCTTCTAAGGAACACCCACCTTTCCTAACCCAGCAGTAAACAGCCCCTCCCTTCTCTCCAGCTGTTTCTTCAGCCCCTCTGGCTCCTCCCTCCTTTCTGGTACCAGGCCACTCCAACTGTCTGACTATAGCACCCACTTTCAGTCCTCCTGTCATGCATTCTCATGCCGCTAAGGGACCCCACTCTGATCAAACCAATCCAGCTGCAATTTTTTCTTTATGAGAGGTAGCCAGAGTACACAGATTGGTTAAAGTAAATGTCCCTTTCTCATTATTAAAACTCAGAACAGAAACTGGGTTCTTATAGATCTAACTCTACCTCTTTCCTAAAACAATTGCAATATATTACCCAAACTTATAGTTTTACCTTTCCTTATATATGTGTGTATGTGTGTGTATACATGTGTGTGTATGTGTGTGTGTGTGTGTGTGTGTGTGTGTACAACCTACTTCCTGAGGATCACAGGTGAGCTTGGGAGAAGACTAGCATACATGCAGACAAAATTCACCAGACTAATGTAGCCCAGCCTGCCGGGGCTGAGGTGCTCCCTGATCGAGACCCACTCGGGGTTACAACACCCTAGGTGGCTTTCTAGCTAGAGATCAGTTTACAACCTGCCTCCTGGCAGGTCTCTGTAAGACTGCCCTCAAACCAGTAAACTATGATAAACTCCAGGACATCATTCAGGACAGACAGGAAAATCCATCTCAGTTCCAACGCCTCACAAAAGGCTCTCTTGCAGTACACTAACCTAGATCCTGAGCGCCCAGAGAGCAGACAGCTCCTTATGACCCATTTCTTTTCCCAGAGCTTCCCCAACCTAGAGCCAAGCTTAAGCATTTGGAGAGAAGGCCCCTGACCCCAAGGCAGAAGTATTAGATCTGGCTTTTAAGGTGTACCAAAGTCCGTAAACAAAAATACTAAATGGTGGCCCAGGCCATCCGACCAGCCTCAGCAACTGCCCATGCATTCTTGCTCCCCGGGGCTCAAGGATCACCAGGCCCCTATTTCAAATGTTGAGAAAATGGGCATTGGGCCCAGGCTTGCCCTAATCCTCACCCCAAACCCCCTAGACTGTGTTCAAAATGCCATTGAGAGAGGCATTGGGGGATTGATTACCCCCATGCACCTTGTGGCTTGGGGACATCAAATGCAGATCACCTTCTAACCAAGCTTCTAGGCTTGGCCATGGGCAACTGAGAATACCCACACTCCGTGGACCCAACCACTGTCATTTCTATCAGAGAGAGCCATGGGTAGACATCACAATATCAGGATGATCCATCTCCTTTCTCCTCCAGCCATCTTTCTCCTGGACACCGGAGCCACATACTTGGTACTAAGGGAGTTTGGGGACCCACCTCTCCTTCTTGTTTCCCTATTGTCAGGGTAGGGGAATAGCCTTACCTACCTCATCAGACCCCACCACTCAACTGCATTTTAGGGGGTTATTCCTCTCACTCACTCATTTATGGTTGCGCCAACCTGACCTATACCCCTAATGGGAAGAGATTTTTTTTTTTAGCCAAAGTGGGAGCTTCTATTTCCTTTGCTCTCTCCATTCACCTGACCCCAGGCTCACCAGCAGCTTTATCTTCTCCTCCTGCCTCCCGCCCTACCATGGCAATGTGTCATTTACTTTGCCTGCCTCTCAGGTGGATCTCAGAGTCTGGGACACCCCAAATTCCTCTGCTACTAGACACCATCCCCCCACTGTCATCCAATTACAGGATCCTACCAGGTACACTACCCAAGTTCAGTACCCACTCTCACTCCAGAGCCTTAGGGGACTTAAGTCTATTATCTCTGACCTTCTAAGACAAAAGCTACTTGTCCCCATCTTTTATCCTTTTAACACTCTTATACTTGCAGTTAAGAAATCTACTAGAACCTACCACCTGGTTCAAGACAGCTGGTTCATTAATTTTCCAGTGGTCCCCCTCTATCTTTTGGTACCTAATCCTTACACACTTCTTTCCACTATCTCTTTAGGGATCTCCCATTTCCTCTGCTCTCCTAAACTTCTTGTCCAGCAGGGGATATAGAGTCTCACCTTCAAAAGTTCAATTATCCACCCCTCAGGTCACCTACTTGGGTCTAACCATTACCCCAACACATAAAGCCATTACCTTAGACAGAAAGCACCTATTCCAGTATCTTGTAGTCCCCTCTACCAAGGAGGATGTTTTAACATTTCTAGGAATATCTGGCTTCTTACAATCCTAGATCCCCTCTTTTTCTCTCCTTGCTCGCCCCTTACACAAGGCAGTTCTTGGCTCTCCACACAAGCCCCTTTTCCATCCCATTACTAAGCCCTTCCAGAGGCTCCAAGAGGCTCTTCTCCGGGCTCCAGCTCTTTATCTCCCAGACCTAATTTGCCCCTTCTCCCTCTATATAACAGAAAAGGAAGGATATGCCTTTGGCGTTCAAAGCCATAGCTGGGACCTTCCTTTGTACCTGTAGCACACCTGTCAAAGAAAATAGATCTTGCTGCTCATGGATGGGCACTCTCCATACATGCGTTAGCCGCTGCTGAGCTCCTTATTTGAGAATCATAACAACCAACCTTTGGGTCACCCACCACTGTCTTCTGCCACCACAGCCTGTCCCATCTCTTATCTTATAAAGGCTTACAAAATTTACCTCCTTCTTGAGTTCGTTCTCTCCTAGTGGCACTCGTGAAAGATGCCACACTTACTTTCTAATCTTGCCCACCCCTCAACATCTCAAATCTCCCACAGTCTAATACTGACTATTCTCCATCTTATTCCTGCATTGAAACCCTAGAGGAACTACTACCCCATTCTTCACACACACAAGAGGGCACAATGCCTCAGGCCACCCCTACCTGATGCACAAATGACAGCTCCTTTTAATATGAGGGGCCCTGTAAAGTGGACTATGGCGTAGTGTCAGTTTCTGGAGTGGTTGAAGCACAGACACTCCCTGCCCATACTACTAACCACTAGGCTGAACTAATAGCTCTCGGTCGTGCCTTTCAATTAGCACAAGGATAATTTATAAATGTTTACACAAATTCCAAATATGCCTTTCATATTCTCCTGTCCCCCGCTGACATCTATAAAGAGTGCATGTTTCTTACAACAAAAGGAGGATCCATAACTAACTCAGGCCAAATTATGGCCATGCTCAAAACCTCCCATCTCCCCCAAAGGTTTAGACTCACTGCGAGTCTCATCAGACCTTGAGCTCCAACATCTCAAGGGAAGTAGCCGAGCCAACCAGGAAGCTAGGACATCAACCCTTCAAGGCCCAGACTCACCTCACCCACTGCAGGGGATCCACACACTACAATCAACAACCTCACAGTCATCCCCTGACACTCAGCAAATGTTGTCCTACCTACACCAGCTGTTTCATCCTAATAGTCAGGCTGTCTAATTCTGTCTCACCTCCAGCCCACCCCTGAGGACTTAGTTCTTTAAAACTATAACTGTCTCTTGTAAAATCTGTCAAAAGTCAGATACCAATTCCAAATATTGTAGTTTCCCTTTTCCTACCCACGAGGCCAGGGCCTTCCTTCCAAGGACTGACTGGCAATTTAATTTTACTCACATGCCCACAGTCAGATGTGTTAAATATCTCCTGGTCTTAGTGGACATGCTCTCAGGGTAGGTAGAAGCATTTTCAACCTCTAACAGGAGGAACCAGACTGTCTTCTTCTCTGCGAGATTATTCCCCAATTTGGCATTCCTGCCTCTCTCCAGTCTGACAACAGTCCTGAATTCACCTTCCAAATTTCCCAGACCTTATCTAAAGCTCTCAACATCCCCAGTATATCCCATACCATCCTCAGTCCTCAGGAAAGACAGAACGAACTAACAGCTTGTTAAAAAAAAAATGTTCTTGTTAAAATATCACGGGAACTTCACCTTGACGAGGTCAAACTCTTGCCTCTCATTCTTTTCCAGCTCCGGGCTCTCCCCAAATGACTCCTTTTCATCTCACCGTTTGAACTCATGGGTGGCTGGTTCTAACCTCCAGTCTCTCATCTGAACCCTCACCTCACCCTGATCACCTACTCACCCCATTACTATAAGACCTCCATTCCCTTCTTTGGGACTTTACTGACCACTCCCACCTATACCATGTGCCAGCCCCTGTCCATCTCCAATCAACATCGGGGATCAGGTCCTACCCCTTCCTACAGACCAACACCCCTCACTCCTTTCCCCTAAGTGGCAGGGCCCCTTTAAGATAGTTCTTGTAACCCTCACAAGTACTAAGCTTGAGGGCCTTCCTCATCGGATTCACCTTTCTCACCTCAAACCCTTTACTCCCCCACCTCAGGACAATTTTTCTTCATACACAGTGACTCAAACAGGGCCCCATTCCTTTAAGTTCCAGAGAACACTGAGATCAACTGCTTTGTCTCCAATCCCAGAAGGATGAAGGAAGTCTCACCCCACAACCTACTCAACTCTATTGGATTAAGAACCCTATATGTTTTCCTTCCTGATCTTCCCTCCTCTTTCTCCTGTCTCTACCTAACATACCTTGCTTCATCAATTTCCCTTCTATGTCTCCAATGACATATTCAAAATTCTAATTAACTACTGAGTTGCTGTTACAGAGACCACCATTAGCCACAAAGTCAGAAGCTCAAAGGTTATCAGAGATGTCCAGATGGTAAGAAACAGTAACACTCCAGAGACATTCATATCCCCAGACTCAGAAGGGGATTCACAAAACAGATTTTAATATAACAAGTTTATTATTATTAACTGCCCTCTGCAATCAGCCACCTGTGTCTCCCGGATGTTATGGTGATGAGAAAGGAACAGGTGCCTTAAGTTTTGTTTCATGTGGAAATTAAAAAGTTTAATTGGTAATTCCTCTGTCATTATGTGAGTGTTCATAACTTTAATACTAACGAGTGAAATTCTGATAAGCTGTTAACCCAACTCTAGAATAGTATTAAACACTCCACTCCACCACTCTATTATCTTAGCCCCAAGCTCAGGATTTTAAATTCCTTTGGTCACTTCTTATGTGACTAAAAACTTATCTCTTTTATAAACTTAAAATCCTTGTAAGCTCCAGGGAGTCACATTGGACCCACCTGAACAGACCAGATTCACTCATGATACGTATCATTCAACTTTTACCTGGTCTCGGGACCCTCTTCCCTCATCTTGAGACCCCTGGGGAACCGCCCTCCATCTTAGTACCCTCCTTCAGATCCTCCAGGATCGAAGGAAAATTTTCTAAACTTCATCTTCTGTCTCGCCAGCATCTTGTCAGGCCCAAGCTGTCAGACAGAGCTCAAACAATGCAGAAGACACAGCCACCTCAGGACAAAGCCCCCCAGAGATGACCAATGCCCAACAAGGCATCTTGAAGCAATTTTGTGAGACCCAACACTCCGATTCCCAGCCGCCTGCTACCCTTAATCCCCCACTTTTTAAAATAAACAAAAGGGTGAAATGTTGTCATTTCCATCAGCTCTGGGGTCCCACGGCCATCAGCATTCAGGCAAAACGCTTAGTCACCCTGGGAGCTATCATTTCCAGGTCCCCACAGCCACGCACGTGTCCTCAGCGTTGAGGCAAATTGCCTAATCATCCTTATGGAGCCTTATGCTCCCTGTAATCTATCCACAAGCACAGCATGGCCATGTAATCTATACGCATGCATGGCGTAGCTACTTAAGCCCCTTTACACATGCGCTGAACTACCTATGAAAAATGGACATGCCTGACCCATGCTCTCTTTCACCACGTTTCTTTCAGACAGATCTGTGCAACCCCCTCTTTCCTTTCTCTTTATTAATAAAAACTCTCAAAGTGGGTTTTGTTGTATATCCTGTGATCCATTCTCGTGCACAGTAATATCAGCAGAGAAAGAAAGTGAGAGCGAGAGAGAACAAGAAAGAGGGGCTGGTAAAATAGATCAGTTGGTGGACTGATACAAGAAATCTGAGGTTCTGGGGGCTGGAGAGATGGCTCAGTGGTTAAGAGCGCCATCTGCTCTTCCAGAGGTCCTGAGTTCAATTCCCAGCAACCACACGGTGGCTCCAAACCATCTGTAATGAGATCTGGCGCCCTCCTCTGGCGTTTCGGTATACATGGAGGCAGAAAGTTGTATACATAATAAATAAATATATCTTAAAAAAAAAGAAAAGAAAAACATATAGGCATCCTCCGGAATATTAACCTTCATCAGGCGAGGAAAGGAGACAGAGACAGAGACCCACATTGGAGCACCGGACAGAAATCTCAAGGTCCAAATCAGGAGCAGAAGGAGAGAGAGCACGAACAAGGAACTCAGGACCGCGAGGGGTGCACCCACACACTGAGACAATGGGGATGTTCTATCGGGAACTCACCAAGGCCAGCTGGCCTGGATCTGAAAAAGCCTAGGATAAAACCGGACTCGCTGAACATGGTGGACAATGAGGACTACTGAGACATCAAGAACAATGGCAATGGGTTTTTGTTCCTACTGCACAAACTGGCTTTGTGGGAGCCTAGGCAGTTTGGATGCTCACCTTACTAGGCCTGGATGGAGGTGGGTGGTCCTTGGACTTCCCACAGGGCAGGGAAACTTGATTGCTCTTTGGGCTGACGAGGGAGGGGGACTTGATTGGGGGAGCGGGAGGGAAATGGGAGGCAGTGGCGGGGAAGAATCAGAAATCTTTAATAAAAAAATAAAATAAAATAAAAAAGAAAGAAAGAAATCTGAGGTTTGATCTCAGCAACACATAAAATGATAAAGTGTCACATGCCAATAAACCTAGTACTCCAGAAGTGAAGGTAGGAGGATCAAGGTTATTTTTGGCTACATTGTTAATAGCATAGCATATATGAAACCCTGTCTTTAAAAAAAAAACACCAGGTGGTGGTGGCACATGCCTTTAATCCCAGCACTTGGGAGGCAGAGGCAGGCAGATCTCCTTGAGTTTGAGACCAGACTGGCCTACAGAGTTCCAGGACAGCCAGGACTACACAGTGAAACCCTGTTTCGAAAAACAAAAACAATAAAATAAAGAGGTTGAAAGATAGGAAGAGGAAGAAATATCAAAGGCATAGCCATCAGGTAACAATGATCAATATTGAAATTTCACAATAAATAATGATGTACATGATAACAAGTGACACACTATATGTGGTGTATGTACTTACAGCATATATTACACATTTTGTTTATTTGTGTTTTTGAAATAGAATCTCATTATGCAGCCCTGCCTGGCCTGGAACATGCTGTGTAGACCACATTAGCCTTAGACTCACAAAGATCCACCATCTGAGTGCTAGGATAAAAGGTGTGTACCACTACATCTCAATATAGCATGTATTTTATAAGTACAAAAATACATGCTATAAAATATCTGTAATTCAAATTTTATCTCAGTATGTCCCTAATTTTTATTTATTGCTTCTAAAACAATCAGCTACAATCTCAAATGTTAAAAATTCTCTAAAATGTAAAACTAGATATTTGATTCTATCTTAGCATCACTCAGACTTTTCTGGTGACCTATGTGCTCTGCGAACAAAATATGGCCCTAAAGAAGTTGGTGAAAAGATGCCCAGACTCTGGTAGGATGTAGGGTGCTGATAAGATCAGAGCATAAAGTAATAATCCCAGCTACTCAGAAAGCTGAAGCTGGAGGATAATAAATTTGAGGTCAGCTTGCACTACATAGACACCCTCCCAAAAGAAGAGAACTTTGATACTTACGAATAAGAAAGCTACATTTGCTATCATTTGTTCTGAGGAGCATGACTTGACTTTCACTTGATATCAGAGTTTACAACTTTGAAGTTTAGGGATGGCTAGAGGTGTAATGTAGGGTAAAAAGGACAACTGGAGCAGGAAACCGACCAATCACTGAGCACCCTGACTCTGAACCCAGAGACAGTGTAAAAAAACACACCCTGTTTGTGAGACCTGAGCCAGGAAAGAAACATCTTTATCCCTGAATTCAGAACTAAGGACGGGTGCCCTGGCTCTGAAACTACTGTCACAGGAACACACTTTGTTCCTAAAATCAGAGTCAGTGAGAGAAATGTGCTCTGGTCCTAAGATTAGAGTTAAAAGGCTAAAAAGAACCAGGGAAAGAAACACAGTTTGGCCATGAAGGCAGAGCCATATCTGCCCCTGACCAACTAAACTGACCAATCCCTGAGCAGAGAAAACCAATCCCCCTTCTTCCTGGGAAAACTTCACCCCTAAGAAGCCCTATATAAGCCTCTCTGCTGGTTCAGTTATCTCTCCCTGGCAAAGGCAGCCACTCTCTTGAACTCCTCCTTCCGATATAAACCTCTTTCTCAAAAGAGTCTTGGGTGATGATCTTCATTCACCAGTGCAGAATAGAAGAACCTGGCTGGGACGTCTCTTAGGAGACTGAGCTGAAAAACCTTGCTGAGAAGTTCCCTAGGGGCCTGAGCATGGTGGAGCAGAAAGAAGAACCTTGCTAGGATGATCCTTAAGGGAGGCTGAGAAAGGCCAAGCAGAAAAAGTAACAACTTTTCTCTCATTTCTGCAGAAGCTTCCCCTTTAGCTAGTGTTATCAAATGAAGAAAAGAAGAAACATCTTGGGCTGGAGAAGAAGCAGAGGACTCTGCTAGGACATTCCATTAAGAGAGCAGAGCAGAACTCAGCTGTAGTGGCTCTCCAGGAGAAGAGCAGGATCCCTATATCCTGTGGGGAGACTATGCCCCATCACAGCCCATCTTCAGGTAGCCTGGGTTCCCAGTGGTCAGAACACCTTACCTCTAGGACTGAGCTAGTCCTACTGTGGCTCCAGCCTCCAGAGCTGTTCTATTGTGGCTCTCTACCCCTCCAGAACTATCCTACTGGGGCTCTAGCCTCAAGAGTTGTCCTAGTGCAGCTTTCTACCCCTCCAGAGCTGTTCTCTTGCAGCTCTAAGTATAGCCTGGCTTCCCAATAAGTCAGGATATCTCTGCAACACTCCAACTGTAACACATTCCCCTACATATATATCAGTGGTAGAACACTTTGACTGCATGTGAGAAGCCTGGGTTTCAGTCCTAGAACTGCACAGAAATATTACAGATCCTTGCTGTTGTGGGGACAGAATAAATTAGCTTACATGAGGCTAATCTTCATTGTCAGATGGACTGGATTACAAAATGCATAGGAGATTATTAAAGAACACCTCTGTGAGTTCATCTCCCAAGACAATTAGATCAGGAAGGCTCTGGCGTAATGAATGGGTGAATCCCTTGATGGATACATAATATGATGGCATTAGTGGTAATTGGTAGGAAATAAAGCTGAATTGGAAGAAAGAGGTCACTGGAGTCATGGCTTTTGGGGCTATTTCTTCCTCTCACTACTGTCTATATTCCTTATTCTCGGGCTTCCTGAATAGAATGCTGCAGACTGCTCCACCGTACCATCCCCACCTTCATGGACTGTGTTGATTTGAATGAGGATGCCCCCCACAGTCTCTGGCATGTGAATGGTGGTTCTTAGTAGGAGGTGGTATTTGGGTAGGATCAAGAAGTGAGGCCATATTAGAAGAAGTATGCACCAAAGGTGGGCTTTGTGGCTACACATGCCATTTGAAGTTTGCTATCTTTATTCTGTGCTTACAGTTTGAGATGTTAGCCCTCAGCTTCCTGCTTCTGTTGCTGTGGGAGTACATTCCACCCTTTAGCCAATAGCATTTACGATGCCAGCCCACTTGGGGGTGGTGTCTTATACTGTAAATGCAGCTGTAAAGTGCTGTGTGCGCTCACTCTCTTGTTCTGGCTCTCGCTTCCAACTGCTAGACTCTGTTCCTATTCATGCAGAGGACTGTGATCTGTAAGTTTCCCTGAAATAAATAACTCTTTATTTTTCATAATTCTGAACTGGTATGGGATTATTTTGTGACTTCCACCATCATCTGGCACGCAACCATTTGGATTTTGAACACTCAGCTCTGCACACCACTAGGTGCCCAGCTCAGTGTGAGTCCTCAGTCAGCCCATCTCAGACAAGGCCTGTGCGCAGAGTCAGCAGTTCATTTGGATATAGAATTCTCAAGCAGCAGCTTTTCTTGCTACAGATCAGCTGTGATTCTTTATATTTTCTCATTACACAGCTTGGAGTGACTTCAAGTCTCCACGCTCTCTCCCGGGTGCTTGTGCCCACTGCCGTGCACCATGGAAACTCAGATGGAACACGAGCTTTCTGGGGTACCTCTGTTATATTGTTATTCCTGTGTTTGTGCAGCTGCTGGCCAATCAGGAACCACTGCAGAGTACACAGTCCGTGATTTCTATTAAATAAGTATTTTTAATCTGAGCATATCTTTCAGCATTTCACTCCAAAACCAGATTCAAACCAGCCACGAGACTCCAAGTACACCACTATGCCCCGCTGGGTTTGTTTTGTAGGTGGCCTGTGGCACCTACTGGCAGGTAATGGTTATTGCACCTACTCCAGCTCAAAATCAACCATAGGTAAGATTTATAATTTGAAATATAAATTATAAATTTATAATTTATTTTTACTTTGTAAAGAGAGGTGTTTATTAAGTCACATTTTTGGGGACTGAAATTTCATAATAGGCTTCTCTATCTGCTCAGCCTATGGATAGCATCACAATGATAAAAAAGCATTCATGGATGATATCACATATTGAGGCAGGAAGCCAGAGAGAGATTAAGGCACAGGTCTCAATCTTCAGGAACTAGTCAGAGTCTCATAAGAGATAAATTAATCCTCTTCAAGATTACACAGCTAATGACCTAACCAATTCTTACTAGTCCCCAGATCTTAATAGTCTCACCATCTCAACACTGCAGCACTGAGTTTTCTGGGACCATATTTTTCTGGTAATATAGACAATTACAACTAACCCATGACAATAAATTCATAATCTAAAAGGGCAATATGTCAGACAACCTAACCATCCAAGGTTTCAATAGCCCCTTTACTTAAACCATGTATGAGGTTTTATAAGACTTCCATGATTTCCCTCCTACATCACTATTTTTAATTCTAGGGATTAGTCTTGTCCTCCCGGCCAGCAGATCAGACATGCTGAATCTTTTCCAGTAAGACTGGTGCTACACAGATTATTAGATATGGGTTAAGGCAGGATATGAGAGTTAGCCAGAAGAGGCTAGATATAATGGGCCAGGCAGTGTTTATATGAATACACTTTGTGTGTTGTTATTTTGGGGCATAAGCTAGCCAGGCGGCTGGGAGCTGGGTGGCAGGAACGCAGCCCGCAGCTCCCTTCAACATATACCAATGCATATAAAATAAAGTAAATAAAAAAAAGAAATGGGACAGTCTTTACAGACTGATACCTAGCTTCTCAAAAAAGAAGTCAGAACGCTGAAGGATACGACCAATTTAACTAACAAAACTCAGTTAACTGGAGTACTTTTAGAAATGGTACAGACTGATAGTAATTTATTTAAAGGAAAATTCAACACTCTGGAGAAGGATACAGCCAATTTGCACATAAAACCCAATCAATGACAGTGGGTGCTGAAACATTATTTGAGAAAATTAGTACTGTTGAATGTATTAATCAGACTCTGTCAAAGGGGTAGACAGATTGATAAAATGTCTCTCCAAGAAGGCAATATGCATGCTATGAAGATTATGTCCAAGGATGAGACATTATCTCTACTGGAAAGACTACATACCTTGGAATCCTCAATGAGGGCATTGGAATAGAACACTGGACAGGAGATCCAGACTTTACAAAAGGTGGTGGTAAATAGATTTGAAAAGATTGAGGAACTTATCAAATTTGATGACCATGGACAAAAGGTACAAAGACAAAATTTAGCCTCATCGGTATGTAAAAACCTCTGGGATAGCTTTCCCAAAGTTCTGCCTGCCTTTCTGGTAATAACATCAGAAAGAGTATCTGGCCCCAAGTACCCTGAAGTTGTCAAAGAATATTTATGGGAGCCCATATGTACAACTGATCTGAAGGAAATTAAATAAGCAATTGTAGCTTATGGACTACATTTGTCATGTGTTAGGGAAATGGTCAAAATGTAGGCTTCAAGTAACAAAACAACACCATAAGAATGGACTCAGTTAATCTCAGCAGTCCCAGAAAATGGACTGAAGTTGCTTTTGAGGTGCTATTTTAAGGAAGAAGCTAAAATTTTAGAGCAACAGAAAAAAGCAAAAGGATTTGAGATTTCCCTAGATCAAATTCTAGGTAAGGGACTTTATTCTGATCCTCAGGATCAAGCTCTTTATGATGACCACCCCTTATCCTTATGTGGCACAGCAGCTTTAAAGGCTTGGGACAGGATTCAGGAACAAGAAAAGAGAGTTGAATCATATCTTAGGGTTAAACAGGGTCAGAGAGAACCTTTTAGTGACTTTTTACAAAGACTAACCAGTGCTGTACAAATAGGGGTAACAGACCCAGAAGCTAGATGTATAATAATTTATTGAATTAGGAGTGGCAGGGCTGCATCCCCGGCACCCGGCTGCCCGCATGGCTAGCTTATGCCCGAAATAATTACACGGAAACTGTATTCTATTAAACACTGCCTGGCCCGGCTAGTTCCAGTTTCTTATTGGTTAGCTCTTACATATTGTTCTAACCCATTTCTAATATTCTGTGTAGCCCACGAGCTGGCTTACCAGGGAGGATCTTAACCTGTGTCTGTCTGGAGTGGGATAATCATGGCGACTCCTTGACTAAGCTTCTTTCTCCCAGAAATTCTCTTCTGTTTACTCCACCTACCTAATTTTCTGTCCTATGAGGGCCGAGGCAGTTTCTTTATTATTAACCAATGAAAGCAACAGATAAGATACAAGACCCACCTCCATCAATAATTGAATCTTTGGATTATAAGAATGCCAACAAGCCAGGCGATGGTGGCACATGCCTTTAATCCCAGCACTCGGGAGGCAGAGGCAGGTGGATCTCTGTGAGTTCGAGACCAGCCTGGTCTACAGAGCTAGTTCCTGGACAGGCTCCAAAGCCACAGAGAAACCCTGTCTTAGAAAACCAAAAAATAAAAATAAATAAATAAAAAATAAGAATGCCAACATAGAATGAAAAAGATCCTTGGTCCTTTAAAGATCAGATAAGTACCCATGGATGAATGGGTATTGCATACAATGAATGTTGAGACACTTGATTATGGTACTGAAGCTTGGCTAGGAGAAGCAATTTCCAATGGTAAGACATCAAAATACCAAATGTTTTAATTGTGGTAGAATGGGACATCTGAGAAGGGATTGTAGACAGCACATTCCTAGGAATAATGCCTCCTCTGGGAATAGCAGAAATAGGAGGACTCAGCCTTCAGGTATATGTAGGAGATGTGGCAAAGACTGACACTGGACCAATGAACATAGGTCAACAAAAGACAGACAAGGCAACCTGATACCATCGGGAAATGCTGTGGTGGGCCTCTCACAGGCCCCCATGACAAATGTGATCCAGTCATTCCTAGTTACTGTGGAGAACGTGTCTCACCTGCAAAATTAAAAAATCCAATGCTTGCTATAAAAAACAACACTGGCCTGAATGATGGGTTAAATGTGGAGGATGAGTCAAACACTCCAGTAGGACATAGAAAATGTATATTCTGACAGACTACAAATGATCAAAGACCAAAGCTAAGAGTGTGTATAAATGGCATTTTTATTGTATAAATGGCTTTTTTATTGAAGGCTTACTAGACATAGATACAGATGTAAGTATCATTACTCCAGAATCTTGGCATCCTAATTCACCTCTTCAAGAGGTAGATGTTCAGTTCCTAGAAACTGGAACCTATCTCATGAAAACAAAGCACAAGATGGGTTAAATGCCTAGGGTCAGAAGGAAAGAGAGGAAGACTGAGGCCATATGTAGCTAATATTGCAGTGAATTTGTGGGGTCATGACCTATTGCAGCAATGGAATACCCAGATTAACATCCCTGCAGCCCCAAAAACTTATTTTTCTGGGGAAAATATTAGAAAATATTATAGATGACAGTCACCAGCCATTTGGCCTGTACAAGAACAAAAAGCAACTGATAAACCTTCAGAGATACTAACAGCCCTACTTTAAAATGGTTAACTGAGAAACCAATATGGGTTAAACAGTAGCTTTTAGCCAAGGAAAAGTTGCGGGCTTTAGAACAGCTGGTACAAGAGCAACTAAATGTTCAACATATTGAAAAATCTACCAGCCCTTGGAATTCTCCTGTATTTGTTGTTAAAAAGAAATCTGTAAAATGAAATTCCAGATTGTAGAGGAATTACATAACCTTGTTGATAGCTTTAATATCTGTCACCATTCTCCATTTTCCAGATTTCTCTGTTACCAAAGGGATGGCCTCTCATAGTTATTGATTTAAAGGATTTTTCTCTTCACTACACCTTTACAAGAAAAGGATAGAGAAAAGTTTGCCTTCACCGTGCCTACTTATAATAATTCTCAATCTACTAGGAGATAGCAATGGACTATCCTCCCACAAGGAATGCTCAATAGCCCCACCCTGTGCCAATACTTTGTCAGCCAGTCATTGGAAATAATATGCAAAAAATTCCCTAAATCTATAATCTACAATTACACGGATGACATTTTGTTATCTAATTCAAATACAGATACTTTAGAATGGATATTTGAAGAAGTAAAGAACATTTTGCCGGGCTGGAGAGATGGCTCAGAGGTTAAGAGCATTGCTTGCTCTTCCAAAGGTCCTGAGTTCAATTCTCAGCAACCACATGGTGGCTTACAGCCATCTATAATGAGGTCTGGTGCCCTCTTCTGGCCTGCAGGCATACACACAGACAGAATATGGTATACATGATAAATAAATAAATATTTAAAAAAATATTCACTGTGAAAAGGAGAAACCTCTTTTTTATTTTTTAATTAATTAATTAATTTAGTTATTTATTAAAGATTTCTGTCTCTTCCCCACCACCGCCTCCCATTTCCCTCCCCCTCCCCCAGTCAAGTCCCCCTCCCTCGTCAGCCCAAAGAGCAATCAGGGTTCCCTGCCCTGTGGGAAGTCCAAGGACCACCCACCTCCATCCAGGTCTAGTAAGGTGAGCATCCACGAAACTGCCTAGGCTCCCACAAAACCACTAGGTCCAGTAGAATCAAAAACCCTTTGCCATTGTTCTTGAGTTCTCAGTAGTCCTCATTGTCCACTATGTTTAGCGAGTCCGGTTTTATCCCAGGCTTTTTCAGACCCAGGCCAGCTGGCCTTGGTGAGTTCCCGATTGCATGCAAATGGATGGAAATAGAAAACACTATCCTGAGTGAGGTAAGCCAGACCCAAAAAGAGGAACATGGAATGTACTCACTCATATTTGGTTTCTAGCCATAAATAAAGGACATTGAGCCTATAATTAGTGATCCTAGAGAAGCTATATAAGAAGGAGAACCCAAAGAAAAACATATAGGCATCCTCCTAAATATTAACCTTCATCAGGCGAGGAAAGGAGAAAGAGACAGAGACCCACATTGGAGCACCAGACAGAAATCTCAAGGTCCAAATCAGGATCAGAAGGAGAGAGAGCACGAGCAAGGAACTCAGGACAGCGAGGGGTGCACCCACACACTGAGAAACCTCTTGAAAAAGTGAAATGACAGCTCATCCACAACGGTGACAAGCACATAGGGTTGGGGTAGGGTTCTGCTCTTATCTTTACAGGAAAATACACATCTTCAAAAATTCAAGAGACCCTGGATGCTTGAATGCTGACAGAAAGAAAAATAACTATCCACTAAGGAGCACCTAGAAAAAAAAAAAAAAAAAAACGAGTGATGAGTTCAGGTAATTATACATATACATTTAAATAGATATAAGTGTAGATATATATTTATGAATATATAGAGCTGAGTTTGGAGTTGGTCAATGGCTCTCTACTTATCCAAATCCAAGTTTGTTGTTAAAAGGACCATTCAGAGTTTCTATTTCATATCAGGAACCATCTGGTATGGGACAGAAGGAAGACTTTAGGAAAAATTTTATTTTCTCCATGTCTATTTTGACTGTATCATAATCTTTATTGACTGTATGTCTCTATGAATTATGTTTATGTTTTCCACAATGAACAGTAGATTTTCCTACAGATCCTTTTCCTATAATAATCTTTGAAGTTTCAAGGAAGAAGATGGAGCCTGAGCAATAACCTTTGCTTCAACAGGCCTGAGTCAGCTATCTCAGCAGGGGCAGGCCCACGGCAGTGACCTCCACAGGAGCAGGCTTGACCCAGGGACATCTGCTGAAGTAGGCAGGAGGCAATGGCCTCCACAGGAGCAGGAACAAGGGAGCCACCACTGAGAGAGTAGGCCCAAACTAGAGACCTCTGAGGTAGTAGACCTGAGCCTGTAATATCCACCCTAACCTAGAAGGGAATGAGAATGAGAATGACTTGCTGCACATGGGAAAGCTCAGAATCTAGATTTAGGTAGGCCCTACCCTACTCTTCATTATATATGAACACCTATGCTATAACATACACACAGATGAAAGGGAGTGGAATTTCCTATAGAGCAAATAATTCAGAAGATATACATTTAGCTGATCCATTTCTGCAAGCAAAACAGGTGATCTCTGGGGCCTGTTACACTGGTTCATATCTGTTCACAAGGCCCTTTGCTTAATCCCAAATACAACCTTCTTCATCTTTATCAGAAGAATATTTACACATCATGAAATAAGTACATTGAAGTACGTGCCAGAGAATACTATACAGCAGTTTATTGGAACAAACTAGAAGGAGAGAGAACTTGAGTTCTTGTTCCACATTCCTGAAAGTCTAGATCCTATTTTGTTTTATTTTTGTTCTTACAGTGCAGGGAGAAAACTCAAGGCCTTATGCATACTAGGTAATGTTCTACCACTGAACTATATTTCAAGCCTCCTACTTATTAATTTATGTTACTGAGTAATTAGTTTTTGTATGTTTACAATATGTGGTATTGATTCTCCTGCTTGCCCATAGTGATCTTCAAAAGTTAGACTTTGCTCCAGGGAAGTCATCCAAAAGATAATTTAAAAGTCAATTTGAGGTTCCTTATTTATTTTACAAGCAATGTGGGCTTCTGATAAGCATGATATTATGGTGATTCCAAATATTTAGCAGAACTCATATTCTTAAAAGAATTCTACTCTTTCAAATTAAAAAAAATTATAAAAAACAATATATGGTATTGATCAAAATGCCCTTTTCCTATACAGATATCCATTTATTCCATCACAATTTGTTGAAAAGAATATCAATTGTCCATTGAATTGATTTTGTGTAAAAAAAAAAACAATAACTAAAATGCTAAGAATGAGGTCATACACTTGTAATATCAGCCCTTAGAAGACTAGGGCAAGACAATTGTAAATTCAATTTGTGATAGTCTATATTATATCTTATAAGCAACTTTATCCAAAATGTAAGAACTCAAGCGTCTTTGGCCCTTCAAGATGGACTCGATAACATTGTTGCACCTAAAAACTTCTAACTGTTCAGAATTGAAATGGGACTGTGAAAGTCTTCTACTTTTGAAGTACAAATAATAAAAACTCAGAGACAGATATTGGGGTTCAATCTGAAGACCGGAAAGCTTGAATTTCAATAAACATTTTTGTTCAAAGAAAAGTACCATAGAGCAATCAGGGTTCCCTGCCCTGTGGGAAGTCCAAGGGGGAAGAGGAGGGAAATGGGAGGCGGTGGTGGGGAGGAGGCAGAAATATTTAATAAATAATTAAAAAAAAACAAACAACCAGCAACAAAAATAATAATAATTTTGTGGAACGGGGGGAAGACAAAACACAGACCAAAAATAGGAGGAAGATATTAGACTTTTGTTTTCCTCATGAATTTTCTAAATTAAATTTTATTCTTAGGTCTAAAAAAATAAAAAATATAAAAAATATAGATTTATATGTGAGAGAAAAAAAAGTACCATAGAGATGAAAATAGGTATGGGGAGAAGTAAAATTTTTGAAAAGAGAGTTTTGGTAACCTTAGCCCCTAGATTTTATCTTCCTTCTGTCCCACAACAGATGGTTCCTGATATGAGACAGAAACTCTGAATTTTAACAACATGCTTGGGTTTAGAGAAGGAGAGCCACCATCTAACTCCAAAGCCAGCTTTGAGTTTTAAGTGAGTTGTGACTACCAGTAAACTGACAAGTAGGGAGTTATTTATGTTTCAGTAGTGAGATTTTACCCTACCTAGGATATTGGTATCATAAGTCATGTTTCTCTTTCCTTGGTGATTCTTTCTGGATAGGTATCTTTTCTTCTTTAGGCGTCTAGATGCACAAAGTCTCATGACTTTTCAAATGTGGGTATTTTCCTGCAAAGACAAGAACAGAACCATGCCCCAACCCTTATGAGGTTTTCTTACAACCTATAAGATTGCCAACTCTGTGAATTAGCTGTCATTTCTCTTTATCAAAAGGTTTTTCCTTTTCAACTGAATCTCGATTAATTTTGAAAGTATCCATAGCTTTTCTTCTCCTGTAGAAACAAGAGCAAAACCTCTTCCCCAACGTAGCACATTTCCTGGTGCTACTTTACTAAGGTCAATACAGCCTTGAAATATACCAACAGATCTAATTCAGAAGGTTTTTTCCCTATTATCCAATGTCTCTCTGCTGCCGTTGTTCCATTCTCCTTAGCATTAAGAAAATTCAAGGTTAATAAATCAGGGAAGGCTAGTTACAAATCAGAAAATTTTAAGTAAAGTGGTACATAGTAAAAATGCAATCTTACTAAAAGCAATCTACAGATTCAATGCAATGCCTATCAAAATCCCAGAAAAATTCTTCACTGACCTCGAAAGAACAGTACTCAACTTCATATGGAAAAGAAAAAAGCCCAGGATAGCCAAAACAATCCTGTACAATAAAAGAACTTCTAGAGGCATCACAATCCCTGACTTCAAACTCTACTACAGAGCTACAGTACTGAAAACAGCCTGGGATTGGCATAAGAACAGACAGGAGGACCAATGGAACCAAATTGAAGACCCAGATATTAATCCACACTCCTTCGAACACCTGATTTTTGACAAAGAAGCAAAAAATATCAAATGGAAAAAAGAAAACATATTTAACAAATGGTGCTGGCATAACTGGATATCAACATGTAGAAGAATGAAAATAGATCCATATCTATCACCATACACAAAACTCAAGTCCAAATGGATCAAAGACCTCAACATAAAGACAGCCACACTGAACTTTGTAGAAGAGAAAGTGGAAAGTACACTTGAACACATTGGTACAGGAGACCACTTCCTAAAGATAACCCCAGTAGCACAGAGACTGAGAGAAACAATTAGTAAATGGGACCTCCTGAAACTGAAAAGCTTCTGTAAAGCAAAGGACATGGTCAACAAGACAAAACGACAGCCTACAGAATGGGAAAAGATCTTCACTAATCCCACATCAAACAGAGGTCTGATCTCCAAAATATACAAAGAATTCAAGAAATTAGTCCTCAAAAGAACAAATAATCCAATAAAAAAATGGAGTACAGACTTAAACAGAGAACTCTCAACAGAGGAATCTAAAATGGCTGAAAGACACTTAAGGAAATGTTCAACATCCTTGGCCATCAGAGAAATGCAAATCAAAACAACTCTGAGATTCCATCTTACACTTGTAAGAATGGCCAAGATCAAAAACACTGACAACAACTTATGCTGAAGAAGATGTGGGGAAAAGGGAACACTTCTGCATTGTTGGTGGAATACAAGCTGGTACAGTCCCTCTGGATGTCAGTGTGGTGATTTCTCAGAAAATTAGGAAACAACCTTTCTCAAAACCCAGCAATACCACTTTTGGGTATATATCCAAAGGATGCTCAATCATGCCACAAGGACATGTGCTCAACTATGTTCATAGCAGCATTGTTTGTCATAGCCAGAACCTGGAAACAACCTAAATGACCCTTGAACAAAGAATGAATAAGAAAAATGTGGTACATTTACACAATGGAGTACTACACATCAAAAAATAACATCTTGAATTTTGCAGGCAAATGGATGGAGCTAGAAAACATCATTTTGAGTGAGGTAACCCAGTCCCAGAAAGACAATTATCACATGTACTTAATCATAAGTGTTTTTTAAACATAAAGCAAAAAAAATCACAATCCCAGAGAACCTAGAGAACAATGAGGTCCCTAAGAGAGACTTACATAGATCTAATCTACATGGGAAGTAGAAAAAGACGAGACCTCCTGAATAAATTGGGAGCATGGAGACCTGGGGAAAGGGTTGAAGGGGAGAGGAGAAGGTAGAGGAGCAGAGAAAAATGTAGAACTCAATAAAAATCAATAAAAAAATATAAAAAATACTGACAGGGGACCTATTACCTAAGAAGCAGGCCAGATTCAAGGACATCTGCCGGAAAAGGCCTGAGCAATAACCTTTGCTTCAGCAGGCCTGAGCCAGCTATCTCAGCAGGGGCAGGCCCACGGCAGTGACCTCCACAGGAGCAGGCTTGACCCAGGGACATCTGCTGAAGTAGGCAGGAGGCAATGGCCTCCACAGGAGCAGGAACAAGGGAGCCATCACTGAAGGAGTAGGCCCAAACTAGAGACCTCTGAGGCAGTAGACCTGAGCCAGTGACCTCCACAGGAGCAGGTACAAGGAAGCAACTGCTGAGGGAGCAGGCTGGAGCCAGAGACCTCCGTGGGACCTGACGCCATCAGGGACCTCCAAGGGAGGAGGCCCTTGTGGAAACAGGCCTGAGGCAGTGACCTCTACCCAAGCAGGCCTGAAGCAGCTACTTCCTGCCAGAGCAGGCCTGAGGCAGCTACGTCAGCCAGAGCAGGCCCAAGGCAGCTGCCTCCACAGGAGCAGGCTTGAGCAAGTGACCTCCACCAGAGCGGGGCCAAGGCAATTACCTCCACAGGAGTAGGTACAAGGTAGCCACCACTGAGGAAGCAAGCCCAAACCAGAGTTTTCTGCAGGTTCGGGCACAAGTCAGAAACCTCTGAGGGAGCAGGCCTGCCTGAACCAGTGACCACTGCCAGAGCAGGTCCAAGGCAGCGACTTCAGTGAGAGCAGCCCCAAGCAAGCAATTTCTGTGGGAGCTTCCAGACAACTAATCAGAAACATTCAGTTCAATTGATACATAGCTCCCTGTTCCAGCAGTTTTGCTCCTGAGTTGGTTTCCTAAGGAAATTGTTGTCCTGACACAGTGGCACATGACTGTGATGTTGACAATTGAGAAGGACATGCAGGGCTGTTGAGTTTGTTTGTGGCCCTCTTGAACTACAAAATGACACCTAAAATGTTTAAAAAGGAAAAAAAAAACCTCTTCCTATGGGTTCAAATATGGCCATGATTACTGCAGTGCGGTTTCTGGTGGTAAGGAGCTAGATGTAAGACAGTAGATGCAAAGCATGGACTACCATACTGCAGAAAGAAATAGCTGGGTGGGCAGTGGTGGCACGTGCCTTCAATCTCAGCACTTGAGAGGCTGAGGCAGGCAGATCTCTGTGCATTCAAGG
This sequence comes from Alexandromys fortis, assembly GCF_014885135.2. Classification (NCBI taxonomy): domain Eukaryota; kingdom Metazoa; phylum Chordata; class Mammalia; order Rodentia; family Cricetidae; genus Alexandromys; species Alexandromys fortis. Next base: position 730,695 of record NW_026068155.1, on the reverse strand, counting down.
CCAGCCTGGTCTACAGAGTGAGTTCCAGGACACTGAAGGCTTACACAGAGAAACCCTGTCTCAAAAATAATAATAATAATAATAATAATAATAATAATAATAATAATAATAATAATAATGAAGAAGAAGAAGAAGAAATAGTGTGTCTGCTATAAACAGCTTTCAAGCAGAGCACTGATGATGGAAGAATGAAAAGTGTAATATGATGTCATTTTATGTACTGAAACACATACACACACAATATAAAAGATGCATCAGGCACAGTAACATACACTTGCAATCTCAATATCCTGGAGGCTAAGTCAAGATTGAGTTTGATGTCCACTAGGGCTCCATAGTGAGACCGTGTCTCAGAAAAATTAAAATCTTTGAGATAAGCAATAAAAGTAAGTAAAGTAGATGGCTTCACTTAGAAGCTGGACTGTTAAAAGAAAAACAACTAGCTGGGCAGTGGTGGTGCACGCCTTTAATCCCAGCACTCAGGAGGCAGAGGCAGGTGGATCTCTGTGAGTTCGAGGCCAGCCTGGTCTACAGAGTGAGTTCCAGGACAGCCAGGGCTGTTGCACAGAGAAACCCTGTCTTTAAAAAGAAAGAAAAATAGAAACATCTAGAATTTATGTCCTAATAAAAAGCTAGCACTGCCAAACTTGATAATAGCATGTCTTTATTTTTTAAGATGTTATTCTTAATATTTTGAGGTGTATTTCTTTTCTTTTATGTATTTGGGTACTTTGCCTGAGTGATGCAAGTCTATGCACCACATGTGTACCTGGTGCTCATGGATGTCAGATTTCTGGAACTGAAGTTACAGACAGTTGTGAGCTGCCATGCGGCTGCTGACAATCAAAGCCAGAACCTATGTAAAAAGTGGTCAGTGCTCTTAATCACTGAGTCATCTCTGCAGCCCAAGATTTTATATTTAAATTATATGTGTTGTATGTGAGTATGCTTTGCACATATGAGTGCAATGACCACATAGTCCAGAAGAGAGTGGTGGGTCTCACTGAAACTGAAGTTACAGGCCTTTGTAAGTCACCTGATATGGGTACTAGAAACTGAACTCTGGGCCTCTGCTAGAGCAGTATGTGCTCTTAACTGGTGAGCCGTCTGTTTGGCCTCCATGCCTTTCTTTTTTTTTAATTAATTTATTTATTTATTAGCGATTTCTGCCTCCTCCCCGCCACTGCCTCCCATTTCTCTCCCCGTCCCCCCATCAAGTTCCCCCTCCCCTGATCAAGTCCCCCTCCTCATCAGCCCAAAGAGCAATCAGGGTTACCTGATCTGTGGGAAGTCCAAGGACCACCCACCTCCATCCAGGTCTAGTAAGGTGAGTATCCAAACTGCCTAGGCTCCCACAAAGCCAGTACGTGCAGTAGGATCAAAAACCCATTGCCATTGTTCTTGAGTTCTCAGTAGTCCTCATTGTCCACTGTATTCAGCGAGTCCGGTTTTATCCCAGGCTTTTTCAGACCCAGGCCAGCTGGCCTTGGTGAGTTCCCGATAGAACATCCCCATTGTCTCAGTGTGCGGGTGTACCCCTCGCGGTCCTGAGTTCCTTGCTCGTGCTCCATGCCTTTCTTTTTAGTGATTTTTGTCCACCTTCTCTTATCTTAAAGAAGAAGAACTATCATTGTTTGCAATCTGCAATAATATCCTAGTAAATCTTGGACTACAATCCATAAGTTTTCTGCCTGTATATTTTGTAACTCAGATGTTAGAACAATGTTTAGAATGACTAGGGATGCAGCTTATTGGTAGAGCACTTGCCTGGTGTGCACGCAAAGCCCTGGGTTCAATTCCCAAAAGGAAAGAAAAGAGGCAGGCAAGGAAGGAAGCAAAAGAGGCAGTGGAGGAAGGAAGGTGAGAAGTCAAGTATGGTGGTGCATGCCTGTAATACTTTCTCCTAGCACTGGGGAGGCTGAAGCGGAAGGCTTGTGAGTTTAAGACCACCCTAGGCTACATAGGTCTAGATAAGCCTGGACTACAGAACAAGACACTGTCTCTAAAAAGGAAAGTGAGGAAAGAGAGGGGGAAAGAAAAAAGGAAGAGAAGTTATTATATAAGAAAGTTTATTTAATTCTGGCAAGAATAATTGAGGAGATGTGTTCTTGAAGGACAGAAAATATTGTGACTTTTCCAGGTCAACTCTTATTTGTGGTCCAAATCGCATCTCCATCTCTCTACCAAGTCTACATTCAACTTAATCCCTGGGTGATTATCCTGAATGTGGTCTACCAAATACAATATTCAAAATAAGAAGTAATATAATTTCTGGGCTGTCAAAATGACAGATACAAGCACTTTGTCGCAAGCCTGAGATCCATGAGTTCATGAGTTCAATTCCTAACCCAAGGTGAAAGGAAAAGAAGAGATTCCTTAAAATTGTGTACACACACACACACACACACACAGAATATATTTTAGTCCAAGGTTTTGGATTTTTTTAAGAGAGAAACCCTGTCTCGAAAAAACAAACAACAAAAAACAAAAAACAAAAAAAAAGATTTATATATTTTTGTTTATATAGTGTTCTACCTGCATGTATCCCTACCTACCAGAAGAGGGCACCAGATACCATCATATATCTTTGTGAGCCATCTATGTGGTTGCCAGGAATTGAATTCAGGATCTCTTAACCTCTGAGTCATCTTCCCAGCCCCTAGTCTGAGGCTTTACTTAGATCAGGAAATTAAAATAATTTCTCCCTTCATAATTTACCACTTTTAGTATCAGGTACAAGCAATAATACCTATGATAAAATGCTTGGATACTCAGTGGTCAGTTCAGGATCCACCCTCTGCAGCGGGCTGTACATTTTAAGATGTACATTTGCAAGTCTCACTGATACTCAGTTTAACACTAGCAGACTCTCCTAGTTGATGTTTTATTACTATGAAAAGACACCATGACCAAGGCAACTTATAAAAGAAAGCATTTAAATGGGGGTTTGGTTTGCTTTCGGTTCCAGAAGGTTAAGATTCCTGGCAGGGAGGGAGCATGGCCTCAGGCAGGCAGCTGTGGTGCTGGAGCTAAGAGTTCACTTCCTGATCCACAACCCTGAGGCAAGGAGAGAGGGAGAGGGACGGACAGGAGCGTAGGGGAAGAGTGAGCTCTTGAAACCTCAAAGCCCATCCCCAGTGACACACCTTCTCCAAGAAGGCCACACTTTCTAATCTTTCCCAAACTAGTTTCATCATCTAGGGACCTAGCATTCAAATATATGAGCCTATGGGACCATTCTCCTTCAAACCACCATACAGGCAGTAAAAAGTGCCATCAGTTGAGATCCAGTTTTTCATTCCTCTAACAAAGAAATGTATATTTAGTGCTGGCTATGCAATGCAAAGATGGGGAACGAAGTGGGTGGGATTTTAGCCGTGAGTCAAGTTTACGAGTACACACTTTGCCTACAGAATAGGGAGAATAAGCATACGATGGCGTTGACTTTTTCTCAATCAGAAAAATGTTTGAAAGTGAATGCATTGCTTATAAATCCTAAACTTTCCCGTTACTCTTTGCCAATCCCCTTTCTTCCTCCCAAGAGCACCTCTTGCACCTTCCCCCAAAACACAAAACAGAACAGGTTTTTTGTTTGTTTGTTTGTTTTGTTGTTTTTGTTGTTTTGTTTTGTTTTTGGACCACACTCCCAAGGTAAGATCTTACATGATTGGGTGCCTCAGAGAGGGCTAGGATTTTAGTTCTTTACAAATGTGAAATTCTGGATAAGTTGAGAATAAAGAGTAAAGCAGCATCTCCTCAGCCGCACCAGTGTTCCTACTCTTCACTGTTTGCTGCATGCAGGGATACCGCTGCCAGGACTCTGCTGTGATTAGCAGAGGGAATTTTAAGCCACGGTCCACTGCATGGTGCTTCTGACTTTAATAGTGGCATTTTATACCTTGACAGCCCAATAAATATGTAAGAAGACAGTGGCGCTAGTGTGTCCCCAGATAGAGCTTCCAATGGGTTAACATAATGAGGCAGTATAAATTCACAGTTGGTCGATCTGCTCAGATTTCTAAACGCTCCACTTTCCAGCGTAAAAATTTCCTATAGGAGATTTCAGAATCAATAATTCTCCATCAGTGACTTTGAGGAAGCAAAAGAAACCCTACCCTGTTGCCTGCTGGGTCTCTGAGGGAAGGCCAGAGTCATGATCAGGCTCCAACCCATCTCCTTAGCCCTGCAGCAGCCATAATTAAGGATAAGCCATAATCTGTCTTTAAAATGTCCTCCACGTTCTGTGCCTTCCTTTACACAGCAGGAACTATTTTTTAAAAATCAAATCATCAAGAGCTCAGATTGGCTCTTTATCCTGTCCTCCTATTTCTGATATCAAATGTGTAAATCCTTCAGCCCTGCTGTCTGATTCTGAAGAGCCCATTCGAGGGTTTTTTAATAATTTAGTGGTTTGAGGGATTTGAACACTCATTCTCCCTTGGGCACCTGCTGATAACCCAAAGTACAAACTTTGTACTTTTCTCTCGGTTTTGATGCAGAGCACGGAATTCTGAAGGCACAGCAAATGAGATGCGCCTGGAGACCTGTGAACCTGTCTGGCTCGCCTGTCTCTCAACAGGACAAGGTCCTTGTCATCTCAGCTGATTAAACAGGGGCTGCAACAAGTAGGGCAGAGTGGGTACAGACAGTCCATTTACCACTTGTCTTGGTATATAGCTTTTCATTTAAACATTTTCAATAAAGTGTCCAGACAGGCTAGTTAGGAGAATTGTTGGAGACCTGGACCTAATCTCACCAAAAGCTGTACAAGAAAATAATTGCGTGGGCAGAAATGGACAAATTTGATTGCGGTGACCAGAAATAATTAGTGGTCACTCTGTACTCAGCCTTGGCAGGTAGAGAGTACCGTTCTTTTCCCAACATATGGCAAAAGGCCCATTAGCTCTTTTTAGAAAGCTGCTTTTTACTTTTTTCTCATTACTGATGAGAAAGAGGGCAGCAGATTTAAATATGCATGCCCGCATAGGTACATAGGCTTATATGTATGCGTATGCACGAGTGGACTTAGTCAACATTTATTGAATACAGAACACTGTGTGGCAGGAAGTACCAGGGGAAATTAAAAAAAAAACTAATTTCTGCCCACATGATAGTTACAGTCTAATGGATAATTTGTGATGCATAGAATGATGAGCAAAACTTGATTACTCTGGAGAGCACAGCTTCTCTTGTGTAACCTTTTTTTCAATCAAGTGCAAAAGTAGTGAATATTTCTTGTAAAAACTTTAGAAAATAATCACCGGTAATGCCAGTGACCAGAAATATATATTAACATTTAATGATGATACATCCTGAAGACATATCTTTCTAATGTTTCTAAAAATGTGCTTAAAACAGGTGGAACCCAGCAGCGTGATGCACATCTGTAATTTGAACACTCGGGCACTGGAGGCAGAAATTTAGGATTTCAAGGCTATCCTCAGCTACATAATGAGTTTGAGGCCAGTAGTGGCTACATGACATCTTAACGCAAGGCAAATAAAGCAGGTAGCACATGTGTTTAATCCTAGCATTTAGGAGACAGAGCATGCAGTCTTTATGAGCTGGAAGCCAGTCAGGTCTCCAGAGTGAGTTCTAGGTCAACCAGGGCTACACAGGGAAACTGTGTCTCAAAATCAAACAAAGAGGGGCTGGAGAGATGGTTCAGCAGTTATAAGAGTACTGACTGTTCTTCCAGAGGACACAGGTTCGATTCCTAGCACCCTCATGGTGGCTAACAACCATCTGTAACACCAGTTCCAAAAATCTTAGACTTTCTTCTGGCCAGGCAAATGCAGACATAGATGGAAACAAAATATCAATATATATAAAATAAGCAAAAAATGATCATTTAAAACACACAAAACCAAAGTGAATTGTAGCTGTGTGTATAATTTTTTTAAATTATTTTCTCAAATTCAATTCACTGAGCTGTCAGATACCCCGCCCACCCTTAGGGCTCAGATCAGGTGAATTCTGATGCAGAGCTCTAGACAGAGACACTCAGAGCCAAGGTGCTCCTCCCCACTTGCTCACCTATCAGCCATCACCCTGAACACCTTAGTATGGGAGTCTAAACCTAGAATCCAAACCAGAACTTCATGTAGGAATTCTCAGAGTCAGTTCACTAACATCAGACTGTCAAACATCCATCTTCTGTTGGACCCCCAGTTTTGGACAGCTGAACTCAGAACTCCAGTTAGAAATTTCCAGAACCTGTGCCCTACTCATCCCCTCATCTGATAGGCATCCCATCCACCATACATACCTGGGACTGCTTGGAGTCCAAACTGTGACTTTAGGTAGGAACTCACAGAGCCAATACATTCCCTCCCTGTCAATGTCAGTCACCCCACCCCTCACACTTTGCTGGGACCTTTTACAGTACAAAATTTGCATCTGAATCTGAGTTCCAGGAGAGAGCTCCCAGAGTTACCCCACCAGTCTGCCTAACTCTCAGGTACCCAACATATTGCTGGGTCCTAAGACAGTGCACAGCTGACTCAGAACCCCAGTTAGAGATTTCCAAAGGCAGTATAGTCCCCACCCACCTGAGGAGCTATCAGCCACCCTATGTACTACTCTGATCTGAGACCACTTGGAGACTGAACCCAGAACTCAAAGTAGCCCCAAGACTTAGACCCAAGTACCATTAATCTGGTCTACCATCTAACAAGCTGGAGTAACAACAAAGATGTAAACACCAATTAAACAAATGCCAAAGTAGATATTCATACAAAGAAACACCAGAGATGGTCCTAACTCCAGATGCATAGATCTTATAAACATACACACACATGAATATGGTGGTTTGAATAAGAATGGCCCCCATAGACTCATATATTTGAATGCTTGGTTTTAATTGGTGGAACTGTTTGGGAAGGATTAGGAGGCATGGCCCTATTGGAAGAGATCCATCAATGAGGGCAGGCTTTGAGGTTTAAAAAGCCCCTGTCATTCTAATTAGCTTTCCTCTCCCCCCATCTTCCCCCCTCCCTCTCTTCCCTCTGCCTTGTGCAAGTGGATTAGATATAAGCACTCATATACTTCTCCATAGTCAGGCCTGCTTGTTTACTGTCATGCTCTCTGACATGATGGTCACAGACTAACTCCCTGAAACTCTAAGCAAGCCCTATTTAAAAGATTTCTTTTATAAGTTGTCTTGGTCATGATGTCTTATCATAGAAATCAAAAAGAAACTAAGACAATGAACAGCTAAGATAATATGGCTCCTCCAGAAATCAGCACCCATACTGCAATATCCCACAAATAGAAGCACTTCACTGATGTAAAGACAAAGACTTCAAAATAGCAACTATGAACATTTTCAAAGGAGAATAAATATCTAAATGAAGATGGTGAAAACACAGTTGAATGAAATAATAAATAAAAAGTAAAAAGCAATTCAAGATACAAAAATTGAATGCAAAAAAGAGATTTTGTGGAGGGGGAGGAAAAATTAAATAAAAGTGAAAAAGAACTTGGGACATTTCAGGCATAGAGGTGCATACCTTCAATCCTAATACTTGGGAGACAAAGGCAGAAGGATCTCTGTGAGTTCTAGGCCAGTCTAGTCTACATAGTGAGTTCCAGGAGACCCTGTCTCAAGAAAAGAGAGAGGGGGTGGAAGAAAAGAGAAGAGAAAGAGGGAGGAAGGAAGGAAGGAAGGACGGAAGGAAGGAAGGAAGGAACGAACAATTTGGGAAGTCAAACAACAAGATCAAAAGAAAATCTCAGCAACATGCTGGACTAAGTAGAAGAGAGAAAATCAGACCTTGAAGACAAGGTAAAAACAAATTACTGAGTAAAAGAAAATGTTGAATTAAAAAAGACCCAGTAACAAAACCTCCAGGAAATCTATGACACTGTGAAAAAAAAACAAATTTATTAATAATAGGTATATGAGAAGGAGAAGAAACCCAGTCAAAGGCACAGAAAATATTTTCAACAAAATCATAGAAAATTTCCTGTGTCTAAAAAGAGGTGCCTATCAAGGTACAAGAGACATACAGAGCAGCAAATAGACATTACTAGAAAGGATATATATCATTTGACAAATAATCAAAATATTAAATGCAAAGAACAAACAAAGGGTATTGAAAGCTGCAAGTGAAAAATACTAAATCACATATAAATGCAAGCCTGTTTGAAGAACATCTGTTCTTCCTTCCTTCCTTCCTTCCTTCCTTCCTTCCTTCCTTTCTGTTTTTAATTTCAAGACAGGGTTTCTCTGTGTAGACTTGGCTGTCCTGGAACTTGCTCTGTAGACCAGGTTGGCCTTGAACAAAGACTCAGTAAAAAAAATGAAAGAAAGAAAACTAAAGACCAATATGTTTTATGAACATAGATGCATTTCATACCAAATTCAAGAATATATCAAAAAAGATTATTCATGTGGTTAAGCTGACTTCATCCCAGAGATTCAGAGATGGTTCGATATATGCAAGTCAAATAAAATCATCATGGTATTGTCATAAAAATAGACACATTGTTCAATGAAACAGAACTGAAGACACAGACATAATTCTACACTCCTACAGACTCCTAATTTTTGACAGAGAAGCCAAAAATGCACACTGTAGAGAAAACAGCATCTTCAACAAATGGTGCTGGCCAAACTGGATAGCTACATGTAGAAGAATGAAACTTTATTTTTTGTTGCAGGGGGTTACAGACATGTTTTGTTTGGTTGTGGGCTTTTGATTTTGAGACAGGGTTTCTCTGTGTAAAAGTCCCGGCTGTCCTGGAACTTGCTCTGTAGACCAGTCTGGCCTAGAACTCACAGATCACAGAGAACTGCCTGTTTCTGCCTCCCAAGTGCTGGGATTAAAGGTATGCGCCACCACCGCCCAGCTGAAACTAGGTTCTTTCAACCTAGTTACAACCCCACACGAATCAAGGACCTCAACATAACTCCTGATAAATACTCTTAATCTGATTTTAAAAGAAAGAAAAAAAGAAAGAAAGAAAGAAGGGAAGAAAGAAAGAAAGAGAAGGATACACTTGAACTCATTGTCACAGGAAAGGACTTTCTGAACAAGACATTGCTAGCATAAACACTAAGACCAACATTTAATAAACAGGACCTTGGGGCTGGAGAAATGGCTCAATGGTTAAGAACATTGGTAGCTTTTCCAGAGGACCTGGGTTCAATTGCTAAGCATCCACATGACAGCTCACAAGTGTAACTCAAGTTCCAGTGGATCTGACTTGCTCACACAGACATACATGCGAGCCAAACAACAATGAACATAAAATTAAAAAAAAAGTATTTTCAGGACCTAATGAAGCTTCGGTACAGTAAAGGACACCACCATTCAAGCAAAGTGGTAACCTACAGAATGGGGACAAATCATAACAAACTATACATCTGACAGGAGGTTTGTATCTAGAATATACAAAGAGCAGAAAAAACCTGAATATTTAAAAAAAAATAACCCAAGGCTGAAGAGATGGCTCAGCAGTTAAGAGCACTGACTGCTCTTCCAGAGGTCCTAGGTTCAATTCCCAGCACCCACATGGCAGCTCCCAACTGTCTGCAACTTCAGTTCCAGGGGATCTGACACCTTCAAACCAATGCACATAAATATAATGTTAAATAAATTGTTTTTAAAAGTCATATTTATTTAAAAAGGAAAAGAAAACTAACCCAGTTGAAAATAAGATATATGAAGGTCAGGCGGTGGTGGCGCACACCAGCACTTGGGAAGCAAAGGCAAGAGGTTCTCTGAGAGTTCAAGTTCAGCCTGGTCTACAGGTGAGTTCCAGGGCAGCCAGGGCTACACAGAAAAACCTTGTCTTGGAAGAAAAAAAGTAAAACTGAAGAAAGTGGATAGAAGTTATTATTATATTCCTCAGCAGGTCATAGTCCTTAGGGGGAAACCTACTACTATTATTCTGCTGAATTGGCATCGAATTCAAATGACTCTTCATCATGTAGAGCAACCCTAATCAGAGAAGCATCTTCCTGCACTAGACACTAATTAACACTAGACTCTCAACTGGTAAACACGCAGAGCATAAAAGATGGCAGAATGCTTGGTCCTAAACGAGATGTTTGTAATGATCTCTTCTGTTTCTTTAAGAGACAAGCCCATGCCCACTCCCTCCCCGCCCCTGCTGAGGCAGGCAGATCGTCCTTCCTGCTTGCAGCCTGAGTCTGGCAGCTTCCATCCGCAGCATATTTTATAGATCCATTTCAATGTTTATATCACACCCCCCGCTCAAGGCTCAGGGATTTATGCAGAAGATAGGGTAGAAAAATTGTAAGAGTCAGAAATACTGGCTGACTTCAAGGAATCAGTGTTTTACAGACACAGGAAGGCATATGCAGGAAATGTTATGACTGCAAGCTTAAGAGCTGCTCAAGCTCGGGCCAGACAAAATCCTGACTTAGAGGAAGGGAGGTAGGTATGACGCCCCTCCCTTAGCTGCAGCTGATTGCTGCAGAGCAAAGTTTTCCTCAGGGGAGTGACACTTGATATATGAACCACAGTTCACAGCAGGTTCACAGCTAGAAATAGTTGGCAAAACAGACTGCACTCCATGGATTTGCTTGCTTGTTTGATTGGATGGCTGATTGGTAGTTTTTTTTTTTTATTAAAGATTTCTGTCTCTTCCCCACCGCCACCTCCCCTTTCCCTCCCCCTCCCCCAATCAAGTCCCCCTCCCTCGTCAGCCCAAAGAGCAATCAGGGTTCTCTGCCCTGTGGGAAGTCCAAAGACCACCCACCTCCATCCAGGTCTAGTAAGGTGAACATCCAAACTGCCT
>NW_026068155.1:676863-718808 GCF_014885135.2 Alexandromys fortis | reverse complement strand
TTCTCCCAGTCAGTGGGTTGCCTTTCTGTCTTAGCAACAGTGTCCTTTGCTTTACAGAAGCTTCTCAGTCTCAGGAGGTCCCATTTATTCAATGCGGCCCTTACTGTCTGTGCTGCTGAGGTTATACGTAGGAAGTGATCTCTTGTGCCTACTTGTTGTAGAGTACTTCCCACTTTCTCTTCTATCAGGTTCAGTGTGTTCAGACTAATATTGAGGTCTTTAATCCACTTGGACTTGAGTTTTGTGCATGGTGACAGACACGGATCTATTTTCATTCTTCTACAGATTGACATCCAGTTTTGCCAGCACAATTTGTTGAAGATGCTCTCTTTTTTCCATTGTATGGTAGGTTTTTTGAGATGGGGGTTTCTCTGCGCAACCCTGGTTATCCTGGAACTCAGAGATCCACCTGTCTCTTCCTCCCAAGTGTTGGAATTAAAGGCTTGTGCCACCGCTGCCTGACTTTTGTTTTTTAAAGACACAGAGAAAGCATGAAGGTTGGAAGGTGGGGCAGTAGGGAGGGTCTGGCAGTCAGGAATTGGGAGAGTGCAAAGAACATGATTAAAATACATTGTATAAAAATCTCCAAGCATACATAAAAACATTATTTTAAATAGGATTTTCTCATTTTAATGGATAAGGTATTTATTTATAAATATTTTCTGTTATTAAATTTTCTTCTAAGAGCATTTAATGGCATTATATTTTATCATGGAATACAGCATAACTTAGTAAATGACAGCTCCTATTGTTTCTAGGAAAGGAGGCCTTCCTAGTACTTCTCTGCAAATAGTCTAGCTCTGAATCTTTGCTGAGGGCAGGAGCAGTATTTAAAATGAAACTTTCTAACATGCAGTGGTGGTGACCACTTAAAATCCCAGCATCCAGAAAGCAGAGACAAGAAATCCATAGCTGCAGCTTTGAAGCCGGCCTGGTCCACAAAAGCAAGACCCAGGCCAGACAGGACTGCTTAGAGACCCTAACCGAGGAAAGGAAAACAGAACAACAAATCCCTCAAAGTAATTTACATTGATAAACATACCATTTAAGACCTGACACTTCTCAAGTTCCTATCTGAAGCATTTGAATGAGAATCATAGGGTAGGGGATGGAACCTGTTCTTTTCTAAACAAGCTTTCTTTCTGTCTCTCCCTGGGAGGGTAGGGAGCCTAGACTCCTGGTGTGGCCTTGGGATTTTCCCTAGAGTTCTTTGGGGTAGGGGAAGATTTAGGAGCTGGCAGTTTCCGGTCAAAGTGCTGGAAAAAGGAGCCTTTCTTCTCTGAAGTGACTTGGAAGGTGGAGGAGTGACTTTTTTTTTTTTTTAATGTGGTTCCCCAGAGAAAGTCCATAGAGCCTGCACGAAGGGCAGTGTGGGGCGCCAGGGTAGAAGCCCTACAGCAGGCCTCTGCGGAAAGCAGGGTTTGGTGGATAGTACTTTTTTGCTAACTGGGGAGACTGAAGATAAGAAGCAAAGACCTGGGTATCTTGTCTCCAAAGAGACACTTGGTGTGTTTGACTTCAGAGATGATAGCCCACAATTAACCTGACGACCCAGCTTTAAACATTTTCTTCTTCACAGTTAGAATACTTTAAACAAAAGAGGATTCATTTATTGAAATGAGCTGCTAACCAGAGATAGCAAGAACGCATCTTCTCTAAATGCACAGCTCTGTGCTCTCTCTATGACCCTGTTCTTAATTTGCTCTAGAAAGGCTACATTCTAGTTGCTTTGACATGAAATACAAAAGTGTCCTGTGCTTTGTGACCGGGCTCTGAACTTTTCTGTTTCGATACCGAAGGCGCATCCTACTGCTTTGCTAGGGCAAGTTGTCTTTTAATTCCCAGACAGCAGAGTGTCAAGAAAAAACCTGAGATGGCTGCAAAAACAGCTGGGGGGAGGAGTTTGACTACAAATCTACTCTGTATCCCTTTAATATTAATGCAATTAGCCAGAACTCATTTTCTTTCCAGTATGCCAAACATTTGCAGTAATACTTCCTATTCTCGAATTTATTTTCCTGGGATAACAACTTCAGTTAATTAAGTTCCAGGGGTCTGCCAGAGAAACAGTGTGCAGCACAATGAACTTTGCGGAGATAATAGTTCTCAAGGATCTAACAGTTTTCAATAACAATGCCAGGATAAACAGGACGCTTGACGGGCACGTGCCTAGAGGCCCAGCTAAAAGGGCCTTTGTGTTGTTAGAGTAAAAGGAATTGTAATCTGTGCCACGGAAGAGGCTGTTTTTAAAGCTTGAGGGGCTTGAAATGCCCTCCACAGGCTTTGTGTGGTCAAGGGTGCTTCGCTTTTGAATCTTGCTTTTGTTCTGTTTTATTAGAGAATAACGGGCTGTATTTTGACCTTTTCTTGTTTTATCACTGTTACACTTTCATACATACGTATAAGTTACTTTGACAATATTAATGTCTTCTGTATCCTCAAACAAATTACACATGTGAATAAACTAAAGAGTGTCTCCTGGGCAGTCAATAGAATGAACACACACCTTTACAAAAAAACTACATCCTCCCAAGATGCCTCTCTTCTCCTCTGCAACGTTTGTATGCAAAGCCCCAAGGCCGAACACATAGCATTGGCTCACAGAATTTATTGAACGAATGACTTAATCAAGGGAATAAATGAACAAATTAGCAATTTAAGGATGTAGTTCAGTGGTGGAATTCTTGCTTAGTGTTCTTAAGACATTAGACGCCTTTGGTTTGATCTCTAATGCCAAAATAAATGAATAAATAATCTATTTATTTAAATAAATCATTGTTGAATATTTGCCTGTGTATCTTTAGCCACTTCCTCAGAACAACTGAAGAAAAGGCATTTAGAGTTTGCTCATATCTTAATTTTCACCGTGAATCACTACAGGAGCAAACTGGTAACTGGTAGCACTGAGAAATAGGCAATGGGTTTTGGTTAAACTATTTTGACCAATGGATTTCTTTTTCACTCGTTTATTCAAATAGTTACAGAGTATTTATTACGGGTCAGGGATCTTCAAGGCACCTGGAATATAGAAGCAGACAAAAGAGGTAGTGTTGGTTCTCATGAAACAGGCATTCTCGCTGAGGACATGCCATCTACAAATGCAAAACAAGTGCATGACATGCCAAGTGAAGACGGCGTGCCAGGGAGAGTGACTCTCCCTGCTGGGATCTCACCTGAGCTGAAACCTGACCAGGAGCACAGGCAGAGACAGAGGCTGAAGGAGGCCCACAGAGTGCTCTGTGTGTGAAGTGGCAAGGTGGCATATACTGTGCCCATCAAAGACGCACATGATTCTTGCTCAAAAAAGAATTTAAAAAGACATTAGAGGCAGTCCTGACCCAAGGAAATATTCTGTAGCCGTCTTTTCCACACAACCTTTGGAATGCCTTAAAGACAGTATTTACTTATTGCATTTTAAAACAGTGTGGCTGTTTCTAAAGGGAAAAATGAAGTCACAAACACACAACAACTGTAACTGTTAGACCTTTATTTGAATATTATTTTTAAAAAGGCAAAATCAGAATCAAACACATAGCATCCATTAAAGACCTTAAAAACAACTTGAATCAGATAGTATTGCTCTATTGCTCTTCCCTTTAAAGACCTAACGTTTTTCATGGTTATTAAGCTACATCTTAAATCTGCAACAAGAACTACACACTAACCTGTTGATTCATTAAAAAAAAAAATATTGAGTGCCTGTTAGTAATTTAGGCTCCGGAGATACTGCTGTGAGGGGGTGGAGCCAAGCTTCAGTTCCCACGATGTTTACTCTCAGAGGGGTGGGAGCCAGCCAGCTGGAAGACTGACGGACTATAAACATATAAATAAAACCAATAAGCAAGCAAATGGACCAGATAAATTCTAACGTGTGAGCGCTGTGAAGAAAATAAAATCGAATCTTTGCTGGAAAAAATCATCTAGCCTTTCAGGACCGCAGGCTCCATTTTCTCACCCCAGGATATTTAAATAAGGCTGTCTCCTCTCTCAGGGTTCCTCCTTTATTTCCCTGAAGTACCTTCCTCTTTTCAGATCTCAAGCACAAATAGCAGCTTCTCTTAGTACTTCCATTGGCACACTAATCTCCTTTGCAATGTTCTTTACACTGATACTGGCTCGACGTCTGTCCTACTGCAGAGTCCAGGCGTGTGCCGAGAGCTACTGATAGATCTGAGTAGAGATCGGCAGACCATCCAGAGGAACACAAGGAAATGTTTTTCTTTTTCCTAAAGACCATGTAATCAAAAGAGGTTTTTAGGAAACATTTCAGTGTTGCGTGGGACAAACAAGTAGGCGGACGCAGAAGTATTCAGTGTTTGTTTTGGATGGTTCCAGAGTGTACTCAATGGCATCACGGGCTGCATTCAAAGTTTGACAATAAAGTGAATAATTTTCTACATACTTGAAGCAGCTTCATGCTTATGGAAAAGCTCGGGAAAAACAGGAAGCAAGGCAAAGTGTGTATTTGGATTGTGGAAGGAACAAATGGATAGGAACTCTTTTTCTCCTTTTACATTTAAATACTTCTGAATGAACATGCTTCCCCCCCCTTCTAAAACCTATTAACACATGTATATTGTAAAATGTTTAAGACGATATAGGAAAAGATTAAGATGGTTAAATGACTAATAATGATCACACTTTACTTCCATGTATGTCCAACTTCTTTCTAGGAGTTGGGCTAGCTTAGTGGAAGAATGTTTGCCTAAGGCCTGTTCCCAGCACCGGGTGGGGGTGGGGCAAAAGCATGTGTGTGCGCGCGTGCGCGCAATGTAATTTAAAGATTAAAAAATTCACTATGACTAGCATTAAAAAAAGAAATCCAGGGTCTCACTTTAGCCTACGGTGACCTGGAACACACTATGTAGCCCCAGACTGACTTTGAATTTGTTGCAATCCTGCTTTATTCGTTTAGGTACAGGCATACCTGACAAACACAGTCATGTCCAGATACACTGAGGCTTTTGACACACTTTACCAAACAGACACTGTCATTTCCGGATATGCTGAGGCTTTTGACACACTTTACCAAACTGTCCTTTAAGACGTCCATGAATTTGGAGCAGGGAGTACTTGGGAAGAAAAAGCTGGACTGTAGATTTAAGGACAGCCTGGGTCTCATAGAGAGATTCTCCATTTTAAAAAATGTCTTACATTTTAACTCAGACTGATCTGGAATTCACTATGTAGCCTAGGATGGCTTCCAACTCTCAGCAATTCTCCTGCTTCAGCCTCCTCAGTTCTGGGGTTTTTATTGCATTCTTCTTTTTTTAAAATNGAGTAATAATGTGAAAATACCATCACTTTCAAGTTTCACACCTAAAATTCCTTGAGTTCTATATTCTGCTCAAATTTTTGTTGTTGTTGTTGTTTTGTTTTTCGAGACAGGGTTTCTCTGTGGTTTTGGTTCCTGTCCTGGCACTAGCTCTGTAGACCAGGCTGATCTCGAACTCACAGAGATCCGCCTGCCTCTGCCTCCCGAGTGCTGGGATTAAAGGCGTGTGCCACCATCGCCTGGCTTTATTGCATTCTTAAATGGTAAGGAAAAGAGTTTAAGAGAAGTTGTTAAATTGGATGATCACAGGTTTCTCTGAGAGATAAGATGAGGCTAGATGATATCAAAGAAAAATATTCCAGCCTGGTTCGTGTGTTTGTGTAGCCCTGGCTGTCCTGGAACTCGATGTGTAGACCAGGCTGGCCTCGAACTCAGAGATCTGTCTGCCTCTGCCTCCCAAGCGCTGGTACTAGAGACACACACAGCTGCTGCTGCCACCACCCCATCCCCCCCCACCTCACCCCTGCTTCCGGATTAGTTTAAACACCTGAGTTGGGCTAAGTTAGATCCCTTGGAAAAAACAATAAACAAACTACTCTATCTATGCTTTTAAGAGAAAACAGGAAAACGGGGATGGCGGCACAGAGACACCCTTAAAACACTGGCTTAAGATTCTTTTCCCCTTTAACTGTTCAATGGGAATTGGAAGCTGTAGGCTGCATTCCCTTCGATCCTTCCTTTCGTCATTAGCATCTAAGAAAGGTTTCCTTAACCGCCCCCTTTTAGAATTCCCCTGCTATCAGATTTTCCCATCCATTTACAATCACCGCCCCCCCTTTTTTTTAAAGTACTCAAGTTAGAGATCCTTAGCGTCCTTCCTCGCCACTTTTTAACATTGCAAATTTACTTTTGTCCCTACGGTGCGCCCCCTCCCCCACTTTTAAGCTCCAGTATTCGGCAACACGTAATATATTTAAATTTTGTTCACTCTAGATTACCAAATCGCTTAGGAACTGAGAATTTTTATTTCTAGCCTACCTATATCAACCTTATTTTTGGTTCAACTTTTTTTTTCTTCCGAGACAGGGTTTCTTCGTAGCTTTGAGCCTTTCCTGGCACTAGCTCTTGTAGACCAAGCTGCTGGCCTTGAACTCACAGAGATCCGCCTGCCTCTACCTCCCGAGTGCTGGGATTAAAGACGTGCGCCACCACCGCAACTTTCTCAACATCGACAATTATGCTTAATCTACAGTTGGCACTCATTAAATATATGTTGAATAAAATGTTGGCTGCCGTTTACAGGAGTCTGGGCTGTGTGGATCAATGGCAGTTACACTGATACCACATTCTTGTTCTCTGAAAAACAGGCTTCAGCCGGCCCGAACGTGACGTTCTTCAGCTTTCAAAATGGGAACGCAAAGGTTCCCACAATTCTCAGAACGCGAATTTCTCGCCACAATTCAAAATGGCGAAGGAGGGTGGGGCCTGTCACATGGTGGGCGTCACAGCAGCATTTTTCCCCCGACCCGCCGCCCGCCTCGTCGTAGTCTACCGGTCCCCGCCTCTGCCCACTAAGGCTTTTCGAGGAATCAACTGGGATTGGCTGGCTAGCAGTCTGGGACTGGGCCTGTGAAGCTGGGACGCGACATCATCACTTCCTGTTGTGGGCAGTCGTTTCCTGTCACAGCTAGGTAACAATGGGGAAGATAATGGCTGCTTGAGCTACGTCTCCGATCGGGCGCTGGGAGGCTAGAGGCGGGTCTCCCTCAGGCCATCGGAGGCGGGCTTGAGAGCGGGCGGCGACGACGCGGCGACGCTCCTGAGACTGGCAGTGGCAGCGGCGGCGGCGACCGCGACGGAGCTCAGCGAGTCGGCTCCTGGCCGGACCACCGCGTAAGTGAAGTCATGGGGTACCCCGAGAAACGGGCTGTCGGGCTGGAACGAGACAGCAGCGCAGCGGCTCTTCAAAATGGCCCGAGTGGTCGGCTGCGGCCGAGACACCCCGCGCGGCCCCCGGCCCCGGGCTCCTGGCTCCGGGGGGCTCCGTGGCGTAGTCGCCGCTGCCATTTTAGCTGGGTGGCGGGTGGCGGCCGGCTCGTGGAAGGAGGGGAAGGAGGTGGGGAGGACTTCCTCCCGGGGCCCTGGACTCGCGGCCCGGCCCGCTCTCCCAAGCTGGCAACGCCGGCCGGAGAATCCATCCTGGACTTTGGGCCTCGGGCGTGAGAAGCTAAGCGTCTCCCGTCCTTCTCTTTCCTCGAGTCCCCCCCCCCACACACACACACGCACACACTTCGTCTCCCTGCGTTGCGGATTGGGCTAGGGTTTGGGGAAGTGGGGTGGAGGGGCTCGAAGTCAGATGTTAGGAACTCTTGGGCCTTCAGATTTTTCTGGGATTCGCAAAGCCCCATTTTGAACCTTTCTGTAAGGCATTAGCAATTAGTTGTCCTCTGGGGCTACGCTGACAGTCTTCCCTGAGGATCGGGGACAAATGTGATTTGCTTCCTTGCTCCTTTAGCCCTGCTGTATCCTTGGCTAGATTATTACTAGGATTTCCCCCCGCGTCTAGAAAGAAAAAAAAAAAAACGGAGGGAAAAGACGTTGCGGGTTGTTTTCCCTGGGTAAGTGTGGGAACTGAGCCAAATTATTTTCAAGTTAATATCCGTGTGATCTGCCAGCAGTCATACCCCTCCCCCACTCAGAAAAACCCCTAAGGGTCTCGGCTTCTGCGGGCGGTACCTGCCACGTACGCCATAGCTTAGTAACTAGTATTAACCGGTTGGGCTTCTGCTTCCTGAATGCTCAGTCCCTTTTCCCCTTATGCTGATTAATTTCAAGATGGAGGAGACAGCCACGTTCTTTCCCTGGACAGTTTCACCATACTTATTCCACAGGTTAGTCGAGCAGTCTGAGGCCTAGAAGCCTAGTTATTAAGGTCATTTTTTTTCTTTTGGGGTCAAAAGGATTTATATCAGATTTTCACGCACCACTGGCGGGCTTCACGATATTTTTTTTTTTTGCTAGAAATCAGTTGCTTACATTTCTTGAATCATAATTAACCACAGTGCGTTTAGATGCTTGAAGACCAAAAATAACAAATGTAGTGCTAATCATTTCTTTGATTCTTCATAATTACAAAGTTACTCATCTTCCCATTAGATCAGAGTCGTCTGCAGAGGCAGGCACAATTACAGGTCGGCCTTTTCCTCAAATCAGTTTCTGAAATACAGGTTAACTATGTAGAAAGACGAACCCCAGCAACCCTTTAGAGGGCTATTTTTCGGCAGTTCCTCTTACTGAAAAAGGTCGCTAACATTCTTTAGCTTAAGATGTCCGGATGGTTTTATTTTTTATAGTTTCTGCCTTAGGCTGGTGTAGTGTACCAAAGAAGTCCTTGAAAGTAACTTTTAGAATCTGAAAATAATGACTAGTCTGATAAGGAAAGGCCTGTTTTAAAGAAGCTAATAGTAAAAGGTTGGTTGCCTCTTGGCCTTTAAAGGAAATGTTTTATCTAATTCTTGCTTCCCTCTGACCTCCTTGGTTCCCCAAATATCCTAATACTAACATTGAATTAATTTGGATTATGATGCATGTAACCAAAATACATATGATATGTGTTTTTTGAGAATTTGTTTTATTAAAAAAGAAAATGTGGATCTTCTAACAGGAAGACTAATGAATTCTTTTTCTTCTAGAGCGGAGTGAAGAAAACTGAAAATCCAGCTTATTGGATTTCAGTACTATGTCATAACAGACAGGTAATTTTTTTGTTTCATCTCCTGATGATGTATACATAGAATGTATTTGCAAATATATGTTGTGCTCTATAGTCCCTGTGGTTGAATGGGTTCTTCACGATGAGGGTGGGTGCTTTTTTACTGTGAATTCAAAGGGTACCTGAAAATCACCTATGCTTTAGGTTTGGGTTTTATTGAGTAATCTAAAATTAGCCAAATTTTTATAGCACTAAAAGAAAAAAAATTAAGCTGCTTTAAGATATTGTTGGAAATACCTGGGTATAAGAACATGCTTTTAAATGTTTGGTGAGTAGCTAAATGAAATCTCAATAGAATGTGAGTTATTTTATCTGCCATTTTATTTTTCTCCCCCTTCAAGATTCAAGAAGCCATATGATATACATACTCTAGTTGGAATTAATTCTGTCACTATTATCAACATTGTAAGATAACCTCATAATTGCTTACACTAAGCAGGACACTTCAAAGTAAGTAGAACATTATTAATAAGTATTCCTAGGAAATAGGTGCAAACTCTGCTGGATAGTAACTGGGCTACAGTTATAACAAACTTCTCTTGAAGGAGTGTGTGCTAGGATCTGGCTTTGGCATGTCTTATTTCATAATCCTCAGTCAGGCCTTCGTGAGGATATTCTAGTTTAAAGAGGAAACAAACTACTCTGAGAAAGTTGAGTGATTTGTTAAAAATTAGTGTGTGTGGAGCCTTCATTTTATCTCAGGTCTGTCCAACATCAAGTCACCAAACTTTTAATATCTATTTGCTATCCAGTTACATCAGAAAGCTAGTGGAAGTTAAAAGTGGTAATCTAACTTATTCTGCATCCAAAACTTGTCATTAGCTCGTAAAAATAGTTTGCCTCAGTGAAACAGGCGAGAGTTGTCCAGAATCTACACATTATTTGAGTGGTTTGTTATAGTTTCTGTTTCAACTTTTCTGGTCTTGGTGTAAGTTGATAGAGATCCTTTATAAAATCAGTGTGTGTCACAGTGACCCACATCTGGAATGCTAGCATTGGCAGGGGCAGACATAGGGTCACTACAATTTGAGACCCGCATGGTCTAAACAGTGAGTTCTAGACCTACCAGTTCTATATAGGGAGAGACCTTGTCTCAAAAAAATTATAATCTATACTCTTTTTAAAGAAATAGCTCAATGAAGTCTTTAGAAATGTTAGCCACTATCTTTCAGTAAACATTGTAGTAAGGCTTCCAGTAAGAGCAAGTCAAGTGGACCATTTGCACTTATAGAATTGTGTTACATGTACTTTTTCCAGAATCCTATAGGACAGGGAAATAGAATACCTCAGTGACTAGCATCCTGTTCCTTTGATTTACCATTGAGTGGGTAGCAAATAAGAATCAAAACCAGACCAATGAGGTGCAGCATTTTTGGGTTAGTGCCAGGATGAGGACATTTTCTTTTGTGAGTGTAGTTCTTTAACATTTTTGGATAATAGAGATTTCTAAATCCTCAGGTCCCGCTTTATATAGGAATCTGAAGTTTTGATAAGTAAGGTTAAGATAGTAATAGTTCCCTGTCTGTTTTTTCCTTCATTATTTTTTCTCAGCTTTGAATAGGGATATAAAGCCACTTATCCTACCCCTCTAATTAACTGAGGTTTTTTCAAAGATAGATTCCTCAATTATGGATATGTTTTTGAACATAGAGTTTCCCACCAGAACTTTTGCTCTAAATTTTATTATAATGTTTTAAGATTTTAATTTCATTAATCATAACAGCACCAGTATGTACTGGACAAATATCTGTCGTAGACAGCAACACATTGTGTTTGTGTTTAGGTTAAAGGTGCAGATTATACTGTCCTTGCAACCTGTGACAGTCTAAAGGAATTTGATGAGAATGATTCTTTCTGGGTGGAGAGAAATACTTGTGTTTAATGATAGCCTAAGTACAGGTATAAAAGGTTCTTAGTGTATGGGTCAGACCAGGGTTAAAGGGCTGCCCTTAATGATTTCTGGGTAGGAACACTGGTTCAGGAAGGATTTAGTTGTCATCATGTTTCATCTTAAAGTTGTTTTCCTCAACTAAAATTAAGTGATTGATATAGGTGATATGCCAGTGTTTTTTGGTTGTGTTTTATTTTTGATTTTTTTTGAGGCAAGATCTAGAAGTCCAAGTTGTCCTGGAGCTAATTATATAACAACCTCATGAAACTCCTCCTGTCTAATCCTCTAGGTGTTTTAGGGAAAATATTTTTTATTTTATGTATTTATTTATTTGGTTTTTTGAGACAGGGTTTCTCTGTAGCTTTGGAGCCTGTCCTGGAACTAGTTCTTATAGACCAGGCTGGCCTCAAACTCACAGAGATCCACCTGCCTCTGCCTCCAAGTGCTGGGATTAAAGGTGTGTGCCACCACTGCCCGGCTATATTTTTTATTTTAAAAGAAGCAATTCAAAATTGAGTTTATAGAGAACAAATTCTGATATAATGAGGTAGAGTAATAAAAGAACATGGAATGGTGGTTGAAGATTAAATTCATTGTCTGAATTACTTGAGTGGGATGAAATGTCATCATATTGGCTTCCCACTAACTTGATCCTATAAATTGATAGCATAGCAGAGTTTTCTGTCGTTTACTTTATAGTTCTTAATATTCTTTCGATTGAATTGTTTTTAGAGACTTGTAGTCGGAATTGTGAACTGCAAGTCAGTACTCTTCCTGCGAAGAGGTTAGACATAAGGGACATTCCTGAATCTGTTCTGGATTTTTCATCTGCCCTCTACAAGAGGTAAAGATAGGAAATTATAAGCAAAGCTAAGTGTTGGTTACTATCTGGGTCATCTGTAAGCTCATTGCTCTGCTGTCTCCATAGTTCTGAATACACTGTATATTCTACTAGTCTACTTCTGGAAACATTTCAACGAATCATATAGTTGGTAAGCAGTATCTTCCCATAAATAAATGCAATAAAACAACCCTGTCCTGTTTCTTTTTAAATTAGATTATTTTATTTGTATGAGTACTTTATCTGTAGTATGTATGTATGTATGTAGTGTGTGTGCCTGTTGCCCATTTAGGCCAGGAGAGGATGTTCAATTCCCTGGAACCAAAGTTACTGATGGTAATGAGCTTCCACATAGTGCTGGGAATTAAATCAGGTCTTCTGCAAGAGTAGCAAGTACTCTACATCATATAGCCATCTCTCTATCCCTCTGTCCTTGTCTTTTTGTTGTTGTTTTTGAGACAGGGTCTCACTGTGTAGCCCTGTCTAGCCTGGAACTTGAGAGTTCTGCCTGCTACCTCTTGAGTGCTGGAATTAAAGGTATGTTTCACCATGCCCAGTGCCCTGTTGGTTTTTTTTTTTTGTTTGTTTGTTGTTTTTTGTTTTTGTAAATGCTTTATATTTTTGAAAGTGAGAGATGACAGAACAACACAGCTAAACGTCCATCCATTTATCTATTATAAATTTAATGAACTTTAAACTGTTTAAATTCTACAAAGAAAAACTCTTTTTTTTTTTTCCCGAGGCAGGGTTTCTCTGTGGTTTTGGAGCCTGTCCTGGAACTAGCTCTTGTAGACCAGGCTTGTCTCGAACTCACAGAGATCCGCCTGCCTCTGCCTCCCAAGTGCTGGGATTAAAGGCGTGCACCACCACCGCCCAAAGGAAAACACTTTTGGTATCTACATACGGTCCTTTTTATCCTGACTTCAAATCTAGTAGATCACTTGATTTCATTTTCTATATTATTTTTGGTGGAACTGGAATTTGTACCTGGAGTCTTATACATTCCAAGCAAGTGCTTTTTATTTTGTGATTTGAGATCACATCTCATAAAATTGCCTAGGCTACCCTGGAACTAACTGTAGCACAGATAGGCCTTGAACTTGTGATCCTCCTACCTTAGTCTTTCTATTGGCTAGGATTACAGCCTATCTCATGCTTTAGCCTTTTGCTTTTTTTTTTTTTTTTGAGACAAGGGTTGTCTGTATAATAGAGCCCTGTCTGTCCTGGCATTTCATTTATAGACCAGGCTGTCTTTAACTGACAGAGATATTCCTGCCTTTGTCTCCGATTGCTGAGATTATAGGTTTACACCACCATTTTCCAGCTGGTTTAAACTATTTTGAGACAGTTTCACTATATAACTCTGGCTGTCCACAAACTCAAAGATCTGCCTGCCCTGAGTGCTGGGATTAAGGTGTCCATCACCATATTTGACTATGGTTGAACAAATAGGTTTTTTTTGGTGTTAGTATTATTGAATTAATACTTTGTTGACAAAAATAAAGCTGACAAAATGACTAGGATACAAACTGAAGTATATGGCTCAGTGGTAGAGTGTTTGCCTAATATGCACAGTTCATTCCTAGCACTGTTGAAGAAAATTACAGAACCAGCATGGTGACATGGGACTAGGCTACATAGGGAGCCCATGCCCCTCCAAAAGCAGTTCAGAAAATAGAAAATTTGGCTATTTGTGCCAATGCAAGGTGTTTTGCAGGCCAAGAGTTATTACCATTTAAAAACTGTTTTGTTAATGGGCTTTATGACGTGGGCCTGCAATCCCAGCTACTTTGGAGGCTAAGGTGGGAAGTTAATAGCGAAAATGTCTCCAAGAGTGATGAGGATATAGTTCAGTGTGTGTTTGTCTTGCATGTGTTCAATCCTCAGCACGGCAAAAAAGTTTTTTTTCATGTTCAAAAGTGTTTATACAAGGACTGGTATAAAAAGCCCATGGGACTCAGTGGCCAAGCCTATTGGAATTTAAAGGATGTATTTTAAAGCACACAATCCAGGATATACTGGGAGTAGTCATTTAGTGAAAAATTGATTGACTTTGGAATCAGTAGACCTGCATTTAATTGCTGACCATTTATTGTCCACGGGGCTTTGACAATTTACTCCTTCCGTTATCAGGATTCATACTTGTGAAACTGAGGTTTCCTACTTTATGGGATTGTTGTCAGGATCAAGTGTAGAACTGTTAAAAAGATCTTTAGATATAGATATAGTTTTATAACCATGGTAGAGAGCTAAGTGTTTTAAGAAGAACTGGATTTTTCTCTACAGTAGGCCTGTATTGGTACTCTTTTGGGGTGGGGGGGTGTTGAAACAGAGTTTCTCTGTGTAGTCCTCACTGTCCTGAACTTGCTATGTAGACCAGGCTGGCCTCAAACTCAGAGATCTGCCTGTCTCTGCCTCCTGAGTACTGAGATTAAAGGTGTACTACCACTGCTCGGTTTATTGGTAATCAATTGTTTGAGGAAATTGTTTGAAAATGTCTGAAGCTAATCATAAGTACAAGTATATTATCTGTGTCATAAATATTAAACCTTGAGAATGAGGTGGTAAATTAAAGATCTTCTCTGATGATGTGGAAGGAGTGCAGGATGGCCTTTTTGTCCCCTCTACTCATCTTAGGAAATTGGGGCTTCATATACATACTAGGCAAGCACTCTGTCCTTGAGCAATATGCCCCAGCCCTTTTTCTCCGTTACTAGTTCAACTGGACATGATCATAATTCCTTTTATCATATATGTCTGAAAACATTTTTTAAGCATTTCTTCCTGATATTTCATACTAAGGTAGAGAAAAGTTTGTATTTGGATCAGAGTTCCCTAACAATACACCTTCACCTTTAAAATCTTCTTTCACTCATCAAACAGTAGAACTTGTGAGTTACGCTTATTACCGTTCTTCATCTTGGACCACCACTCCTGCCTTAAAATGAGGCCAGGTTCATTGAGTACTTGAGAGTAAGATTGCTTTACCAGCCATTGAGATCACTGCTTGCATTCAGAATTTCCTTTTCTTTCAAATTGTAAGCAGTCACCTCAGGCTCTGGGACCTTCTTGCAGTCATAAACCCCCATGTGACTGCCCCTGCAGGATGGATTTGCCTTCCCAGTGCCTAAATCTCTTCACTTACTCTACTCTTAACCAATGCACACTTTAAAGCCAAAAGGATTGAGAGTTGGGGCAGTAGTAGGGACTGAATCAAATCAGATATTTTTCTCCCTGTCCCCAAAATAACTGCAAAGAACAGGCTTTCTTTGATGGAAGTCTCTACTTTAGCAAACACTGTGTTCTTTTTAGCAAGGCATTCCTAGTGTGCTTGCAGTTTTGGAGTAAAAGTATGTTGCAGAAATATGTGGAGAGATAACCCAAATATGTTTTGATAAGTGTAGGGAACTGTAGAACAGCCTGTCATTATGGAAGTAAAAGGAGTTTGGAGCTGCTCTTTTTGGTCTGTTTCGAGGCAGGGTCTCATTACTCCCATAGGCCTTGCCAAGAAAGTGGTAGAATTTTGCATCATTGGAATATATAGCTCAATATGACACTAGCCCCAGAACAGGGGGAGACATAACCTGCCCTTAATGTCATTTTATTTCAGAGGGTCTTTTGAATTCAGTCTGTTCTAACTTCTGTTTAACGGCCACATGATACGACTACACATTCAGGCGGTTTACTTTAGCTGCTAATTACATCTCCGTTTTGGGGCAGTTTTGTTAAACTGTTATTTTTGTCAACTCTTGGCTCTATTTTGACACCATGGTTGTATTCTCTTCAGTGTTACACCTTTCTATTGGAAGGCATCTTTCTATTCCCTCTTCCTCCTTTTCTTTTTTCTTTAAAAGTAGAGTCTCAGTGCTACCCTGAAACTCACTATCCATAGACCAGACTGGCCTTGAATTCACAAAGATCCATTTGCTTCTGTCACTGCTTCCTTGTTGCTGGGATTCCATTTTTTGTTGTACTTTATTTTGACTTATTGCCTTTGATATTTGACATTTATCATTTTTTTTTTTTTTGGTTTTTCGAGACAGGGTTTCTCTGTGGCTTTGGAGCCTGTCCTGGAACTAGCTCTGTAGACCAGGCTGGTCTCGAACTCACAGAGATCCTCCTGCCTCTGCCTCCTGAGTGCTGGGATTAAAGGCGTGCACCACCACCGCCCAGCAACATTTATCATTTTTATTTTAGCCCATAATCCTTATTGTTCACTGAGAGTTTATCGTACACACCTGTGCCACCCTGGCTGGCCTATGTAAACCAGGCTGGCCTCAAACTCAGAGATCCATGCATGTGCCTCTGCCTCTTAGGTATGGATTCCAGGTGTGTACCAACACGCTGAACTCAGATACTGGTTTTTATATCTTCCCCATTTTTTCCAAAGGTTTCTGCTTCTTTCAGGTTTAATCTCCTTGGTGCTATTCTTAACACGGTGGCACACTGTTCTTTCATTGGCATGTGAGTTTTACCTTAGGTTTATGTCCTTCAAATGTCAGAACTTACCAGATGTTTTTGCTTTCTTTGGAAGATTTATACTTTCAAAAACTATTCAACCGGCAGTTATTTTGGGGATTGTTTACTGATTTTTCACAAGTAGATTTTGTCCTAACTTGTTAGTGTCCAGAACATTGACTACTTTAAGAATGTTATTAAACATTGATGGTGGTTTCTTTTGGAAATTATTTATGGCTTGAGGGTCTTGTTTTCTTTCCCTTTGTGCTTTTCTGTGTTTTAAAAAAAGTAGTCACTGCTACCATTACCAATACCAACTTGTAGGTAACTTGTAGGGAAAATGGTAGCTTGTGTTGTTTTTTTACATTTGTTCATACTTGGCCCATGTGACTTTCATAACTGTTCACTCTTTGACTTTTAGTCTTCCTGTAGGTATCAAAGTTATCAAAACACTTGCCAGAAATTTCAATAGGAAAAAAAAAGAACCTTAGTAATAAGAGTAGGAAACTGAAACTATTATGGCCTTACCCTCTTTTTCCTTGCCATGCTCATCTTATTGACTTTAGCAAAAAATAAGAGTAGTTTTAAGAGCAGTAGTCTAATCTGGGTATAATGGTGCGCCCACTTGGGGAGGCAGAGGCAGGCGGAGGAGGCTGAGTTCAAGGCCCGCCTGGTCTAGCTAATTCCAGGACAGCCAGGGTTATTACCTAGAGAAACCCTGTCTCCAAAACAGAATGGAGATGTGGGTGCGGCTATGTTTAAGCTATAGTTAAGTAAGTGGGCAAAAGTTGACAGGAGCAGGTCTCTTCGTGCTTTTTTCAAAATCTGGAATAGGATTTGGCTTTTGGATTTTGTTCCTTTGGACTGACTTATGAAGATTCTGGTACACTGTTGCATTTGTCGGGAGGGATAAATTATAGATTTCAATTTTCATACTGTTTTTGTTGGTTTGGGCTACTATAATAGAATGCCCTAAACTGCATATTCTATAGACAACAGAAGTCTTAAGAGAGTTCAGGAGGCAAAAGAATTAAGTCAGACTCAAGGCCTGGGCAGCTTGGTGTCTGGTAAGGGTTGACTTCATGACTCTCACTGTATTCTTATTGATATTGATGAAAAAGTCAAGGTATTCTTTAAGGGTTTCTTAGAAGGGTGTGCTAATTATTGCTTCCTAATGCTATAACCTTGAGGGTTAGGATTTCAGCCTGTGAACCATAGGTGAAAGAGAGAAGCCCAAATTCCATTTGTTTTGTTGTTGTTGTTTGATTTTGT
The DNA here is from genome assembly GCF_014885135.2 of Alexandromys fortis. Lineage (NCBI taxonomy): Eukaryota > Metazoa > Chordata > Mammalia > Rodentia > Cricetidae > Alexandromys > Alexandromys fortis. The sequence continues at coordinate 701,299 of NW_026068155.1, read as the reverse complement.
TTTTTGTTCTTATTTTTTAAATGAGATCTTACTATATTTCCTAAGCTAGCTAGAAATTCAAAACCCTTTGTTCTCAGAGTCAGGCATGGTAGCACACACAGTTGTTTCCACAGTGCTTGGATCATGGAGTCAGAAAGATGGAGTTTGAAGCCAGCCTATGCCACATGTAACCCTGTGTAAAAAATTCCAAAACATTCTTTGGCCTCAGTCTCCTGAGTATCTGGATTGAAAGCTTGTACCACCATGACTGGCCTAGTGAAGGTTTTGAAGTATAAATTTCACCATGTAATAATAATACTTGAGCACATTATCACCTAATACAAGTTCACCTAGAGAAAAATGGCATTTCTTTTAGGAAGCAATTATTTTTTTTTCAGAAGTTTAAAAGTTAGTGTGCCTTACTGACAATTCACAAATGTTTGTTCACTGTGGGTAGCTTGAAATGAGATTTTTGCACATCTTCATTTGTGTGTCATTTGTGGATTTGGGGGCAGGGGTTGTGCCTGTTTCGTCTTTGAAAATGCCATTTCACTTGCATTTACCAGTCCACAGGCTTGGTTTTAATTTGCATATTCTGCTCTTAGAGATTCAGTTCCCAAGTGTACCTTTTAGTGTATTATTATATAGGATGGCTATTTCCCCTTGAAGGGTAGATAAAAGGTCCTCAGCTATATACACTGTATGAATTTTTATTTTTTATGTATATAGGTGGTTTTGCCTGCATGCATGTATTATGTGTACCAAGTGATTAGTACCTGCAGGGCCAAGAAAAGAGTGTCAGATACCCATAGAGATGGAGCTCCAGATGGTTGTGAACGGTCATGTTGGTGCTCAGAATCAAATCTAAGTCCTCTGCTAAAGCAGCAAATGCTCTTAACAGCTGAGCTGTTGCCCTAGCCCTAGTGCGAAGTTTAAGCTGAGGAAGTTCATTTTGCACTTTTGGAACTGTAGTTGGAACTCAGAGATTATAATATATATAATGATATAATTATATAATGATATAATTATCATATCTTTGATAGCCTGTGATGCCAATATTCCCTACTATTGCAGTGATTTTAAGTTCAGCATTGATTGTCTTGTTATTCACTAAGGCACATTCTCTGCAAACTTAATTCCTCAAGCCATTTATTGTTTGAAGGTAGTATTTGAGGTTCTCGTTAAGAAAAAAATTGATCTTTTACCCACGTCCTACAAATCACAATAAAATCTAACCATTGTTAAGCCATTAAAATGCTGCATGGAAAGACTATTAGGCCTGTGGCTCATATGAAACAGGCTTGCCATGAGTTTAAGGCTTAGGCTGCAAGACCCTATCTTTAAAACAAAGTGGGAAATTTATGATAGCACTCAGGCAGACGCAGACAGATCTCTTGAGTTTGAGGCCACATTGGTCTACAAAGTGAGTTCTAGGCCTGCCAAGGCTACGTAGTGAGACCCTGTCTCAACAACAACAAAAAAAGATTTTTGACAAAAAAAATTTTCATTCAACTAAAAATGATTAAATCCACAAGAATGAGGTTTACATTGACACTATTGGTTCAGTAGTATGATGGGTTCTAATATTTTCTTCAAAGTACTTTTTGAAGAAAATAAAATGGGTACCCAAAAACTTTATAAACATCTTGCATTTTTATCTAACTTTGAAAATACTTCTACCAGGTTTTTTCCTACGCCACATATATTTTTATTATTTCATTTATAAATCATCTTGGCAGGGCTGCTTTAAGTTATGCTAAATTACTGGGCTATGTTCTCATTTGTTGTTTCATGTAGACTGTTCTTGGGACTAGTTGTCCAGCTACTTTATACTTGAATAATCAACACTTGCCTAGGAAAGGAACACTTGAATGCTGTCAGTTGTATTTGTTAACCCATCACTAGCCATTCCATTCCTTGTATGGTTAGTGACAGCATGTCCAGTCCCTTCAACGTTATATAGGACTATAATTAACCAAAAGGCTAATACTAACGAGTTCATTTCCTTTGTATACATTTCTGCCCTTAAACAGGATTACCATTGATAAAAGCTTTTTTTTTTGCTCAGGAGAAAATAAGCCATTTGGAAACTTGGTTTAAATCCTCATTTTCAAATTTTTTATTGAAACTTTTTCATACAATATATTACCCATGGTTTTTCCTCCCCCAACTCCTCCTAGATCTCCACTCACCCAACTCTACCCGCCTTAGAAAACAAACAGCAAGCAAAACCCTCCCCCAAAGTCCCTTACTTGACACCTAGCCTCTGGTTATATGGATTGTAACATGTCTGTGGATGGCTTAAAAGATAATAATATGTGACTATGAGAGAAAGCACTATTTTTCTTGGAGTCTGGGTTTACCTCAGGATGAATTTTTCTAGATCCATCCATTGACCTGTAAATTCCATAATTTCATTTTTAACAGCTGATTAATATTCCAGTGTGTAAATTTTTATGAAGAAATGTTTTAGATGAAATCCTTCAACTTGAGTTTTCTAATTTGAAGAGCATAGGTTTCTTGTACTGGGAGTATTTTGATACGTATTTTAGTCTAATTTTGTACTACTAAACCCAGGACCTTGCCTGCATTCATAGTATCTGCCTAAGTGTGGCCTTGGTCATCTAATCTGGTGAATATTAGGTATCTTTTGCTGTGCCTTTATGTGCAGTGTTCAAAGAACACTTTTCAGTTGCCACAGTGAGTGTGCTTGTACATTTTTTAAAAGTCGCAGGATGATCCACATGCCATACTTGAAATACTATCCAGTTACAGTTGCTTTGAGGTAACTGAAAGTGCTCAGAGCAGCAGTGCACAGCAGTGGGGAAAACACTTAGAGTGTGTCACAGTTGTCCAGTTCTGCCATTACAACACAAGCGTGGATGAATGCCTGTGCTCCAGGAAGACTATGAATCCTGAAGTGTGTATTCCATAGTTTTCACACATCACAGACATTCTTGTGCGTTGTGCATGTGGCCATGCATGGTGGCACACCTCTGTAAGCAAGTCCAGCACTCAAGAGGCCCAGGCAGGAGAGCCATGTTGGAGTTAACTGGACCACACACAGCTTCCCATGACTCAAATAACTAAAACCCAGGAATTGGAATTATATGCTCATGATGGAGTGCATGCAGGCAAGGTCCTGGGTTTAGTTCCTAGCACTTCAATGTAAAAACCAGTTTTAGGTTACAGAGAAGATAAAAGTAGGCCACATTGCTGAATTTGGCCCAAGCATGTAGTTTGCTGACTTCCCGACCTGGTCTTCCTAGTGCTTTTCCAAGATTTCCTATTATATTTCATTTGTTTTTCTTAAAACTCATTTCTATATATGCATTTTAGATTTCCATGTAAGTAAGATTGTCGAATGCATCATGGCATTCACATTAGAGTTTCTCTTTCAGATAATTCTCCACTTGTTCATCAAGATGGAAAACTCAGATTCTAACGATAAAGGAAATGACCAATCTGCAGCACAGCGCAGAAGTCAGATGGATCGATTGGATCGGGAAGAAGCTTTCTATCAATTTGTAAATAACCTGAGCGAAGAAGACTATAGACTTATGAGAGACAACAATTTGCTGGGCACCCCAGGTAAGCTACATCTAAGGAAAGTTATATATGTAGGTTGCTCCGTTTTTAAGAAATAGCTAGTTGTATAATATGTTTCTTTAACAAAAAATTATCAGTACAAGAGATGCTGAATGGCATTTACTGCCTGTCCTATTTATTGTCCGATTCCATTCTTTAATAATTGGAACAATCATAATATAAAACTTTAGTAAAATGGATTAAATAAAATTGAGCTGAACAATTTAGTTAGCAAGCCATGCATCCAGTTATAAACTAATAGGATTTTAGGCTCTAGGACAGACTTATCTTATTTTGTCATCCTTTATTCTCTGACTGTGTCCCAACTGTAACCCTAGAGTTAGTCGTGGGGAAAATGACAACTACAACTTTGTCCTTAGTCACTCCCTTTCACGCAGATAAGGTCTCATTTGATCCTAGTCAGAACTCAGTCTACGTCTTCCTTCCCATTTCTATTTCCACCAACCTGTGGATGGGTTCCTTAGCAAGACTAGGTGGAGCATTTTGAGCAAACAATACCAGACTTTAGAATTAATCTTAACTGCAGTTCTCAACGGTTTTGCTGTTACCTGGTATGGTTACTGGCAAGTCAGTCATTCAATTTAAAGTGCAGATAACAAAGCCAGAGGTGACCTGGTGGCTGTGCCTGTGATCCCAGCTGCACAACAGGCTGAGGCATGAGGTTGTTGAGTTTGAAGACAGCCTGGGTAAATCCTTCAAAACGAGTCCTGAGCGTGGAAAAAAAGACAGAAACTGACTGTCGATTGATCTCCATTTGTAATTTGACCAATATTGTTAACTTTCAGGCGAAAGCACTGAGGAGGAGTTGCTCAGAAGACTACAGCAAATCAAAGAGGGTCCACCGCCGCAACAAAGCTCAGATGAAAATAGAGGTATATTTTGCTTTGGGAGGTGGAAATTCATAATAGTAAATGTTAGTCAAAGATTATCCAGAAATGCCACAAGTTAATTTAGTGATAAGTAACTGTTCATAAAAAGAGAGGTGGCATTTTCTTAATGTATGAATGAGAAAGTCATGCTGTTTTCTGCAACATCTTTTGGGTTGTTTGTGTTAATTGGACCAAAGTGAGAAGTAGTCTATTTAAATGAGATTTCCTCCCCTTGGTTTTCATTATCCATTGATATTTCCTACTACTTAGTTCCTTGTTTATAAGTATGGCTTCATCAGCAAAAAGGAAACTGCTTTGCCTGCCCTAGTGCCTTCCGACTGGGTGTAATTTTGTTCCACATGGGGGGATTAGCAATGAGTGCAGACACTGGTTGACACAACTGAAGAGGGTTTGCTCTTAGTATCTAGCAGGCAGAAGGCAGCTATACTGCCAGCCATTCTGATGATCTACAAGACACACCACAGTTCCCAGCATTAAGTGGCTCAGAGGGTCAGTGCTGCTGCTAAGTAAAAAAGCTGGCTCTAAGCTCAGGCTGGTGCCTCCCTCTCTGCAGGAAACAGAGATTGACCGTAACCTAGGAGCTGGTGCTGGTACATTAGTCCGTAAACACACTGCCAGGCATGCTGTTACTCCAGGTTCAGGCTATTCATTTCATATGATCTTCATTTTCGTGGTAGTTTAAAATCTTGATATTGACAATTATTCAAGAACTTATAAACCATTAGCCTTGTTTATATGTTTACTATGACTACAAAATTCTTGTATTTTAAAGCAACTTCATATTATCAAAGGCACTTAAGCTAGGCCCCTAGATGAAGTAATAAAGACTGAATTTGGTAGAAATATAATTGGAACGAAAATACAAACACTAGTCCCCAAAACTAGCAATTTAGTCATTTGATTTTGTTTAGACAGTAGACTAGAAAAAACATGTAGCCTTCTCACAGTCTCATAGCTTCTTCTAGACCAGCACTTCTCAACCTTCCTAATACTGTGACTCATGGTGTGGTGACTTTTTTTTGGCTTTTCACTTAGAAATCAGTGTTGTATACAATATAAGATCTATAAATGTAAAATTCATTCAGAATTGCAAACTTCTTTAATGTTATTTATATGATCGTCCTAATTATTGTAGTTCCTTTCTCTCCTCCCCTTTCTTTGTTTTAAACAGGTGGAGACTCTTCAGATGACATGTCCAATGGTGACTCTATAATAGATTGGCTTAACTCTGTCAGACAGACTGGCAATACAACAAGAAGTGGTCAGAGAGGAAATCAGTCCTGGAGGGCAGTGAGCCGGACTAATCCAAATAGTGGTGATTTCAGATTCAGTTTAGAGATAAATGTTAACCGTAATGGAAGCCAAACCTCAGAGAATGAAAATGAACCATCTGCTAGACGTCTTAGTGTAGAAAACATGGACAGCAGCAGCCAAAGACAAATGGAAAATTCAGCATCTGAGACATCATCTGCCAGATCATCTAGGTCAGAACGCAGTTCTGCTGAAGCATTAACAGAAGTGCCATCCACCAGAGGTCAGAGGAGGGCAAGAAGCCGAAGCCCAGAACACCGGAGAACCAGAGCCAGAGCTGAAAGAAGTAGGTCTCCTCTGCACCCAGCAAATGACATTCCACGAAGAAGTCATCATAACATCTCATCTCAGACTTTTGAGCACCCTTTAGTAAACGAGCTTGAAGGAAGTTCTAGAACCCGTCACCATGTGACTTTGAGACAGCAGATAAGTGGGCCCGAGTTGCTAGGTAGAGGTCTTTTTGCAGCTTCTGGGTCGAGAAATTCTGCCGCTCAAGGGGCAAGTTCTTCAGACACGGGTAACAATGGTGAAGGTGCAGGATCTGGTCAAAGACCTCCAACCATCGTTCTTGATCTTCAAGTCAGAAGAGTTCGTCCAGGAGAATACCGGCAGAGAGATAGCATAGCTAGCAGAACTCGGTCAAGGTCTCAGACCCCAAACAACACCGTCACTTACGAAAGTGAACGTGGGGGTTTTAGGCGCACCTTCTCACGTTCTGAACGTGCAGGCGTGAGAACCTATGTGAGTACTATCAGGATTCCAATTCGTAGAATCTTAAATACTGGATTGAGTGAAACTACATCTGTTGCAATTCAAACCATGTTAAGGCAGATAATGACAGGTTTTGGTGAGCTGAGTTACTTTATGTATAGTGACAGTGACTCAGAGCCTGGTATCTCAGTCCCCACTCGAAATACGGAGAGAATAGAGACCCGGAGTGGAAGAGGGAGCTCTGGTGGTAACAGCTCTGGTTCCGGCTCCAGTTCCAATGGTGAAAGTTCAGAAAGTAGCTCAGAGATGTTTGAAGGCAGTAATGAAGGAACCCGAATTCTCGCACCAGGTGCCAGGAGAGAGGGCCGACATAGGGCCCCAGTTATATTTGATGAGAGTGGCACTTTGCCATTCCTTAGTCTGGCTCAGTTTTTCCTCTTAAATGAGGATGATGACGACCAACCTAGAGGACTGACCAAAGAACAGATTGATAACTTGGCAATGAGAAGTTTTGGTGAAAATGATGCATTGAAGACATGTAGTGTTTGCATTACAGAATATACGGAAGGCAACAAACTTCGTAAGCTACCTTGCTCCCATGAGTACCACGTCCACTGCATCGACCGCTGGTTATCGGAGAATTCCACCTGTCCCATTTGTCGCAGGGCCGTCTTATCTTCTGGGAACAGAGAAAGTGTTGTGTAGTGAGAACAGAACTCTCGAAGCTGTGTAGCTGGAATAGTGATGGGCAAACGGAAAGTCACCTGCTTTATGTCCACTTTTTAAGTGGTGCTTAAATATAAAGTCAACCTGAATTGAGTCATTGCTTTCTGAGGGAGTCATGTCTTTTCTCTAGTTTCTCTTTCAGGATAGAAAGAATATTTCAGAAGCGACATTTTAGGACTTCAGTGTTTGATTTCAGTACCAGATAATTGCTAACCTGTTACTGATAATTTACCCATGTACACTTGCCATTTTCCCTTTGTTACCGTAAGGTCTGCCTTAGCAAGGGCTCCTTTATCATCTTGACCTCTTTTTAGGTTTCTCAGGCCATAAGAGGGTCATGAAGAAAATTCCCACTCAAGACTAAGTTCCATTATATGTTTTGTAAGTGATTAATTAAAACTATACCATTCCCAGTTGTTGACACAAAGTCAGTCACATTCTGAATATTGTTTGTTCACCTTCCAGATTAGGTGATGATGGACATATCAGTGTAAATAACACTAAACAGTTAGGATCTTCTACGTGTATTAACTGTCCTAAGCCCATCACTGTGGCACACAATAGAATGAACTTAGAGTTTAATTGAGATATTTATCTTGTGGAAATATTAAAAAGCCTATGCTTGTGTAAGTGAAAAAAATCACATTCATTTGTTTAAAAATGTAAAGCTATTTTGTAGAGGCTCAGTACTTTTCCAATGCACTGTTGTATTAATGCATTCAAAATTGTAAAGTACCATGCTTAGAAATGAGAACTGCTTTTTGTGAGCCAGCATAGTAAAACAAACACACCAAACAAAGTACGAAGCTGCTTTTGTAAGTGTGTAGATGTCAAGAGCAGAACATATCTCTATTTAATGTATTTGAGAACAGCTACTGTGACATGGAAAGGAAAGGACCATGTAGAATCACACTGCACTAAAACCCAATGGAAACCATGAATTTTAACTTGGATTTAGGCAGGAAGTGATAGAGGGTAAGAACACTGCTCTGGAGAATGGAATGTTTTCATGATGACAGTGATATAGACATGAACTGGTTTCCTACAGTGACAGCCACAGCAGCTCGACCCAGTATTCGACTTGAATAAAAGAAGCAGAAGATCAACAAATTTGGCAGAGCTGTCTTTGGTTTAAAAAAAAAAAAAAACCACTACCACCTAGCATAAGTTAAATTGATGTTTTTACAATCTGCTGCTAAGAAACAAAAGGTGGAGGAAAGAGACTTCTAAACCAATTTTAAGGTAGGGATTTCAGTTGGTACAGATGGGTGTGCTTTTGGAAAAGTCTCGGATTTGCTTGTTTTCGAGATTTCATGTAAGGTACTAGTGCACACTTGTCTATATTTCATTGCTGTGTCTAGCAGATCTAACATGCCACATTTAAAAGACATTCATAAATTAAGAGATTATCTTTTATTGAAAGTGAGGCATGTTGGGTTATTTGAAATTCAAATTCTAGTTGTGTTGCCCATATGTGAAGATGAGATGTCCAGCTCACATCTGTGGACATGCACTTTATTGTTCTTTTTTAGTGATAAGACTAGATTGTGATAACCCCAGTACTCTTGCCTGGTTTTTCTTTTGAGACTGATTGGGGTTAAGATTAGCTTAGCTAGTTCCCTGGAGAAAGCTGCCAGGCCAGAAGAGAAGCTGGATTGAACAGGCACATCCCTGGCCTTTCACCAAATGAGCTAACTACCCAGATTACTCCGGGATTCTAGAAACTATTTTACCCAAATCTGCTTACCCTCACTGGTACCACCTTAGCAGTACAGATTATTTCAAAGTTCATTCTTTCATGTTTTCCTCTGGCTTTCAGTCCTACCTAAGTGTCAAGGAAATGAAATTGTAAATATGGTAGTTGTTTACAAAGGATATGTACTGCTCTTGCAAGGAAATAATGTCCAAACAAAGCTTCACTTATTTTTTTTAATATAAGCAGATTTCACTGTTTATGGCGCTTATGTAATACATTTTTATCTTTTTAAAAGAATTGTCCATGTAAAAGTCAGGATTCCTTTATATTTGTGAGCCTCCTTGTCACCTTTCTATGGTTTTCAGATCTGCAGGATAGTCCTGATTAACTAAAAACAAATCCTTTTTCCTCTTGATAAAAATGTTCCATTTTAGTGGTGTTCATTTTCTATATCTCAAAAACAGCTGCAGCACATTCTAAACATGAAGTTACTGTCAACAGGCACCTCCCTTAACTCCCCAATCATATTACTCTTTTGCGAAGTACTGAAGTCAGAGGTAACTTAAGCAGGATGCTAGTTATGAATGCAGATGTTGAAGCTCTTCAGAGACACTGGAAATCTTCCCATTTCTAGACTTCAGTAGAATGCACATGTTTAACGTGCATGTGGACCCTTTCTAATAGGATTCCTATCTCTTGGGTTCTGTAGAATGAATACAAGTATTTTTAGTGGGAGTTGCTTTTTCATTTTACCAAGTCCATGACTATTATATATTACTAGTGTTGCAGACGTTAAGGATAAGGTTGTTCGTATAGGTGTCAGGTGTAAAGAGTGAAAGTCTTTTTACTCACCAGTGTCCAAACACCTATTACAAAAGACTTTACATTTCATTTTGTATCTTTGCACTTTTTCTTTATTACAGAAAGTTTCTGTCTTTAAGGCCTACTTTGAACTTCATGCAGTAATAATGTTGGAGATTCCATTGTTCAAAGCATAGGGGAAAGTGCTAAAGCCTGATTTTCCTTAAAGATTTCAAATGTTTTTTTAATCCACTTACTAGTCTGAAGGTTTGCAGTGTTTTGTTTTTTATTCCATGCAGCTTACAATGTTAAGATTTATTAGTGCTGAAAACCAAGTTGAACAAGTTAAAAAAAAAAAAAGGCAGGCTATTTGCAGTAACACTGAAGAGAGCTGTGTTGGGAAATTGGAACATTTTATCTGAAAAGAATATGTTAGTTGCACCACTATGTTAATGGAGGTGGCATTGGGGAGAGGGAGGAGGCTCACATACTAGTGTTAAAACAGGTGATTGTCCATTTAATAAGGAAATGTGCCAGGAGATACTCAGTCTTTAGGGACATGATTATCAGAATCCATGCAAGATAGGGATAAGGCTTAGTTAGCTCTGTTACCTTAAGCAATTTTTTTTCTCCTGGAAAAACTTTATTTCTGTGCCCAGTATTCTCTGCTTTTGTCAATGTCTTATATCTATGAAGGGTTAACATTTAGCACATTTTGTATTTAACCACCTGCTTCTATGACTTTAAGTCGGTTCTCCAAATACTCGTGAAAAAGGGTTCAATGTTGCAAATGACTATTAAAGGCCATTTCTGTTTGCTAGAATGCAGTAGCACCTTGTAGTTGACCTTGTTTTTTAAACAGATGGAGGAGACTTTTTTTAATTCTTTTGTGAAAGGAAATCATTTGTAATCTGCCTTAGTTGACGTTTTAAAAAATGTTTTTTCTTACCGGCTTCCCTGTCACACTCTTACCAATAGTGTGCAGAACCTGGGAGCCACGCTTGCAGAGCACTTAGGGTCTTAAGACAGTTCTGATTGTTGTTCTCCAAAGTATTCTCTCTGTACCTTTGTAACAGGCGGAGAGCGCACATGTGAGGGTGTCTGCTTTTCCCCTTCAGTACAGTTCAGTATGTTTATGCTCAGTAACAGTGTTGTAATTGAGTTACCTACTAAATGATTCTTTTCAGAAAACTTTTTCAATGTACATTGCTGTATCATGCTTCACTTGGCAAGGTCTAAGGAAGGAGTATTTCTAAGTCACAGTGTAAGCAAATAAAAACAGCTGTGACCTCAATATCTGCCCTTTACTTTTTTTTTTTTTTTTCATTCTGAATTACCGTGTTTTGATGTAGGGTATTGTGCTGTGCACTCTTAGCTGGTCTGGAACACTGGACCAGACTGGCCTCAAATTTATGGCAGTCCTTGTGCCTCTGCCTCTTGGATGTTGGGAATACAGGTACTTGTTACCAAACCTAGCTCAGCACTTTGAAATAAGGATTCCTTTCCCTTCGCTGGAAAGTTTTTAAATACTCTCCAACACTCCAGGAAGTGAGTGGCCTCTCTAAGTCACCATACCTTAGATCTGAAAGCCTACAGCATAGAATAGAATTGCTACTGGGATTTTTTTTTCTAAGTATCAGTTTTATGATTGTTTTTATGTCCATGTAGATGTCTGGATTCAAATCTCAGAGCTATGGTAAGATACTTGGGACTTTTTTGTTTTGGTATTTTGAGAGGGTCTTGTTTTGTAGCCCAGGCTGGCCTGGAATTGGTGATCCTCCTGATTGCTGGGATTACAGGTGTGTCACCCCACCCAGAAGGGATTTGTGTGCTAAAGTCCCACAGCTGCTCTGTGTCATTTGGATGAGCTGCTGTCTAGAGACGCGCAGTGAAAGTGAGCCTGCCATGCCACTGTGCCTTGTTTCTCATCTTGATTGTTTCCAGTTCCAATGTGTAGTCAGGCCAGCTGCCCAGCCTTAACTCTGTTTAGTGCTCTGTTACTAACATTTTTAACAGATTGGTTTTTATATGTTGAAACTGTCCAGCGTTTGCATTTTACCTCTTGATGGCTCCATTTGTTCTTGGTGCTGCTTTTAAAGGTATAGGGCCCTGTGAGTGTCCCAGTGGGAGTAGGTATGCAGTTGGTCTGGTTTGGGACCTATGTCTGTCTTCTGCCAGGAAAAGCTGCTTTGGTACAGATGTTTACTTGAGTGCCTGTAAGGAACTGGGCAGCAATCCTGGAAAGCTCTGAAGCCCATAAGAACCTGAAAGGTTTTGAAAAGGGCAGACCTTAAATCTTTGAACATGAAGCACATGTGTGCATGCTGTGTGAAGACTAAAGTGATGGCCATAGCAGGGCTTCCTGACCCGGGATCCATTTTCAGAAAGCATCAGAGGAGCACAAAGGGAAGTGAATTTACTTGGCTTGCTTTGTCTGGTTTTTCATTTTCTTACCATTTAAATCTGAATGAAACACCCTTCTCCGGTATCTGATCCAACAAACTCCTGGTTGGGAAGCCCTGTATTAATTTTTGAGAATGTAACCTTTTTTGTACAGTGCTTTACACCTGCTAAAATTTAACTTGTTTAATGCAGAACAAGACCTTGAAAGGTCATTCATTAAATCTGGTTTGATTATTAATAGCTATCTTTTAGGAAGAAGCTTTTTCCCTATGTACAATGTCATACTGCAGACTTAAAATATAGACTATCAATAAAATGCATGAAGTGATCATTTGTGCTTTTTCATCTTTGGGGTTTTAAAAGGTGGATGCTAATCAATGTTCCAGTACCTTACTTAGTCCAATCATATAGGCAACTTTTAGAGTCGAGGATTCCACTGCAACTGGTTCATTATTTGGCCAAGGTTTTTTTTTTTTTTTAATCTTGTTGAACGGCTTAATCTTCGATGGAAAGAGGTGATTAACATTTGAAGTAGGTGTGTCTGCTGCCTTGGCTGACTTCCCTTGACCTCAGAGTGGGTATGCATGTGGGCTTGTGGAGTGTCTGTCCTCCGTCCAGTCTAACGTCTCTGAACGTCCTTCATTCAGATGGCTCTTTCTGAGCACATCACTGAGGTGGGTGGACTTTCCCTGTTATACACCTTGAGCTGGCAGTGGCACCTGCAGAGTGCTCCACTGATAATCAAACGCACTTCTCAGTGTAGTTTTGATTCAATAGGCCCTTTGCCTCACTACTTATCTAGGGCTTTTAGTGTGGTGATTCTATTTGTTAGAAACTGTATTGGAGCCCAGGACCTCAATGCATGCTAGGCAAGCGCCCTAGTGCTAAATTTGACTCCCCAGACTTTTGTATTTTTGTTTTAATGTTGAAACTGTTCCCCAGGCTGGCCATGAATTGGTGATTCTCTTGCCTCAGCCTGTAAGTCGCTTTGATTATAGATCTTCATTACCAGGTGTTCAGAACTCATTGTGAGCTACACACGCGCGCGAGCGCGCTTTTCAACAAGACATTTAGTTGTGATGTAATACGGGTCGGCAGACAAGGTATGCCTGCATAGCCATAGGTCAACTTTTAAAACTTGGTGCCATTTGCATCCTCCCCACTTTAATTACTTCTCAATCTAGAACTCTCCTGGGCAATACAGTAGTCACTACCTACTATAGCTGTAGCAGTCAGGCCATCCGATGAGACTTGAGCAGGATTTCAGAGACTTCAGGACCCACTCTTCAAAAACTGCTTAAGATAGAGATGGTTACTTCCTGAGGAAACTGGAAATTTAGATGAGCCCTTGATCACCCCATATCCTTCTCCACTCAAATATGTGAGCTCTCAGCTATGTGTTTGAGTGGAAATAATTATGGCACATCTGTTTAAGGTTTGTTAGTATCTACTTAGGCAGCTCCTACTGAAAAGCCTGATTGCTTACAATGGGAGCTCTTTATCTTGGTGCTTCACATTGAATGAGACATGATCTTCAAGTCCTCTCCTCAATAGCCATTTACTTAGTCCAAACACTGCTTGACCTATTATTTGGAAATGATTTGTTTGCACTTGCCTTTAGACTGTTTTGCTTAAGTGTTAAAAATCTATTGAGATAAAAGTAATTCTTGGAAACAGCCAAGATTCACCAGAAAGGTAGCATGTGAACCAGCTGAATAGGGTTACTTTATTGATGCTCATAAACTTTATTGGTGTTCCCAAAAGCAATTTAAACAAGTATCTTCTAAGCAATGACAACACTCTTCAATGGCCGATGGCAGTTCTAGACAACCGACTTAAAAGGGCATCTGCTTGGATACTGGTAAACTGGCATACTAAAAAGTTGACTGAAATCCTTTGTAAGTATTTCATATTAGAGTTAAGAGGGTCCTTAAAGATTGCTCAATTTGGGCTGCTAGTGGTGTTGAAAGGTATACTGCTTACATATCCTGCACAAGGCTCTGGATTCAATTCTTGGAACCATCAAAATTTGCCCAAATTTCATAGATTAAAATACAGAAAAAAGCCGGGTGTTGGTGGTGTACACCTTTAACCTCAGTAGAAAGACTGGAAACAATGCTGTTCTTATATAGTCAGTTGACCTTAACTAGGACTCTACCATACACTCAAAATTGTGTTAAGGTGTCTGGAGACCATCTTAAATATTCTTTTTTAAAAAAGATTTATTTATTTATTATGTATACAGTGTTCTGCCTGTATGCATACCTGCACCCCAGAAGAGGGCACCAGATCTCATTACAGATGGTTGTGAGCCACCATGTGGTTGCTGGGAATTGAACTCAGGACCTCTGGAAGAACAGTCAGTGTTCTTAACCGCTGAGCCATCTCTCCAGCCCCATGTTAAATATTCTTACTAAGTTTAAAAACAAATAGACAGATAAGGCCTAGCAGTGGTGATGCATGCCTTTGATTCCAGCTGTTGGTGGCAGAGGCGGGCAGATCTCGGAGTTCAAGAGCAGCCTGGTCTACAGAACAAGTTCCAGAACAGCCAGACCTACACTGAGAAACCTTGTCTCAAAAATCAAAACATGAATGGGCAGTGGTGGTGCATACCTTTAATTCCAGCACTTGGAAGGCAGACACAGACAGAACCTCTTTGAGTTCGAGGCCAACCTGTTATACATACATACGCACACATATATAATCCATATATATAAATAGATGTACACATATATACATATGCATATATGTAGACATATACAGAGGCACATGTATATATATATGTATATATACTTTTTCCAAGACTTTTGGAAAATACTTGCCCTAAAACTGATTCCAAAACATATTAACATGCTAAAATTAATGTTCATTTGATTTAATTTCTAACTCCTAAGGTATATTTGGAAATGTCCAGAGTAATTTAACAAATTTATGGTATTTATATCCCTTAATTCATATAAATGGATATAGATTTGTCCTTTTAAAATTTTCCTTGGCAAACTAGTCAAAAACAATGTTTTTTTTTGTCTTATGGAAATTATACCTCACAATTAAACTAGCCTAGAAATTGGAAGAAATACTGAAAGATAAATGAGGTCATAAAGAAACAGGATTAAGAGTCCAAGGAAGAACTTCCGAAACAAAGATGTGAGCTGAAATACTCTAGAATGTCCTGTGGCCCGTGGCAAATTAGTCAGTGTTTATAACTCACCTAGATTGCAGGATGGCAATATGCCCACCTCACTGGATATGAATTTATAGAGTACTTAATATAAAGCACTTGAAAACGCTTATCCATTTGTTATATGGCTATTAGTAATCTATCTGCAAGTTCTAAGATTAACTGTATTCAAGGGCCTGAATGAAACCAAAACCTGGCCTTCATAGTTTTAACCTTTTAAATAAGAGTTAGGAAAGTTGCTTAGCATGCCCAAGGCTCCCAATTCGATTCCCAAAATGTATACACAAAATAGACCACTAAGAGTGAAGTTTTTGTTTTATCTTATATTTTATTTTATTATTCCTTAGAAGCCTGTTTGCGTCTAATGAGACACAGAAAGGGAGTGGACCCAGATAGGAGGGAAGTGGGAAGGAATATATTTTTAAAAAAGATAAGAAATGGAGTCAATAATCATTCTGGATTTATCAAATCCTGCTCTGAATTTATCTGGATTTTTTTTTACAAACCAACTTTCAAACTTCACAGAGGCGATGCTAAGGGTTGTTGAAAAATATTTATTTTACATATATGTGTGTGCCAGAGTTTATGGGCATCATGTATAAGCAGGAACCCTCAGAGGTCAGAAAAGAGTTGTCAGGTCCCCTGGAACTGAAGTCACAGATGGTTATGAGCTACCATCTGGTAACTAAACTCAGATCCTCTGAAAGAGCACTGAAACATCTTTCCAGCCCCAGTAAGCCTTGTTTATAACTTGTACACCAAAGCTGTTGGCTTAGAATGTCCAGCCAAACCTCTAAAAGTACCATTTGCCCCACCCGCATCTTGTGTTTTAGTATTTATTAATTGTATGTCATCAGTTGGTTGAAACCTTTAGACACATTATCTAATGTAGACATCACATTATCTAATCCTAGACCAAATTTTCAATGTATCTCACATTCCAAAGAGAGGCAGCAAGTGCTGGAGAGGGTTTTGTATCTGTAGAACCTGTTCTAGAAGAGGCAGGCCCACTAAAAAAATTTTTTTTGGTTTTTCGAGACAGGGTTTCTCTGTAGCTATGGAGCCTGTGCTGGAACTAGCTCTTGTAGACCAGGCTGGCCTCGAACTCACAGAGATCCGCCTGCCTCTGCCTCCCGAGTGCTGGGATTAAAGGAAATTTTCGAGACAGTGTTTCTCTGTAGCTTTTGGTTCCTGTCCTGGAACTAGCTCTTGTAGACCAGGCTGGTCTCGAACTCACAGAGATCCACCTGCCTCTGCCTCCCAAGTGCTGGGATTAAAGGTGTGTGCCACCACCGCCCGGCTGGACCCACTAAAATTTTGAAGACTATGACTTGAAGGCAAGTTTTGCCCAGCAGAAAGCTCGGATGGAGTTAACTGCTTGGGGCCAGAGTTCTAAAACTATTCCCTGCCTTTTATTTTTTTTCTCTGTGTAGTCAGATACAGTGGATCATTTACCCTTTCATCTTCTCTTTGTCTCAGGGTGTCTTCCATATATATTCCTATCAATCTCATCCACAAAATTTCTGATCCTTATCTTCTCATGTTTCACAAAATTTAAGTTTTAGTATGGTCTCTCTCTAAGAAATGTGTCTGTTCAGGAAAGCAAATAATAAACATAGGCTTAGTCATTAATGCCTAGGGTATGCAAGGCCAAGTAAGTCTAATTCTTCACCAAGATTTCCCAGAGGCCACATCAGCACAAAGGAGGTCCCAGCCAAGGGAAAGAAAAACAACACCAAATAGTTTAAGGGGATCCATTCACTAATTCTCTTTGGGTCCTGGAACCCTGTCTGAGGATGAAAAAAGAACAGAGACATAGAGTGAGGCTGGGATCAGGTGGGGTTCTCTAACTTTGTACAACTGCAATGTGGAACCTCAGTGTGTTTATTATATACTGCACAGGAGGTCAGATTAGCTAGTTTCTGTAGCAGGATCTCCATAAGTGAGTAGTCTCAGGCTGTAAACATCCAAGAGAATGAAATTGCAGTTGTTAGTCTTAGCACACATTGACCAGTTTGTTCATAAACACTACATAGGAAAGCTTTGACATCACTCATGAGCCTGGCCCATATGGGTAATGGCTTTGTCAATTCATCATATGCCAATACGTCTTGGAGTCCCTGGCAGTCCATGCCCATGTCAAAATACACATTCACTCAAGACTTCACTCAAGCCAGATGACCTCAGTTTGATCTGGGGACCAACATTGTGTAGGGAAATTTGACCTCCACATATACATGTATGTACCCGCACAGTAATAACAATAAAAATAATTAGTAATAATAATACAGAAAATTTAAAAGATTAGAAAAAGAGCTTAGCCAGTTAAGGAAGCCCAGTCCAACTGTAGTGCAATGTGACAGCTAATCAATAGTGCTGTCACACTTCCCTCAGAAATAGACACTTGAAATTTCTTCAGAGCCTCTTGATTTACTTCCCTAATTGATGGAAAACCATGCAAATAATAATAATAATAATAATAATAATAATAATATAGCTACAGATAAACATTCTTGCCATTGTTAGAAATAGCAAGTGTGTATTTACAATGTCCTTCAACCTTAATTAGTTTTTTTTTTTTTTGGTTTTTCGAGACAGGGTTTCTCTGTAGCTTTGGATTTTGTCCTGGAACTAGCTCTTGTAGAGCTGGCTGGTCTCGAACTCCCAGAGATCCGCCTGCCTCTGCCTCCTGAGTGCTGGGATTAAAGGCATGCGCCACCACCACCCGGCTTCAACCTTAGTTAGTAAGTGGTGAACATTTGCGTGTTCTGGGGTGTGACAGGGTAAGGAGACAACAGGAGAGTAAAGGCTACCTACCAGACCAGACTTCAGCCCTGATGAGAGTGTTTCCCAACACCAAACCTCTTTGATGCCATTGCTGAAAGTTTGTTTTGTTTGGCAACATGGAGTGAAATATTAACAGCCATGTGAAGAAAGCCTTTGGAAACTGAGGTTTGGAAAAGGCTGATTTGTTGGCAGAGGCTGCTTGTTTATATCCTAACTGCCTAGACCTGAAATAATCACTCAGAAACTATATTAATTAAATCACTGCTTAGCTGATCACTTAAGAGTATTGATAACTAGCTTTTATATCTTAAATTAACCCATTTCTATTAATCTGTGTATTGCCACGAGGTTGTGGCTTACCAGGCAATGTTCCACCTTCTGTTTCCTCACACAGACACTCTATTATTTGCAATATTGTTTGGCCAATAGCTTAAGTGTATTGCTGGCTAGCTCTTATATCCTAAACTAACCCATCTCCATTAATCTGTGCATCACCACAAGGTCATGGCCTACCTGCAAAGTTTCAGCGGGCTCCAGTGGAGGCATCTGTCTCCTGTGGAGGCTACATGGCATCTTTCTGACTCTGCCTTTTCTCCCAGCATTCAGTTTAGTTTTCCTGCCTAACTCTATTCTGCCCTGTCATAGGCCCAAACAGCTTCTTTACTAACAAATGGCATTCACAAAATACAAAGGGGAATCCCACATCACTGATGCATTTGCCTTTACTCATATTTTGTATGTGAATATGTCATAACATTTGTTGTGGACTTTTTTGAGGTGTCTAGAAACAGTTTCTGTGGTGGAGGATTGATGAGTTCTAGTACAGGTGACTCCAACCTCTCCCCATAGGAATCTGACTGCTTAGCAAGAAGCCAGAGGGACACACCACTGGCTCCACACTTTGCTTTTTAAAGAAAAGCTTTATTCTTGTTCACCCAGATTTCTTTTTTTCCTTTCTCCCTTCGTCCCTCCCTCCTTTCCTTCCTTCCTCTCTTCAAAATCTTTGGTATAGCCTCTCTATACTAAAGACCCAAATTGAGGGAAATTATTTTGTTCTGTTTTGCACTGGCCCTGTCCTCTCTTTTGTATTCTGTGGGGAGGTGTGTTCAGAAGAATAGTTTTAACTTTTTAATTCATTATTTTGAGAATTTTGAACATGGGCACATGAGCATTGTATTAACATCAGTTCCTCCCCCTGCCTCTTTTCTTTCAAATCCTGTGTCTCTCCTACTCCCTTTCATAACTTTATCTTATTGTTTTACATCCCTGGAGAATACTGAATTTTCCTCTCTCAGAAGCCATTAATTTTCTGTAGCTCCTCATCTATATGGATGGGGCCTTGTGAGATTTCCTTGTCCATGTTGCCATGTCAGTGGGTATTATCACTGTGTAGATCTTGTTTAGATGACATTTTCATGAATGCAGTTTTTCTATTATATATAGGAGACACATCTCACAACTTATGTCCTAGTCCTCGGGCTCTTACAATCTTTCTGGAACCTGTCCCTGAGAATTAAGTGTCATCTGCAAACACCTCTGGAGGGTCCCTAGAGAGCCACTGGCCCATAGTCCATGATAGGAGCCTGGAAATGCTGGTTCTTATAGCTGTGAAAGACACAGCAGCAGCAGCAGCAACAGAGTAGATCAAGCCATTGGCAAGAGGGAAGGTCAGGAGAGCAAAGTGAGAGTCATCTTCCTTCTGCTGTATACTTTTTATCTGGACTGCTACAACAAGGTGTTACTCATAACTGGGGCGGGTCATCCGGCCTCTATTAAGACTTCCCACTGGGGTGACTATAATTTGCAGGAAGTTGACATTAAAACCAACCATGATAGCACCACTAGGGACATTGTTGTGTTTTTCAGGTTTTATCACTGGGGAGGGGTAATGATTGCTTTTATCCCTTGGCAGGTTGCACAGTACCTTCAGACACATGAGAGGTCTCTACCTTAGGAGGAGGTTTCCAGGTCAGTTCTGTTATAGCTGGGCTGTTCTCATCTAAGAAAAGGAGACCAGGACAAGAACTTTATGAATCTGAAGTTTTTATTGAGCACGGCACATCCACCTGCGGGCAAGCACAAGTCTTAGCTGAGAGAGCAGGAGGTTTATAAAGGTAAAAAGCACAAATTTGGTACTTCCCATTGACGGAGTTGTGATGGCTCTTAACAAGCATGACAGGATATGAGCTTTTAATAAGAAGAGGACACAGCTGTGTCACTATTGTGTTTCTGTTTGATTGGGGAGTAGAAAGGCTTGCAGTTCCAGAAGCAGAAAAATGCAGATTAGCAAAAGTTCCTGTGAGTGCCTTAAGTGCCGAGGGGGTGGGGGTGGGGGATCAGGCTGACCTCAGTTTTTACCCAAGGCTGGGGCGGGATTTAGCTAGTAGATTTTTCTCATTTCAATTCCGGTTCAATTTCTCCAAATCTTGTATCTGAATTATTTGCTATCTTCAGCAATAGGGTCTTTTTGTTTGTCTGCTTTGTTGGTTTTTGGTTTTTCGAGACAGGTTTTCTTTGTGTAGCTCCTGGCTGTCCTGGAACTCACATTGTAGACCAGGCTGGCCTTGAACTCACAGACACCTGCCTGTCTCTACCTCCAGAGTGCTGGGAGTAAAGGTGTGCACCACCACCACCTCACAATTAGAGGATCTTACATCCAAGTCTTGGGAGATAATTTAGGGCAATGAAAACAGTTAACATTGTTTAGGAAGTTTCCTGAACTTCTCTGATGAACAACTCAAAGGGAAGTTTCTCATGCTTGGAGGAGTAACTTTATTTGTGAGTGCCTGTGTGTGTATACATAAACACTAATGCATGTGTTATATGTTTGTAAGTAAGCATAAAATGTTTCAGAAATAGGAATCACAAAAGATAACATGAAACATCTGTCTTTCTGACTTGTTTTAATTACCTTTATATTGTTGTGGAAACACCATGAACAAGACTACTTCGAGAAGAAAGTTTATTTGGGGCTTATAGTTGCCAAGTGTTAATGTGCGTAATGATGGGATAGCAGGTGGCAGACGTGGTGGCTGGAGCTTCATGCTTCAAGCGGAGCATCCACATCTGGAGATAGCACACTCTAAATGATGTTTCAAAGCTCACCCCTAGTGACATTCTCCCTCCAGCAGCACCAAACCTCCTAAGCCTCCCCAATTAGCTATTAACTAAGGACCAAGTAATCAAACACCCAAGAATATTGGGGACACCTCAAGTATATAATTGCTTACAGTTTCATAAAAGCTCATCCTGTCATGCTTGCCAAGAGCCATCACAACTCCATCAATGGGAGGTACCAAACTTGTGCTTTTTGCCTTTATGAGAAACTTCTTCTAGCCAGAGCTGTTACATAGAGCGACTCTGTCTCGAAAAACCAAAAGGAAAGAAGGAAGGAAGGAAGGAAGGAAGGAAGGAAGGAAGGAAGGAAGGAAGGAAGGAAAAGAAACTTGCTTACAGTTTCATGGCCATCATCATCATGGCAGGCATAATAGTAGAGTAGTACCTGTGAGTTTACATCCTGATCTGCAAGCACGAGGAAGAGAGAGAGAGAGACAGACAGACAGAGAGAGACAGAGAGACAGAGACAGAGAGAGAGAGATACTGGGGTTCGTGTGGGCTTTTGAAACTTCAACGCCCACTCCTAGTAGCTCACCTCCTCCAACAAAACCTCAGCTCCTAATTCTTGGGCTGGAACAGATTGACCCCTGCTAAAGCCCCATTCCCGCCTCTCCAAACCCCGCCCTTTCAGAAAAACTGCTTAAAAGTCCAGTTCTGCATTCCTGCCAGTTGTGGCAGCTCCTCCCCTGAAGCTGCCAGCTGCCCAATCCCTGCCTAAAGCGCTATAATTAGGGACAAACCCACCTTATAGAGTATATATTTCCATCCCATGCGTACAGAGTCCTTAAGGTCACTCCTTCAGTTCGGCCATATGATTTTTTTTCCTGCCCCTTCTCTTGCGTCGATTTCTGGAGGCTGGAGGGTTACCAGGGAGTTGCTTTGCCCAGAATAAACCTGGTCTTTTGCTTTTTATTATTATTTTATTTATTTATTTTAGTTTTTTGAGATAGGGTTTCTCAGTACCTATGTCCTGGAACTAGCTTTTGTAGACCAGGCTGTCCTCAAACTCACAGAGATTCACCTGCCTCTGCCTCGTGAGTGCTGGGATTAAACGTGTGCACCACCACCTCCTGGCTAAGTTTTTTAAATTTGGCTTGCTGTGTCAGCAGAGAAACCTATTATAGGGTACAGAACACCTATTACTAATCATTCATGAACAGTCCATCAACTGGAAACCAGGCATCCAAATATACGAGCCTATGGGGGCCATTCTCATTTAAACCGCCACATTTCACTCTCTGGCCCCTATAGGCTTATAGCCATATCACAGTGCAAAATTCATTTAGCCCAACTTCAAAAGTCTACATAGTCATTCACAGTCTCAATACTGTTTAAAAGTTCAAAGTCTCTTCTGAGACTCAAGACAGTATCTTTAACTCTAATCCCTTGAAAAATCAAAAATTAGATCACATACTTCCAATATATAATGGCGCAGAATATACAGCGCCATTCCAAAAGGGAGAAAGGGAACATAGTGAGTAAACACTGGATCAAAGCAGGACCAAACCCAGCAGGGCAAACTCCAAATCTTGTAGCTGTCTGCCCAGTGTCAATGGGCTTAGATGGCTCTTCAGATCTTCCATTTCTTTCAGTTTTGTTGACTGCAACGCACTTCTCTCTCTTGGGCTGATTATTTCGGTTCTGGGCAGCCAGGATGAAAAGCGACCTGCAAACATTTTCATATTTTTTTAGTGTAGGCAATTAGAGCCATAAATTTCCCTCTTAGGACTGCTTTTAATGTGTCCCAGAGTTTTTGCTGTTATGTTTTCAGTTTTATTTAATTCCAGGAATATTCTTATTGTTTTCTTTATTTCATCTTTGATCCATTCACCATTTAGTAATGTGTTCTTTAATTTCCATAAATTTGTCTAATTTCTAGAGATTCATTTGCTGTTAATTTTAAGCTTTACTACATTGTAGTCAGATAGGATACATGGATTTTCATTTAATTTTTCTGAATTCATTAAGTTTGTTTAATTGTTTATTTGGTTGAGTTTGTTTTAGCTGTGTATGTGTGTGTGTGTGTGTGTGTGTGTGTGTGTGTGTGCATGCCTATGGGTGTGTGTGTACCAGACATAGTGATCCACACATTTAATCCCAGCACTCGGGATGCAGA
The DNA here is from genome assembly GCF_014885135.2 of Alexandromys fortis. NCBI lineage: Eukaryota > Metazoa > Chordata > Mammalia > Rodentia > Cricetidae > Alexandromys > Alexandromys fortis. The sequence continues at coordinate 677,972 of NW_026068155.1, read as the reverse complement.
GGCAGGTAGATTTCTGAGTTTGAGGCCAGCCTGGTCTACAGAGAAAGTTCCAGGACAGCCAGGGCTACATAGAGAAACCTTGACTCAAAACAAACAAACAAACACACAAACAAACAAATAAACAAACAAAAAATCCAATAACGCAACTGAAAAACTCAGAGGAAAGCCTTACAAATAGAATGAATCAAGCAGAAGAGAGAATATCAAACTCAAAGATAGAGTATCTAGGTAAGATAAGCAAAGAATATGAAAAAAATCTTAAAACACAGATAGGGTACATACAGAAAATATGAGAAATTATGAAAAGACAAAAGCACAAAGTTATCAAAACAGACAAGAGAGAATCCCAGGTCAATGACATTGAGCAGTTCTTCCAAAAAAATCATAGATGAAAACCAACTTCCCCAAACTAAGAAAAGACATAAGTATACAAATACAAGAAGCACACAAAACACCAAATTGACAAGACTAGAAAAGAAATGTCTCACAGCAAATAAAAGTTAAATCACTAAGTATACAAAACGAAGAAATGGTATTGGAAGCTAAAAAAAAAAAAAAAAAAAAAAAAAAAAAAAAAAAAAAAAGAATGTGGAAGGGGAAAAACTCACAGGCCTCATTCCTATACATAGAACACAGGCAACTAAGGAATGTTCAGAGTGGGAAAAATAGTCTTCCTCAGGGAAGAGCACACCAATTGGTTATCCAATGCCAAATAGTCAGTAACTTTTTACAGACTGAGCAGGTGTGTGTGTGTGTGAACAATTAAAGAAAAAGAGGCCATAAATTAAAACAAGCAAGGAGTTACACAGGAAGGTCTGGAGGAAAGAGAAGGGGAGAAATAATGTAATTATTTTATAATCTCAAAAAATTATAAAAACATAGTATACATTATTGAATCCTCCAACTTTCCTCAAAGACAGCATAACAAATCAAGATTCTGAATGTACTGTTTTGTGAACTTCTTGTATGTACAAATTAATAAATGCCATGATTTTCACTTTAAAATTTTTTTAAATATAATTTTTTATTGAAAAAAAAATTTTCCGCCTCCTCCCCGCCTCCCATTTCCCTCCCCGTCTCCCTTTTCCCCCCTCCTCCCTCTCCTCTCC
>NW_026068155.1:651570-670793 GCF_014885135.2 Alexandromys fortis | reverse complement strand
GTGATCCAGGGACAGAAGGAAGGACGGGGCAGGCAGTGCAGGATCCAGGAGAACACAGGAGCCCCTGGAGCCCAGGCTGAGGGTGCCGGGCTCTCTTACTGGGGACCTTGAGGCTCACTGCTCTGGGTGGGTAGCCTTTGAGTAGGAGCTTAAAGTAGGAGCTTAAAACTGTTGTTGAGCACTGGTCCTAGCATACAGCAGGGCAGGGTTGGGGGTGGGGTCTTCACTTTAAAATTTAATAAATCCCCCCAGTTTTAAAGTTACTATTGAGAGGTATGTGTTGGTCATAGATAATATATTAGTATTGTTTTCCTGTTTGTGTTCTTAGCCACAGTTTGTGTTTCAGTAATTATTAATGTATTTACCTTAATTGTTCTAGTATTAATAAAACTCATGAGCCAGAAATTGAGATAAAAACTTGATAAATCCAAGGAACAGCTGAGAAATAAACAGCTGACCCTATTCTCCACATTTCCCTCCAATGCTCTCCTTGTCTCTTCTTGTCCCTCTCTCTCCAACTCCCTTGGCCCTCCACTGTATCTGGGGCTAACTCTGGTCAGCCAATCACTGACTCCACCTTCTGAATCAAGGTTAACATTATTAGAAGTCCTAGAATGTCAGTGTGAACAAATATCCCACAACAAATTACAGCTTCATTTGTCATTCTGTTATGCAAGCCCACCAAAGATGACCACTCCGACACAGTGGAGTTATAACCAACTGAGTCTTTATTCCAGTCAGAGGGAACTCCAACCAGATGATGTGGGAAGTCCTTCTGTATATGTATTGCTTTTGTTGGTTAATGAATAAAGAAACTGTTTTGGCCAGCGGCTTAGCAGAATAAAGCTAGGTGAAGAAAACTAAACTGAATGCTGGTAGAAAGAAAGCTGAGTCAAGAGACGCCATGGAGCTGTCAGAGGAGAAAGATGCCAGCTACAAGCTGGAACCTTGCTGGTAGGCCACGAACCTCGTGGTAAAGTATAAAATAATAGAAATGGGTTAACCAATAAGAAGCTAGAGTTAATAGGCCAAGCAGTGATTTAAATAATATAATTTCTGTGTGATTATTTCGGGAGTCTGGGTGGCTGGGAAATGAACAAACAGCCTCCTACAACACCCAGATATTTAACCGCTTTAGATCATAGAAAGTTTTTCTTTTTCCTTCACTTATAGCAGGTAGTTTCTCTGAGTACAATAGTCTAGTTTGATAGTCATGATCATTTAGAACTTGGAGTGCATTTCTCCAGGATATATTTCAGAGTTTCCACTGAGGAACCAGTTGTTATTCTGATTGGTTTTCCTGTATATGTGACTTGTCTGTGTCTGTGGTCCTACTACAGCTGGAGTCTGTGTTCACATCCATGACCCATGTTGCCACCAAATACCACATGGTTGCCTGGGGTATGGACTGCCACCTGAGGCCATGTTGGTGTCTGAGAGCCACACTGCCACCAGGGCCATAGTGGTCTGTATGACCTGATCTGCCACTGGGGCTGTGGTGGCATCCAGTCTTGAGCTGCTGCCGAGTACCATGTCTGGGTCCATGGTCCCACTGCAAGTGGGGTCTATGTTGATGTCCATGGCCTGTGTTATTACAGGAGGCCATGGGAACCATGTGTTTTGAAATCCAAGGGTTGTGCTGAGCCAGTTCTGGCCTTCAGTGACGCTGGGGTAGCTGGCCCTGCCCCTCACTGGGCACTGCAGCAGGAGAACTAGATCTACTCCTCATGGGAGAGCTGAGCCCTGCACTTGGGAGAGGCCTCATCCTGTACCACAGGCTTGGGAAAGTTGATTCCTATGGCATAGGCCTAGGAGAGTTGGCTCTGCCCCTTGCCTGAGGCAGTTGGTCCCAGTGGCCCAAACTGACCAGCTCACCTACCACCCAGACCCACATCCTGGGCTTTGCATTGGCCCAATACCATTAGGAGAAATGAAGAGATGTTGGAAAGATGGAAGAGTGAGTTGGTCTTTTTGTTTTAATTATTTGGGGGAGGTTTTCTTTTGGGGGAGATGCTGCATGGCATGAGAAGAAGATATGGAGGGACTGGGAGGTGAGTGGGATTTAGGTGCATGATGTGAAATTCATAAAGAATAAAGAAATACACACACACTAGCATATATTATCTCGGTCTGGCTTAAACACTACTGCCTGCTTAAATAATGCCAGTTTTATTATTTTTTAAATAATTCTTTTTTATATTTATTTATTTATTATGTATACAATATTCTGTCTGTGTGTATGTCTGCACCCCAGAAGAGGGCAGCAGACCTCATGACAGATGGTTGTGAGCCACCTTGTGGTTGCTGGGAATTGAACTCAGGACCTTTGGAAGAGCAGGCAGTGCTCTTAACCGCTGAGCCACCTCTCCAGCCCATAATGCCAGTTTTAAAACCAGACCATGGGATTGTGTTGTTTGGCACCATGTAACTGTAATTTTAGCACTTGAAAGTTGAGGTAGGAAGATTTCAAATTCAGGGTAGTCTGGGCTACATAGCAAAGACCATGTCTCCACAACAACAACAGTAGCAACAACAACAAACATAGAAGTTTTGAGCCTGGAAGCTTGAGTGACTGGATTCCTGACTTCTTTGTGGATGACTCAAACATCTACCCACAAATGTTCCATAGAAGTCCCATAGGGCCTAGGGAGAATGTCCTAGGATGTGCAGTGACCACTCCTCCCACTCACCACCCTGACACAAGGTTCAAAGGAGAACGTCCAGAGTGGCCTGGAGTGAGTGAGGGAGCCAGAGACATTATTACTGAAAAATAAACCTTATCCCGAAATGTATTGGATACTTGTTTGTCGGCCATTGACTCTTTCCTCAGCTGTCTTCTTGACACTTGTGATAGTATGAGGCGATTGAAAATTTGTACTTTAGAAGTAAAATATAATTGACATGTTCCAGGTCTCCCTGCGGTTATTGATCATTGAAAAAAATTGACACCCAAGCATGGTGGTATGCACCCGTAATCCCATCACCTGGAACATTCGAGGCAAGAAGGTCAAGAATTCAGGGTCATTTTTGGTTATATAACCAGCTACATGAGACTTTGTTTCAAAACAAATGTAAAAACAAACAAATGTTTTTAGTCTATGTTCCACCCAGGGTCAAGGGTAGAGAGAGCTCTGTGGTCAAAAAGACAGAGGCCTTTGCCTTCAACAGATGATACTTCTAATGGAGTGAGTGGGAGAATATATTTGTTATATTGGGTTCGAACGTCTTCCTTGGGGAATGGGGGGAGGGGTGAAGGCACGACATCAATGAACACAGACACCACGAGTCAGGTAGAAGGCTTACAACAGACTCATTTATTTAACAACAGGGAAAAACTTATCTACCCTCCCAGCACTCAGGCATTTTGATCTGTTGACAGTTGACGTCTCATGCCATCTCTCATTGGCTAGACACAATTAGAACCTCTGACAGTGCCTGTTGCTAGGCACTCAGGAAACACTGAGTTGGTTGCTCCTTATTGGCTAGGCACAGACAGGACCTTTGACAGCGCCAGGCCTTAACTTCCTACATATCCACCCTTTTTATTTACTACAGAGGGCACTCAGTGAGAGCCAGACTTATTTGCTCAGGCCTTGTTGACCCCACCTCAGGAAGGCTCAGCAACTGAACTGTGCCTGTCTTAAGTTGGCCTGCCAAGCAAGCTCGTGGCCGTTATTGACTACTAGCCCTTGAAGAGCATTCATTCCTTGAGAGCTGCCAGAGTTGAGGGGCTAGGCAGTGGCCTTTTGAATTACAAATAATCAGGCATGCATAACCTCCACGGCCTAAGAACCATTACCAACTTAAGAGTCACCTTAGTTGCAGTCCACTGATGTTGGATCTGTATGAGATATTTAAGGAGAACAAAGGTTAACAAAACCACCCCACCAATTAATACATACGTGAACATCCAGGAGGGATCCAATAGCCTTTTATGTTATGCCAAACTTTTTTTTTTTTTTTTAAAGTGAGGATCAAAGGCCATAACCTCGGCCCTTAATAAATTGATTTGTTAGGGGGGCAATGAGAGCAAGAAAGGAGAGTATGTACATTACCCACCCTGAATTAATCCCTCCTTGGTAGAAGCAGGCTGATCAATGGCCAGGCATACCTGCCTCTCTTACCGGGACCCATATTGGTGTTGTGGCAGTCTAAGGAAAAACACAAGTACACCCTCTCCCACAGGTCAGCAGGGGGGCTGGTGGCTGCTATTGGAGGGAGAGAGGATCTCTCTATATCACCAGGGGCAGGGGTGTGTTCCTTGGCAGAGATGCCCAGTATTTGTAAGCTGGGCTGAGCCCCTTGTCATCAAAGCTGAGAAAGTTCATATGGAAAAGAACCTCTGTTAAGGTCAGATGAGGATCTCTCCTAGCCTCTGGCAAGACAGTCCTGGCCAACAGCTCCTTAAAAATTCTACTGGTCCTCTCCACAATGGCTTGCCCCTGTGGGTTATAGGTATTCCAGTGTTATGGGAAATCTTCCAGGACCCCAGAAAGTCATTGAATTGTTGAGAGGAATAGGCAGGACAATATATACAGACACACAGATACACATATATTTACAAATAACTAAAAATAAGATAAAGATATTAAAATGTAACAATAGTCTACTGAATATATGTCACATCTATTATTATCTATATTATCTATTATTATCTAATTATCTATCACCTACCTATATATCTATTATCTAGCTAGCTAGCTATCATCCATCTATTAATTTTACCTATCAGTTTGTCAAAATATACTTAAGTTACTCAGCCAAAAAAGGTACTAAAGAGTCAGAAATAAGTATGGGGAGAAATAGAATTTTGGGGAGATAACAGTTTTGACAACAATAGTCCCTAGATTTTTGGTTTTCTTCTGTTCTACACCAGGTAGCTCTTCTGATATGAGGAAAAACTCTGAACTTTTTTTCTAACAACATGCTTGGATTTAGAGAAAAGAGCCACACTTCAACTTCAAAGCCAGCTTTGATTTTTAATTGAATTGGGACTACAACTTTTTCGAGAAGTAAAGAGATATAGATGTTTAGGTAGTGAGATCTAATATGTGACAGGTACCAGCACTCAGTCCCCTGAGTTTTCACTGGAATCAGAAAAGACCAGTGTGATGTGAGGGGTGGGAGTGGAGGCAGGGACTGCATGGGGCTGTATCTAGGGATGGAGTGGAGGAGGGGACTGCATGGGGCTGTATCTAGGGATGGAGTAAAGGAGGGGACTGCATGGGGCTGTATCTAGGGATGGAGTGGAGGCAGGGACTGCATGGGGCTGTATCTAGGGATGGAGTGGAGGAGGGGACTGCATGGGGCTGTATCTAGGGATGGAGTGGAGGCCAGGACTGCATGGGGCTGTATCTTTATTGGAAGCGTAGGGAGCCCAGCTAGGATCAAGTGATTTGGCAAGTGATTGACAGTTATATCCAAAATGATAGTATTTGATAAACCTTTCAGGGATGTCTAGGAGATTAGTCAGTCCCGTCCAATTAATCCCTAAAAGTGGTTTCCTAAGGAAGAAGATGGACAATGTTCCAGCTAAAGGCATGTCATCAGTCAAGAGCTCTAGGATCATCCACATTGTCCCACGAATCTGAATACTTTTCATACCAGCTCCACAAAAAAAAATTGATCTCCAAATCAATCTCACAATTTCCTGCAAGACTAATCTGAAGATTCAGAATAACTTGTCTTTTGTCTACATTTTTAGTATAAACATTACCACCATTGTCTCTAAGGGGTTGCTGACCTATGTTCATTTTTGTGAAGCCGAAGGTGCTGAGACGGGCATTTGCTCCCCACACAGCTGCTTCCAACGGTTTCTCGAAAGTCTCTCTATAAAATGACAAATAAAGGGCCCCATGTGCTTGACCATACTATTAAGCCATTCTACTCTCTGGGTGTCTGGAAAATTGCAGGCTCGCACCCCCAGGTGCACAGCGCGCTCCTAGTCCTCCAAACAGCGCCAGGGCCCAGCGCAGGTGGCTGACCTCGAGGTCGTGGCTTCAGCAGCACCAGGCCAGAAGCCCAAGCGCCAGCAACACCCAACTGAAGATCAGTCCCAGGGTAGCCGAAGACATACCCTGACAGCAGCAGCGGGAAGCTGTGGCTACTGCTGCATCCACCCCGCCACTACCCAGAGTCAAAGGGAACCAGAACCTGTGAAGACGCAGCGGAGTGGCCAGCTGCAGCCTCTCTCTGCCGGCCAGGCCCAAGTTCCCACCCCTTTCCTCGGACCACCCACCAGAATCCCAGCGGGCCCTGCAGAAGTAGCAGACTTCCCTGGATGGCTCCGGTGAGCGTGGACCCCTGGGGTGGCCCAGGCCTCCTGCCTCTTTGTCTGTGTAACTTAAGTTTCTCCAGAGGGTGGTTTGTCTGCTGGCTGCCCCATCTAACTACCTAAAAACTGCCACGGGCATTGCCAACATGCTAAATACAAATTCAGATGGCGAGGCAAAGAAAACCAAATGTGATGTTGTGATTGAGTCCTTTTTAAGTTGACCACAGAATGAAAGGAGACAGGACATCTAAAGAAACCTTTGGGAATGAGTTTGGCTCATTATTTGGAAGGAAGAAAAGGGGTGGGGGCTGAAGAGGAAAATCGGTAAAAGCTGAAGCAGTGGGGCAGTTTGGGAGGTTTCCCAGGGCAAGGAAAGCACAGAAGAATTTATTCTGAGATGAGAGCTGTTCTGAGTGTCTTAGACATGGGATCAGAGCGCTCTAACTTTAATAACTACGGAATGGCGAAATTAGGGCTAGAAGACATATCGGACACAAGATGAAACCACAGAAAAACACTCCTTTACATAGCTGTTCTTTCGCATGCGCAAATGGAAGTGTGGAGAGGATGGACCCAGAGCTCCTGGGGATGGAGACACAGTGCTCTATAGGGGCTTTTGATTTCTTCCCGGGGTTTTTTACTTTCCTAAAGAAGCTGGTTCGTGGGATTCATCACACAATCACAGTTATTTGTTGTATTAACCTAATATGACTTGAGCCATCTTTTCCTGTCAGCACTGAGAACATTCTCACAAATAAAATTAAACAAGCTTCTCGCTAGGAATAGGGAATTCATGCTGCGTTTTCCTTACTATGCCTCTAGGGGGCAGGATTGTCTAACTAATGAGCCAAAGGGCTGGCTGGGCTCTTTTTCTCTTCCCCTTTTGCTAGTTACTGAGAATAACTAGAGCAAAATAAAATATTCTTTTGTGTGACTATATATGCATTCTCTACAGACGTTGTCTTCTTAAATTTGTAGCTGCAACTTTTGAAACTATTTTCAGATAATTTAGAACTTCTATAGTATAGAATAGAATCTACACAATGTTTCGTTTAATATTAAGAAGTAAATTTCAGACATGGTCTCTAGTTGCATAAAACTTTAAGAGGAACTTATTTTAAAATTCAGCGTTTAACTAAATTCCTCATATCAAGCAGGGCAGTCTTAGAAACCATCCAAGTATCTATTGGATACAATAAAATAGACCTTAACTTCCGGGATCTGTCAGCCGCTTCCTCTGGGCCTCCCTCCTCCCTCCTCCGTCGGTGCCCACCGGAGTCCTGTTCGCATGGACTGACCGGAGTCCACGAATCTTCCGCTCTGGCTTTCCGGACCGACCCGACCCCAGAGTGTTGTCTACAGCAGCCTGTGGTCTGTCAGTTATTGGGGGACCCTCCCCAGCAAGAGAAAAGCCATCTTTCCGAGTAACCTTAAGATTCTTCGGTTCCACCCCCACCTCCCGCCAAAGTTGCGCTCTTTTCTGCATTACTATTCATTACATAAAGTCCTTTATGTAGGACCACCAAAGTTCTCATTTGACTCTGCCACTTTGTCGGGTGACCCTGGGAAAGTTGATTCTCGGTGTCTCGATTTACCCAGCTGCAGTAAGAAGAGTCTTTGTCTACTTGGCTTTTACTAGGTTCAAGAGCAGCTGCTCAAATGATAATGAAAATAAATAATAGCCATTACTAATGCTTCATAGACATTTACGAATGCCTGCCTTCCTTGCCTTTCCTCTCTCTTTCCTTGTACTGGAAGACTAGGATTTGTTTCTGGCCTCATTCAAATACTCAACACTCTTGGGAACATGCTTTCTGACTTTTGAAAACACTTAAGTATCATGTCTCTGCATCAGTTTCTGCTAGAGCCTGTCACGCCTGTAACAGGGATCGTACCCACATTGCCCTTAGCCCCAATGTGGGAGCCAGTGGACGAAGGCTCGTGAGCTGAAGGAACATAGTGGACACATCACAGGTATTGATTGACTGGGTACTAAGAGCGACCGCATCGTCACTTGTGGGCAGACCGAAACGCATCTGGAAGCCTACCCTGGTGATCCTGAGGATTAACTGCGCAGCCACTTTTGTGAAGCGGTCCCCACCCGAGAATAAGTTTGCTGTGGGGAGTGGGGCCCGGCTCATCTCTGTATGTTACTTTGAGTATGAAAATGACTCGTGGGTGAGCAAGCACATTAAGAAGCCACTTTGCTCCACAGTCCTTAGCTTGGACTGGCATCCCTACAACGTTTTGCTGGCTGCAGGCTCATGTGACTACAAGTGAAGAGTGTTTTTTGCCTACATCAAAGAGATGGATGAGAGAAGCCAGCCAGCACTCCCTGGGGCAGCAAGATGCCTTTTTGGTCAGCTGATGTCTGAATTTGGTGGCAGTGGCACCAGCGGCTGGGTGCATGGGGTCAGCTTCTCTGCCAGTGGGAGCCGCCTGTCATGGGTCAGCCATGACAGCACTGTGTCTGTTGCTGATGCCTCAAATGATATTGTGTGCAGGTTTATACTCTGAAAACGGACTTCCTGCCACTGCTGAGTGTGTCGTTCATCTAAGAGAACAGCGTTGTGGCCGCTGGCCACGACTGCTGCCTGATGCTATTTAACTATGACGACCGTGGCTATTTGACCTTTGTGTCAAAATAGACGTCCCAAAACAGAGCATCCAGCGCAACATGTCTGCCATGCAACAGGGACAAGAGAGCCACAACTGAGGACCGCGACACAGCCTTGGAGACACTGCACCGGAGAAGCATCACTCTGCTGTCTATGAGCTGGACAAACGAGACTGTCAAAAATTTTGCAGTACTGGCATTAATGGAGCCATGACAATTTGGGATTTCAAGACCCTGGAGTCTTCCATCCAGGGCCTCCGAATAATGTGAAGCTGACTGAGCCTCTGCCATCCAGCATGAGGAAGAGACGGGGCTGCTCACACTCTGCCGTTGGCTTGCTGGTGAGGACCGCCGGCCTGTGGAAACACTGTCATGCTATCAAGCAACTAGCTTGATAGCATGTGTTCCTGTGGATGTTGTGGGTGAAGTGTGGGTTTTAAAAACAGCAGGGGTTTTGTTTTTGTTTTTTTTTCTTATCTTTTCATTTTGTTTTGATTTTGCTATCTCATTCCATTTTTGACAAAAGCTTCTCTCTAAGTAGTTTATTATGGAAGATTGTTACACTAACTTAAAGGGTAAGGGAAGTGTGTATTGTCTGGTAAAAAATTAAAAACCCAGGGTGCAAAAAGAAAAATAGCCCTACAGTCAAGGAATTGAAATAAGTTGGAGAGAACTACAATTGTAGGATATTACGTATTTTTGTTGTTATTTTTGAGACAGGGTTTCACTACGTAGATCTTGGTGTCCTGACACTTACTCTGTAGACCAGGCTGGCCTCGAACTCATAGACACTGGCCTGCCTTTGCCTCCCAAGTACTGGAATAAAAGGCTGCACCACTATTGCCTGTCATAAACAACAGTTTAAAGAGGTAATATATTCCCATGAAAAGTTTTGTCCCGGTCAGACATTTGTTTTACTGTTTTCTTAAAACAGTATTTTAATTGTTCGAGACTTTCACACAGTTTTTTTTATTATAGTCACTGCACCTCCCCTAGCTTCTACTAGATCCACCCCTATGTCCCTTCATGTTCCCTACCCACGCAACTTCACGTTCCCTGCCTTAAAAACCTTAGAGTCCCATTTGTCTAGGTCAACTACTGTTCAATATGGTGGCTTCCCTGAGGAGTAGTTGAACTATCAGAGGTCACAGCATTAAAGAAAACAGCCTCTCTCTTTTTTATTTATTTATTTATTAAAGATTTCTGTCTCTTCCCCACCGCCGCCTCCCCTTTCCCTCCCCCTCCCCCAATCAAGTCCCCCTCCCTCGTCAGCCCAAAGAGCAATCAGGGTTCCCTGCCCTGTGGGAAGTCCAAGGACCACCCACCTCCATCCAGGTCTAGTAAGGTGAGCATCCACGAAACTGCTTAGGCTCCCACGAAACCAATAGGTACAGTAGGATCAAAAACCCATTGCCATTGTTCTTGAGGTCTCAGTAGTCCTCATTGTCCACTATGTTCAGCGAGACCGGTTTTAACCCAGGCTTTTTCAGACCCAGGCTAGCTGGCCTTGGTGAGTTCCCGCTAGAACATCCCCATTGTCTCAGTGTGTGGGTGCACCCCTCTCGGTCCTGAGTTCCTTGCTCGTGCTCTCTCTCCTTCTGCTCCTGATTTGGACCTTGAGATTTCAGTCCGGTGCTCCATTGTGGGTCTCTGTCTCTGTCTCCTTTCATCGCCTGATGAAGGTTAATATTCAGGAGGAAGCCTATATGATTTTCTTTGGGTTCTCCTTCTTATTTAGCTTCTCTAAGAACCCGAATTATAGGCTTAATGTCCTTTATTTATGAAACAGCCTCTCTTCCCAGCAGTTATTAAATGCCAATAGTTCCTCAGCTAGGAGTGAGACTCTGGGCCACCTCTCCCCATCTCTATCCTGGTATTTTGTCTGGCTTGAGCTTCTGCAGGCCTTGTATGTGCTATCACAATCTTGGTAAGTTTATATGTGCATCTGCCCTGTTCCGTCCAGATAAAACTGTTTTTGAGCCCATCTACCACCTCTGGCTCTTATCATCTTTGCGCCCATCTTCTGCAATGACCCCTGAGCCTTGAGTGGATAGGTGTAAGGTAGAAATCCTATTTAAGGATAAGGATTCATAAGTCTTATTCTCTGCATGTTGACCTGTTGTGAGTTTCTGTGTTGTTATCTACTACAAGAAGCTTCTTTGATGGGAGTAGAGATTCTCTGATCCATTCATTAAGAGTCATTTTGATGCTATGTCCACTTAGCAGAAAAAAAGTAGTACGTTTTCCCTTAGAGCCCATTACCTATCCAACTACATGTTCTTGGCCTCATCCCCAGTGCTAGGTATGTGCTCCCTCTCATGTAGCAGGTATTAAATCTAATCAGAAAGTGGCTGGCTACTCCCATAACATTCTTGCTACTGTTGCACCAGTTGGCATATCTTGCCAGGAAGGTCATTATTGTAGCTCACAGTTGTATACATTTAGGACATGGCTGCTCCAACATATGGTAGAGGGAAAGGTTTCTTTGTTTGGTTTTATTTATTTTTTGCTTTTTGAGACAGGGTTCTTCTCTGTGTAGCTCTGGCTGTGCTGGAACTCACTCTGTAGACCAGGCTGGTCTCGAACTCAGAACTCAGAGATCCATCTGCCTCCCAGGTGCTAGGATTAAAGGCATGTACCACCACTGTCCAGCTTGAAGGGAATATTTTCTTTTAAATACCAAGGAGAGTAAAGCCAGGGGCATCTGGAAGAGTCCAGAGCAGAGTGATGAAACAGACTGAACAAGGCCAGCAAACTGGCCATGGCCATGGCTATCCACTAGAGAGGGAAGAATATCAGGGATAGGTAATAGAGACAACATAGTGAGACAAAAATAGCAAGGAGAACAGGGTTATAAGGAGAGTGAGTAGCTGGGGGCATGGAAGCCTGTGAACTGCAGGGAGTTTAGGGTAGGGGACAGGTGCGAAGGGCTAGGATGCTAGCACGGACTTTGAAATGTGTAACAGGTACTTGTGATACTAGGGGGCCCTGGTGGACAGCATGGGCTTTGATAAGCAGATAACTGCCACAGGTAGCAGTTTTTCTCACTTTTTCTCACTTTTATTTATGACAGATTTCCCCTGATCTCTTCTGGTCAAAAATTCTTGGAGACAATTCCATCGGCTTTAGCCAATCGGAGAATAGAATCATCTGACTCGCCCATCCTGCGAATGGCGCCGCAGATAGCGTAGGTTTTAAACTGGCCATTAAACCGACCTGTGACCCTGTCAACCTCGGCCACGTTCATCTGGATGGACGCGTGGTCCTTGGTACCAATGATGCGGTTGCTCGTGGAGCATTTCCGCGGCACGTACAGGTCCACGAACTCACTGGCGTCGTTCTGCATGTCGAGGTCCTGCCTGCTCGCTAGGCCGCGGGAGCGCAGAAAGGAAGTGGCTCGTCGCGGGGCAGCCCATGTTCCATTATTGTGAACCGACCCAGAATGCAAGCCTTTCAGTCCAACCAATCAGATTAATTTGTCCTTCCTGTTGTTAGAACAGCCATTAATGTCTTAGAGAACTAAGGGGCATAACAGACTCCTATTGTTTAGGGATGAGGTGGGTCAGCCATTGGAAGGTTCTGAGCTCCCCTAAGGCTTGGGAACTTGAATCATATTTCACCCTATAGGTTAAATGAAGTCTGAAGTCAAAATGGCAGTACTTAGGGCAAGGTGCTTTTGCCTGTTCCCTTCAAGTCTATGGAAGACATTCTCCTATTCTGTTCATATTTAAATAAATGCTCAACTTTCAGGGTAAATAAACTAAAAGGGCAAAATTTTAAATTTGTGTCATATCTATTGGGTGCATCCTTATCTGTATATCGCTACTAAGAATTTGACTCTTTGAGTTGCTTTCTGGAGACTCTTGGTTGAATTCTGTAAGAGATGTTATATTTGGAGCAGACAGGGTTATTAGATCATTAAAATAATAATGCTGCTGCCAAAGCTCATAGAATTAATCCCTTACTTCCTTATCAATTATTTATCCTTCCTTCCTCTTCATCTTCTTTTGGAATTATATATCAACAAGGTAATGGCATTATAGAAATTTATTTATGTCATAATTCTCCACAACAACCTGTAGCTCTTTATTTACAGAAAATTATAGACCTAATAATGACAGAAAGGATATGTATTAACAACTTGCTGATAAAGACTCTACAGAAATTATTGTAACATTATTTGGTCTACACTGATAATAATTGGTAAGTTGAATTAGCATGCTACTTAAGATCGTTATTCCCCTTTGAGACTGTTTTTGAAGATACCCCATGGGTGCTTCCTAAAATTACATCTAAATATCCTATAAAGATTGTTTTTAATGTTTTTACAGATGGCTCTTCAAAAGGATAAGGAGAATATATTTCACTCTTACCTACTATAGCATACTGTAAATATAACTTAGATTCAACTTTTCTTTAGAAAAGCAGATCTATTATAACATACTGTACCTGTAACTTAAATTCAACTCTTGTTTAAAAAATAGACATGTTTTTAAGTAACAACTATGTATCATCTGGATAAAAGCAATCATGTGGTTGACAGCCATCTTACTAAGGTTAAAGGGTACATACCATTTACCTTCATCACCATCTTGATAAAGGTGACCGTGTGGTATAAACCAACTAAGACAGCACCTATAAAACTTCTTAGTCCTACCAAGCCCTCTGTTTATTATTGTATCTCCTTTTCAGATTACAGAGGCAACAGCAGGTCTTCAAAATATTTTGGATTAGGATGTATTTTTATATGATGATCAATTTCTAAGGTTACAAAAGTAAACTCAGGTTAACAAAAACAGAGTTAGAGATAATGTCTAACCACTTATATCTTTGCAACCGTGTTAAACAACAGGTTTCTAGAAAATGTTAAAAAGGAAACAACATATGTTTGATAAATAAGGTATGCTAGATAAATAAGGTCTATAAAGTCCTAATGTCTATTCAGGCTAGCAGAAACTGACTTGAAGATGTATGTCTAGTCTCTTTGTCTTTGGGACTGTATTTATGGTTTAAAGTTTTATTTTGATGCTAAGAGATCTTCAATTGAAAATTTTAAGGCTCAAACTAAACAGGGATAAAGCTGTAAAATCCTAATCTTATAAAAGCTACTAATGTCTTATAAACTGCTAAAGATAAATAAGACACACAATTTAATAGTCACCTTTCAGATTCTTTAATGTGCTCAGAATTATGCTTTTTGTGAGACTAAGTAAGGCCTTCTATAAAATGCTGTCAAAGTTAAGCCTGAAGCAAGTAACAACTAAAAACAAAACTTATTTTAAATCAGGTATATGTAATAAAGATGGTCCTCAAACTCCCTGGAGAGCTGCTGAACAGAGCATTTAAAAAGTTTAATAAGAAGGCTTCTGATTATAAAAGAAATACCAAATCCTAGCTGCATTTCTCTGTCATTTTAATTGCTACAGAAGCCATGTGGATTATACTTCCTGCTCCAATTTATCCTTTTCAGATCTCTGGGAATGTTGATGACTAACTACAATTTTAGTTAGCGGCCTTATCAGTTTAACAACAGCAAGTACCCAATTCCTCCCCCTACAGCTGCAGCTGCCTGGTCAGTCCATTTCATATGTAAAAATCAGACTCACAGTTTACTTTGCTGGCAGAATTCATACTGAAAGAGATAAACACACAAAACAGGGTTCAGTGTCAATTCTAATGAAAAATGACAGCAATACCGAACTTCTGGCACCTATGTCTATTGAGAACACAAACAGGAAGAGCCTGCCTAGGAGGAAAGCCAAAAACAGCTCTGTCATGGGTAGGAGGATGCTGCAAAGAGTTGGTGCAATGATAGATGATTTCCTTGCTGATACCTGGTCAAATTATGCATCCTTCCAATGATATGCTTGCATTGCTAAAAAATAAGAAATTTTATCTTATCCTTTACATCAAAAATGGAGATACTCTTATTTCAGGCACTGAGAACCCAAACACCACCCAATTCCCTTTGTGTATTTGATTACTTCATGTTTTAAAATTTGTAGTTTTGAAAAATTTGCATTATTGTACAAATATAACAAAAATTTAAAAATAACAGTATAGTCATGAGATGGATTTTTAAAAGTTAATAAATTGGAGTCAAGAAAGTTTTTAAAAAATTTCTTCTAGATAATATAATAGCCTAGGAATGCAAACATAATTTTTGCTTCTCAAATTTACTTGGTGGCCAAAGGAATTAAACAAAAAATGCAATCTTTAGAAATTAGATAATTTTAAAGTTTTCACCCCAAACTATTTTTGATATAGCCTGGGGATCTGTTACATCAAATTGCTTATGAAATGTAGTAAGAAACAGACCCTTCCAACAAGTACTCTAAGCATCTAGTACATAATTAGTAATGCATGGACATCAACTTGACATCTAAAATTATGGATTTCTGTGCCTGGGGCCTTCTCTGCTGTTAGATATAATGAGATATGTGCTCAAAATTCACTACAGCCATGTGCAATGCCTCTCCCTCGCTAATCAGCTACAGAGCACAGCCACAGGCATGGCATGAGGTTCTGGGGTCTCCAAGAAAAACCATTGTGCCATATCTGGAACTGACTTTGTCATATAGCTCTTTATGCTTGTCCTTTCTAGGACCCATTGCAACTATAAAATGACAATGGTCCCACTTACATTAACAAATGATTTAAAATTTTTATTATTATTCATGTTACTAAAATCCCTTATTATGCACAGGATCAAGTTACTTTGGAAAATTTTAATTAAAAAAGGTAGGCACTACCTAAAGTATATTTCAGTCAATGAAAAGGCCCAATGTTCTAACCTCGAGATGAGGTTATGATTACATCTTTCCAGAAAATGAACAAAGACTCCATCTTGAGTAGCCCTTTTTGCGAGTTTTGTAACTCTGATTTTTAATGGGTGACATGACACTGAAGGAGCCTTGAAGACATCATGAGCTTTGATTTGCTAATAAACATCATAGATGGGTATTTTTCCCTTTTGCCAGAAAGAAGGGAAATGCTCTTAGTAGAGGGGAACTTAATTCCTTTGTATTTAACATTCCAGCCTTGCCAAGCAGTAGTGGCACAGTGGTGGCCTTTAATTCCCAGCATTCTGGGGGGCAGCGGCAAGTGGCTCTCCATGAATTTGAGGCCAGCCTGGTCTACAGAGTAAATTCCAGAACAGCCAGGGCTACACAGGGAAATTTTGTCTTGAAAAAAAATTCCAGAAACTGGGCAGTGGTGGTGCACGCCTTTAATCCCAGCACTTGGAAGGCAGAAGTAGGCAGATCTCTGTGAGTTCAAGGCCAGCCTGGTCTACAAGAGCTAGTTCCAGGACAGCTAGGGCTGTTATACAGAGAAACCATGTCTCAATGTCTTTAAAGGCTTTCCTGGATCTATAGAAAAGACTGGTCAAAAACTCACAGATCTGTCAGCCTCTGCCTTCTGCTGGGATTAAAGACATGCACCACCACACCCATATCTAAGATTCTTCTTTAATTCATTTTCACAAATTGGAAGGTTAGCTGGCTGGAATCTTGCTCTGAGGTCACCACCCTTTATTCCATTTCTTTTTTTTTCTTTTTTTTGTTTTTTTTTTTTTTCAAGACAGGGTTTCTATGTGTAGCTTTGGAGCTTGTCTTAGAACTTACTCTATATGCCAGGCTAGCCTTGAACTCACAAATATCCACCTGCCTCTGCCTCCTGAGTGCTGGGATTAAAGGTATGTACCACCACCACCCAGCTCTTTATATCATTTCTTAATTTCTTCATCTCTTGAACACAGGACTTAGCTCCATTCCACTCCCTGGTGATCCTTTTTCACCTCAAATTTTACATTTCCTTGCTCAGATTGCTCCTTTTTTTTTTATTATAAATGTCTTTTAGAGTTAGCAAAGAACAGCATCTTTACTAGGCTGTTTCCAAGATGTCCTCGGCCAATGGAATTAATCCAAAACTTCACTTTAGCCTCAGGCAGTCTTTTTAGACAAGGGCAAAAGTCAACCACATTCTTCATCAAAATATCACAAGAACAGTCTTTTGCTGAGCTTTTTTGGTTTGTTCTCCATCACTCTGTTATAGGATCAGATGGCCTTCTGACTTAGAACAGAGATTTTAGAGACATTTTTAAACAAAGATGCTTGTGGGAGAAGGCGTTCCATACCCCAACCTCAGCGTCAGCTTTTTAATAAAGTAGGACAGCATGAAGCACTACTTTAATATCCATACCCAAAAGACATCTGAATCCTTTAAAAACATGAATCCAGTGACCAGGGAGAGGTACCCGAGCAAGCAGAAAACAAAAGAGGTTTAGAGGTAAGAAATTCAGAGCCTAGGCCAGCAGCATAGCTCCTGATAGGTGGCAGAGCATGGGGTTTTAGGTACCCATGTGGGGGCTGCTTGCTGCCTGGAGCACCCACATTACCACAGCCACAACAAGAGCTCCATAGTCAGAGAAGGGAGCCAGCTAGGAGATAGAGCAAGCAGAAAAAAAGAAATCCTTCCTAAGCAAAGCATGGGTAGAGAAGTGTCTGATGTACCTACAGGACTTAAGCAGAAGGCTCCAGTGAGCAGGATGCTCCTAGGGGAGGACAATGGGAGACAAGTTCATGATAGGTAGAGACATAGTACACTGAAGGAGGAAGCTCAGAGATGGATTAGCTAAGGAGGAGAAGAACATACCTGTGGCTTGCTCCCTTGGTCCAGCTCCCATATCTGCAGCAAAACTTATGGGCACACCAGAAAACATAAGTCCACTAGCACAAGCAAACAATATAAAAAGACGAAAGATTTACACAGTCACAGGAGACCAGACAAACATAGACATTTGTTGATCACTTTCACTCATATGCCAAAACCAGGACAGAATGACATCACTTTTGCCCTGAGATAGGTTCTATGATCATGTCCAATCTCCCATGTATCTCCCCAAATAGCTGGACTCCAAAACAGAACAGAATAACTTACCTATTGTTCAGAATCTCAGATGCTCATTGGCCAGCAGTTCTTATTTTCATTTTGTTTTCTGTTGTCTGAGGTTTTCTGTCCTGCCTGGTTCCCACAGTCGTTAAGTCCTAAAGAAATCACACAGAGGTCTACATTAGTTATAAACTGATTGACCCATTAGCTCAGGCTTCCTATTAACTCTTATAATGTATATTAGCCCATATTTCTCATCTGTGTTAGCCACATGGCTCAGTACCTTTTTCAGCGAGGCAGTCACATCATGCTTCTTCTGTGGCAGGCTCACAAGTGCAGAGGAATGGGCTTCCTTCTTCCCAGAATTCTCCTGTCCTATTGACCCGCTTCTACTTCCTCTCTGGTTGTCCTGCCTATATTTCCTGCCTGGCTACTGGCCAATTAGCATTCATTTAAAATATAATTGACAGAATACAGACCATGGTCCCACACCAGTATTCAATTTGTAAATTTGTGGTCATCACAGTCTTAGTTCCCACCTGGAATCTTTCAAGTCCACCATGGATTTGCTTCTATTTGGGGGCCCATCCCTGACTAATGACCATTAATTTGTGGCAGTTGTGATCTTGGACTCCCTGGACTTCCAAGTCCACCAGGTCCTATCCCAGTCTCCAACTTCCCAAGCTCCCAAATCCTGAGCCTATCTTGGACCTCTGGCCCTGACTCTGGGGTCTCCTATGGTATTATAATCCTACTGAGCAGGAGTAAAGACCATTATCCAAATTAAAATCAATTAAGCAAGCTTTATTGTTACCGTGTACAGGTCTGCCTCTCTAAAGCAGGATTTGAGAGAACAGGGTTGGCTTAACTTTTTAGGCCTCTTTTTATAGGAAAAAGGTACATACTGGGGCTTTCCAGAGGAATTTGGTAACATAAGGACTTGGCAAGTGACTTACAGAAGCAGACAACAGGTAAGACCATTTGACAGAACATTTTGGCAGAACATGTCAAGATTCCTTGGCAGAACATATTATCAAGGTAGATAGTTCAGGGTATGGTCAGGTTATGAGTCAAATTCCATAGGGTGTGGATCATGTCAAATTCCAGGAATAGGTTAAAGTTTGGTCAAACTTCAGCTTTACAGTCAATAGAAATGGACTTATTGATTTGCATTTCCCTGATCAAGACAACTTTAAGATACCATCTTACACCTGTCAGAATGGCAAAAATCAAAAACACCAACGATAGCCTTTGCTGGAGAGGTTGTGGAGAAAGGGGTACACTCATCCATTGCTGGTGGGAATGCAAACTTGTGCAACCACTCTGGAAAGCAGTGTGGAGGTTTCTCAGGAAATTTGGGATCAACCTACCCATGGACCCAGCAATACCACTCTTGGGAATATACCCAAGAGAGGCCTTATCACACAACAAACGTATATG
>NW_026068155.1:632161-650088 GCF_014885135.2 Alexandromys fortis | reverse complement strand
CCCACTCCGGGTTTTTTTTTTTTTTTTTTTTTTGTCCTGGGCTGTCCTGGAACTCACTCTGTAGACCAGACTGGCCTTGAGCTAACAGAGATCCTCCTGGCTCTACTTATTGAGTGCTGGAATTAAAGGTGTACATCACTATGCCCAACTTATTTTCACATTTCCCGTCTGGTGGAAGACAAACTTTATAACACATCAGAAAATGCATGATCTGGTAGTGAGTACCATCAGGAGGAATACTAGGGGGCCTACAGCAGCTAAAAAAAAAGGAGTGGTTAACCAGGGGACCAGATGAATAGGGATTGATACCAATTATTTCCTCCTTGGTCATTTAAATATTTGGTTTTATGACAATTTCTTACCATAGCTTGGGTTTCTTTAATGATGCCTGGTTAGCATAAAACAGCAAGTTTCATGTAGGGTTGCACATAGTCCACCTTGTCTCATGAAGACAAGACCTCTTCTATTTTGTAACACTACTTCTGTCTAAAAGTCTATTTGTCATTCTAATCTAGAGAGTGAGTTTTCCAAAAATCCTAAATCCTCTTTAACTTGAGCATTCAGTGTTGAATCCTTGATCTTGTAGGACTGGTGTTGGTGTTCCCAGTGACACAGATCCAGCCACCACGGGTGGTGGTGGTGTACTCCTTTAATCCCAGCACTTATGCTGGGGGAGGCAAAGGAGGAGGATCTTTGAGGTCAGCCTGGTCTACGGAGTGAGTTCCAGGATATCCATAACTGTTATACAGAAAGACCCTATTCTTGAAAAAAAAAGAAAAAGAAAAAATGTGAACTTAAAATGGGAGTCTACCTGACCTGGGATGATTTAATGTAGGCAGCCTGTATCTAGATCATCGATGCAAATTTGAGGGATCATATGAGTGAAAATTTAAAAAAATGGATGTGTCCCATGTATGATGTGGGAGACTGATAGGCAATGTATAATGCCATCACTACAAGTCCATAAATCATCTGAAGGAGCAGGAAGACATAGTTTTTTTTTCTCAATGTCAGTGGTAGTTAGATTCCATACAGTGGTTATACAATTATCCAAATAAAAAGATGCCAAGTGATCTGACATATTGGACACAATGCATAGTCTCTGTCCTTGTATATAACCTAGGATTAAGTTGGGCTAGAACCAGGAATAAGTATCAGCAGTGACTTGTGGTAATGGTGCAAGAGATAGGTTATAAGCTAATCCTATGTTTTGGGTACAGACGAAACCAACAATACGCCATTAAGTTAGGTGCAGAATTTTAAGGAAGGAGAAAGCTGCTGGGAGCATATTTAATTTAAGGAAACCTTAGCTCGGTGTGGTGGTTCACACCTTTAATTCCAGCACTCAGGAGGCAGAGGCAGGCAGATCTCTGAGTTTGAGGCCAGCCTGGTCTACAGAGTGAGTTCCAAGACAGCCAGGGCTGTTACACAGAGAAACACTGTCTTGAAAAATGAGTTTTTTCCCTCCTCAGTTGGGAGAGTAGATGTGGGTAGTAGGTGCCTTTGATTCCTGAATGGGGACAAAGTGTATGGAAGTATGGGTAAGGGTGGTTTAGTACAAACTGAAATAGGTCAGAGAATAGTTGGCAAGTCCTTAGGATGTGTGCATGCAGTGGTAGGATATGGGCATGGATCTAGGCACCCTGTAGGCTTTCTTCTTGACTAAGATTGCTACAGCCTCAAGTACTTGTACATCCTTTTCTTGAGTGTGTGCCATGACAAGTAACTTGATCCATGTCAAAGCCATAACTAGGACACACATCAATAATATGACCTAGGTTGAATAGATTCCAAGGATTGATGCTCAGCTTGAGCTGGTACTAAGTCCTGATTGAGACCAAAATTTCTCTTGTAGTCATTAACCTAAGTTGCCAGTCCAAGTTGGGAGGCTTATGAGGGTTATCAAAACTAAGGCTCAGGGGCATGAATGTAATCTAACAGGTTAAGACTATCATTATGGTGTCCATACCAATAAGAGAAAACATGAACAGATTAGTAGCAACATACTGAATCTTAGAGATCTTAATCTTAAGGAGACCATATTCAATCACTGTCCATTTCTGGTGGTCCATTTTTCCTTCTGTAAGGTCCTCAGGTGACTTTTTAAGATGAGAGTGATGAATCTAGGCAGAAATGCCAACAACCTTAGCAGCGGTGGACATCCAGAGAATCATGACGTAATCCTTTCCATCTAGGTTCAAGCTGGTCAGTTTTGAAGTGGCGAACTAACACAGTATCACCAGGCTGAAGTGGATGGTCAGGTGGACAGTACCCAATAGGTTGAGCAGCTTGGACCTGAGGAAATATCTTATCCAAAATTATTGTAATCATTTTAATGACTGAGAGATTGGAGTACAACAATCTAACAACAGTCCTCCATGTACCTGAGGGATCATGGGGTGGGCAGTGGCTACCCATAGACTATTTCATTTAAGGTGAATTTTTCTGAGCAGAGGGTACGGAGGCCCTCAGAAGAACATAGGACAAGAGGTTGGTCCATTTACCACCAGTCTGAAGAGTACATTTTGTTAATATTCTTTCATAGCTCTATTCATTCTTTCTGCTTTTCCTGAACTTTGAGGATGATACATATGTTAAGAGACTTTGAGAGCAATGGAGATAACTTGGCTGTAAAGACTGGGCCATTGTTGGACCTAAGAGATAAGGGGCAGTGAAATCTGAGAATAATATCCATTAACTTTTTGTTATTATCTGGGCCATTTCTGTTTGAGATGGAATGACATCCACCCAGCCTTAGACAATTTCAACATAGATCAGAAGATATTTGCATCCATGTTATCAAGCTTTTTTGGGGTGCTAGCCTCCTAAACCTCTCAGGATCCAGAAGGAACCCTACCGCAATGCGGGATATAGCTAAAGATATCTGAGGGTAAAGGAATGAATCTGCTCATGTGTCTTCTCATATGTCTCATTTATTCTTGCAGTGTTCTCTCCAATGCTCTCTCTCATCCCAGAAGGTTTCCAGTTTATATACCCACACAGACACATTAGCAATTCTCTGGCAATAACAAGGAGACCAGACATGCATCTCACAGGGCCAAAAAGACAGACAAGGCTGACAAAGCCAGGGCCTGTTAGCTTACTTATATCTCAGAGGAGGTGTGGCTGTGAAGTGCCTGGGGATATCTGAAAAGGGTAATTAGAGGAAGGGGCTATGATTTCTAGGAGGGGAGAGAAGGAGTTTTGTGTTAAATACATTTTTGTGGTTAGTTAAGCTAGAAATGTGTAATTCGTAAATGTAGAAAAAAAAAGGAAGAAAAACGCAGCATTGCTGTACACTTTCTAAGCACTTCCGTTCCTGTGGTGGCTGGGAACACAGCCATTTGGGGTAGCTATGGCAACCAGTATAAATTTCGGGAGGAAAACGGATGGTGCTTGATCCGCGTTGGTATTGTCACCAAATGCTAGCTGATTAAAGGGAATCTCTTAGCACTAGAGATAACATCTAATGTGGCTAGATGAAGGGAAAACTGTGGTAGTGTAAAATCTGGAGTCTGGCATTTTCAGCCTCCAGACTTGGTCTGGCTTTGGTGGTGGCTTTGTTCTTGCTGATGCCCAAGGGAGAATTTTTTTTCTCTGGAGCCTTTTTGAGAACTCAAGGCACCCAGTATATATTCTATAAATCAAGATTATATGGCCAAATAAAAAGTCATCCAGTAAAACAGCACATGAGTGAATTATGCTCAATAATTGATTAATATACCGCTGAGGATTTTTGGAACAAATCCCACTACGGAAAAGGGAAGCACCATGGCTTCACAAGGGATTTACAGAATTGACAACTATTCAAAAGACAGGTACCCCCAAAGCTTTGCAAATCGGATTTCCTCTACTGTAATACTCATGATTCCTGTGGGTCAGCCTAGAGATTTTAACAGTTGCACTGTCGCTATATAATGCTATGGACCACAGCCCCATATAGCCCTGGTTTGACTTCATTGAAGTTCAGTTCTCAAGAATCACCAGGTATAGTACCTTAACTTCGGCTTCCTGGAGGCAGCGTGTCCTTTTTAGCATTTACCTGGGTATAGGTCAAAGAGCAGTTTGAAATGGTCTGAAGTGTTTCTCATTTTCCAGGTAGCCAGCCATGAGGGCAGATAAGTTCTGAGGTCTTTTTAAATGACAAGTGCATGAAATGATATAGGGCAACTAGGCAGTTCTTGCCCCTTGACTTTGGCATGAATGTCCTTTCCCCTAGTAGGTTCCACCACCCATGACTGTTTCCCTGGGTCACCAGGCTACAATATGACTTGATCTCTTTGTTGTGTTCAGGGACATTCTCATCAAGGCAGAGTGGACCTGTGAATGACTGACAATTCCAGGATGGTCTGGGCTTTGGGCTCTCCTAGAGCAACATCCCTGACAAGCTGCTATGCGGAGTATTACCTTCCCTGACAAGCTGCTGTGCAGAGTATTACCATCCCTGACAAGCTGCTGTGCAGAGTATTACCTTCCCTGACAAGCTGCTGTGCAGAGTACTACCATCCCTGACAAGCTGCTGTGCAGAGTATTAACATCCCTGACAAGCTGCTGTGCAGAGTATTACCTTCCCTGACAAGCTGCTGTGCAGAGTATTACCTTCCCTGACAAGCTGCTATGCGGAGTATTACCTTGGGTCTGGGAGCTCTTGTCTTCTAGGTGGCCTGGCTAATGTATAATAGTTAGCCTGTCTATTTTATGTTAGGCATCCACCTTGGTACCCACTAATCATTTCTATCTGATTCCAGTCCCTTGAAGATAGTTCCTAGTAATCCTAAGTCAGTGACCTCCCACCTAAAAATGTACAGCCATGACTACCTACTTGTTATGATATGGCAACTCTTCTTTTTGCTTCTGTAACATGCTTACACGGATACCCAAAGATTGTCTTGAGTTACCCTAGTCTCTTAACTTGGCATAACAGGACAATTTTTACTTGCTTGCATAGATATAGAAGGTCTCCATGTGGTGTTTCCCTTTAGAAGTCCTTCTCCACATCCTTCCTTCATGCCAGTTTACAATTTGGCTCATAGATTGTTTGTCCTGCTAGCAGTTAATAAATAAATCTTTTAATTATAAGTGGATTGGGTCTATGGTATTTTCCCAGGGGTCACAAACTACACACCATTTGGAGGCCCCAGAAATATCCCTGGGAGACCCCACACTCAGGGTCAGGGGTCTGAGATAGGCCCCAGAGGGAACAAATCCAAAGTGGACTTGATAGACCTCAGGGAGCCCAGACTGCACCCGCCCCAAATTTGCAAATTGAAAGTAAGAATTGCCGGCCAATATGCTTCTGAAGCTTGGACCTCTTTGTGAGTTGTTTTATTCTGTTTTGGAGTCTGGATATTTGGACGGAAAAATAGGCAAGATGTAACAAGATCATAGACCTAGTCTCAGACAGAAGGTGGAATGCTCCACTCTCCTTCTGGTTTTGGTGTATGAGTGAAGGGGGCCTGAGTTCTTGTGTTTTGTTTGTTTGTTTGTTTGTTTGTTTGTTTGTTTGTTTGTTTGAGACAGGGTTTCTCTGTGTGACAGCCTGGGCTGTCCTGGAACATGCTTTGTAGACCAGGCTGGCCTCGAACTCACAGAGATCCACCTGCCTGTGTCTCAAGAGTGCTGGGATTAAAGGTGTGTGTCACCACGCCTGACTTGCTTGTTTTGTCCTTCAGATTGGGCTTTTTTCTGTTGTCTGTTGGATTTGGGCTTTCATGTTTTGTTGCAGAAACAGGAATTTGAACTGAGCACAGTCAAGCTGCCTCTGAGCTCCACGCAACATTTTCAGGTTTTCCATGAGGTAGACTGCTCCTGGCTGCCTCTATGTTAATTCCCCAACAGAGCTTGCTCTGCCTCTGTTTCTTTCATTGCTTTGCAGGAACCTGCTGTTTAAGTCCCACAGATACACCAGGTACTTCTCTACCTTTTTCCCCACCCTGCTTCTGAAGGATGTCTTTTTCCAACTTGTTCTATTTCTCAGCTGACTCGTATCTCTGACGATAGAACTCCAGCTTCAGTCATTTCCCTGCAGCTGGAATGGGGCAGCGTGGGTACCCTTCTTATTCCATGGCTTGCTGGGTGGCTGGCCATTGGAATCCTCTTCTCCTCCTTTTCTTGCTCCTTTCCCTTTTCTTGGGCCTGTATCTCTTCCTAATTATTCTTTCTGCCTGGCAGCCCCACCTATCCCTCTCCTACCTAGCTCTTGGTTGTTCAGCTCCTTATTAGACCAATCAGGTGTTTTAGGTAGACAAAATAACACAGATTCACAGACTTCAATAAATGCAACATAATAGAATGCAACACATATTTGCATCATTAAACAAGTATTCCATAGCATAAATGAATGTAATACATCTTAAACTAATATTCCACAACACTATAGAACAAAGAGGGAGAACAAAACAGCCCAAGAAAGGATACGATGTGCTTTAAAACAGCGTAATACATTAAACTTTCTATGTAAGGTTATTGGCTATGGTTAAAAATCTGTAAAGCAAAAAATCACAAAGAAAGCAAAAACAACCTGTCATCAACATTTCCTGAATGCCTATAGTTGTCTGGATTTTATAGTTTTCTGTTCAATAGCCTCTAGGTTACAGATACTTACATTATTCTATAACATATAAGATAGATAGAGAATACTTATTAAAATTTTTGGGTTGTCTGCAGACACACAGAAATTGATTATAAAATAAAATCTTCTGTCTAAAATCCCTCCATAATAATTCTAGATATGTTTCTTAAGATATTCAGAGCTAGACATGTTTAAAGCTAATATTCCTTCAAAAGTGTTGAAATAGGAGCGGTGGCAGGGCTGCGTCCCCGGCACCCAGCCGCCCTCATGGCTAGCTTATGCCCCAAAATAATTACACGGAAACTGTATTCTTTCAAACACTGCCTGGCCCGGCTAGTTCCAGCTTCTTATTGGCTAGCTCTTACATATTGTTCTAACCCATTTCTAATATTCTGTGTAGCCCACGAGCTGGCTTACCAGGGAGGATCTTAACCTGCGTCTGTCTGGAGCGGGAGAATCATGGCGACTCTCTCGACTCAGCCTCTTTTTCCCAGCATTCTCCTCTGTCTACTCCGCCTACCTAATTTTCTGTCCTATGAGGGCCGAGGCAGTTTCTTTATTATTAACCAATGAAATCAACAGATAAGATACAAGACCCACCTCCATCACAAAAGAAGGAGATAAACAAGGTCATTGGACCTTCACCTAAGCATCTAGTCATTCCTTCCCACTGCTTGTATTCAATTAAATCATAATTACATGAAGCCTCAAGATTTTATGACGAAACTAGGATATACAGGCTAAAAACTAACAATAAAGATGAGTTCTACCCATGTAATAATGGAAAAACTGTTATATATGTCAGCACATTTCAACTGTATTTTTGGGAAGGGATGGAGTTTTTTGTTTGTTTTTGTTTTTTGAGACAAGGTTTCTCTGTGTAGCGCTGGCTCTCCTGGAAGTCACTTCGTAGACAAGGCTGGCCTTGAACTCACAGTAAGCCCCCTGCCACTGCCTCCTAAGCACTAGAATTAAAGGTATGTACCATAACCACCCAGCTAAAACAGCATATCTTTAATAAACAAAATATATTTGATAAAGAAGGTTTATATATTTTTAAGGTCTGTTCAGATTAACAATAACTAACTTAAAGATGTGTCTAGCCTCTTTGCTTTGATAATATCATTAAACTTTGACTATTTGACTAAACTGAATCATAGAAGAAGCTATAACATTCTGTAATGTGAGCCATAAAGAATAAAAATTAAGGTTTTCAATCTTTCTATGAACTATATCCATGGCTTTATAAAATTTCAAGTCTCTTTACAGGCTACATTTATGGTTTAAAATTTTATTTTGTAAATTTACCACATTTTTTACCCATTCTTTGGTTGAGGGGTCTCTAGATTGTTTGCAGGTTCTGGCTATTATGAATAAGGCTGCTATGAACATAATTGAGCAAGTGTCCTTGTGGTATGATTGAGCATCTTTTGGGTGTATGTCCAAGAGTGGTATTGCTGGGTCTTGAGGTAGATTGATGCCCAATTTTCTGAGAGACCACCATACTGGTTTCCAAGGTGGTTGTACAAGTTTGCACTCCTATTAGCAGTGGAAGAGAATGTTCCCCTTACTCCACATTCTCTCCAATATAAGCTGTCATCAGTGTTTTTTTATCTTAGCCATTCTGACAAGTGATGGAGGAAGGGCATTGGTTAATTATAATAAAGAAACTGCCTTAGCCCATTTTATTGGTTAGAACATAGGTGGGTGGAGTAAACAGAAGAGACTGCTGGGAGAAAGAAGCTTAGTCGAGGAGTCGCCATGATTCTCCCACTCCAGACAGACACAGGTTAAGATCTTTCCTGGTAAGCCAGCTCGTGGGCTACACAGATTATTAGAAATGGGTTAGATTAATATGTAAGAGCTAGCCAATAAGAGGCTACAGATAACAGACCAGGCAGTGTTTAAAAGAATACAGTTTCTGTGTAATTATTTCGGGCATAAGCCTGCCATGTGGGAGCTAGGGCTGCCTGAACGCAGCCCTGCATCTCCTTCTACAGACAAGTGTAAGATTAGGTATCTTTTTTTTGTTTGTTTGTTTGTTTCTTTGTAGCTTTTGGAGCCTATCCTGGCTCTTGTAGACCAGGAGGTATCTCAGAGTTGTTTTGACTTGCATTTCCTTGATGACTAAGGATGTTGAGCAATTCTTTAAATGTATTTCGGCCATTTGAGATTCTTCTGTTGAGAATTTTCCATTTATATTTGTATCCCCCCCTTTTTTTTTGGTTTTTCGAGATAGGGTTTCTCTGTGTATCCCATTTTTTTAATTGAATTATTTGGTATTTTGATGTCTAGTTTCTTGAATTCTTTATATATTTTGGAGATCAGCCTTCTGTCAGATGTATGGAGTATTACTCAGCAGTAAAAAGCATTGACATCATGAAATTTGCAGGCAAATGGGTGGAATTAGAAAAAAATTACCCTGAGTGAGGTAACCCAAACCAAGAAAGACAAACACAGTCCATACTCACTCATAAGTGGATATTAGATGTAAAGCAAAGCGTAACCAGGCTGCAATCCATAGCCCCAGAGAAGTTAGATAACAAGGAGGACAGTAAGAGGGACATGTATAGATTGCATTAGAAAGGGGAAATGGATAAGATATCCTGGGTAAACTGGGAGTGGGGGGAGAGAAGGGAGGGGATAGGGGATGAGAATATGAGAGAGCAGGATGATCAAGTTGGGGGAGGAATAGAAAGGGAGAGCAATGAAAGAGATATCTTGATAGAGGGAGACATTATGGGGTTAGGGAGAAACCTGGTGCTGGGGAAATTCCCAGGAATCCATCCACAAGAATGACCCCAGCGAAGACTTCTAGTAATAGTGGAGAGAACGCCTAAACTGGCCTCCTGTAACCAGGTCGGTGACTACCCTAATTGTCATCATGAAACCTTCATTCAGTAATTGACTGAAGCAGATGCAGATATCCTCAGCCAAGCACTGGGCCAAGCTCCTGGAGTCCATTTAAAGAGAGGGAGGAGGGAGTAAATGAACAGTGTTGTGGGGGCGGGGCAAGATCATTATAGGGAAACCCACAGAGACAGCTGACCCAAGCTAGTGGGAACTCATGGACTCCGGTCTGACTATTGGGGAGCCTACATGGGAACAAACTAGGCCCTCTGCCTATGGATGACAGTTGTGTAGCTTGGCTTCTTTGCGGGGCCCCTGTCAGTGGGACCAGATGCTATCCCTGGAGCATGAACTGGCTTTTTGGAGCCCATTCCCTATGGTAGGATACCTTGCTCAGCCTTGATGCAGCAAGGAGGAACTTGGTCCTGCCTCCACTCAATAGGTCAGTATTAGTTGACTCCCTATGGGAGGCCTTACACCCTTGAGAAGAGGATGGGAGGTAGGGGGAGATGGGGGGGAATGGGAGAATGGGAAGGAAGGGAGCTGTGGTTGATATGTAAAATAAATTTTAAAAAGAGTGAAAAAAGAAAATTGTACAGAAATGATGTTCTTAACATGATGAAAGTATTGCATGAATAAATCTGTGTGCTTACAGCTTCAAAAATACTTTATTTTGACACTGAAAGCTTCAGCTCAAAAAATTTTAAGGCTAAAATGCAACTCAAATAAAATTGTAAAATCCTAGTGTTATTAAAGCTCCTAGCTTCTTTCAAACTATTATGGATAATTAGGACATGCAAATTAATGTTCAGTCATCTTATAAATCATCAGATTCTTTGATTGCTCAAAACTGTGCTTGTAATCATGGTAAGTACAAGTGTAATTCATTTTCAGAGACAAGCTTTATTTAGCCTTCTGTATATATTTTCAAGGTTAAGGCTGAAGTAAAAAACTAAAAACAAGCAGATCTGTTAAGTATATCGTTCAAAATGTGCATTGAAAAAAGCTTAGTGTGACAAAGGCCCCAGCTCTTAGCAGTAATCCCAAGATCTTCAAAGAAGATGATGGGGCACGATGACTCCATCTGGATTATGGTAACTCGAACCACTTTGCAAAACTTCTCTAAATGCCTCGTCTTCTGCCAGGACCTGTCCCAAACTATGGACAAGCAGGATCCTGGAGAGCTGATTGCACCACTTTGCCCAGACAAAGTAAGGTCAGTCCCCCAAGTTCCTCCTCCAAAGGAAAGCCTCTCAGCTCTTCTAAGCCTGGTGGCTGAAGACTGACGCTACTCTGGGACCTCTGCCCCCAGTGAAGCCACCAACACCACAGGAGTTTGATGGAGGTGACAATCTAGGTAATAAGTAAGTCCCTGTCATTTTACCTGATACATAGGACATTTGAATTATGCTTCCTGTTCTACTTTATCCTTCTCAGATCTCTGATGGCATTGAAGGCTAGACTAACTTTGTCAGCTTGGGAGCACCAGGCAACCAGCTCCTTCCCCCAAGAACGCAGCCAGGCTGTTAGTTCATTTTATGTAAAACGCAGGCCTTGTGTTTTCTAGAGCTACCAGGTCCCCTGATGAGAAATGCAGACTGGTTTGCCTGGCTAACAGACTTCATATTAAAGGATAAACGGGTTTCAGATGTAATATTTCCTGTTAGTTTATTTCAAAGAACTTGCTTTGCAATGATTGTTCTCAATAATAAGTATTCATGCCTTTGATAAAAGATTAGATAAAAAGAAAAAGGTCTAAAGTCTATGCAAGTTTTGAGGATCTAGGAAAATGTTCTAAGATTTATAAAATTCTAAGGCTATAAAAGCTTAAGTAAGTTCTGAGGGTCTAAGAAAATAAATGCAAGTTGCAAAAGTATAAAAATGATTTAAGGGTTGTGAAAAACAGGAAATGTTTCAGGTTTCTTTACCCTGCCTTTGCTATTGTTAAACTAACATTTCAAAAGTTCAGAGTTTTTAACATTGATCAAAGGAGTTCTGATACTCTGGTAGAGCTCTGACTACTTATGGAAGAAGCAAATTTCCTCCATCTTGTCCTCTGCCTACATCTTGTGTCTTGTGTAAGCTATTTCCCATAAAATATTTCACTCCTCCGGTCAACAAGACAAAATGGCAGCCTACAGAATGGGAAAAGATCCTCACCAATCACACATCAGACAGAGGTCTGATCTCTAAAATATACAAAGTCTCAAGAAATTGGTCATCAAAAGAACAAATAATCCAATTAAAAAAAAAATGGAGTACAGACCTAAACAGAGAACTCTCAACAGAAGAACCTAAAATGGCTGAAAGACACTTAAGAAAATGTTCAACATCCTTAGTCATCAGAGAAATGCAAATCAAAACAACTCTGAGATTCCATCTTACACCTATAAGAATGGCCAAGATCAAAAACACTGATGACAACTTATGCTGGAGAGGTTGTGGGGTAAAGGGAACACTCCTGCATTGCTGGTGGGAGTGCAAGTTGGTATAGCCCCTTTGGATATCTGTATGGTGATTTCTCAGAAAATTAGGAAACAACCTTCTTTAAGACCCAGCAATACAACTTTTGGGTATATACCAAAGGATACTCAATTGTGCCACAAGGACATGTGTTCAACTATGTTCATAGCAGCATTGTTTGTCATAGCCAGAACCTGGAAACAACCTAAGTGCCCCTTGACCAAAGAATAGATTAAAAAAAATGTGGTACAGTTACACAATGGAGTATTACACAGCAGAAAAAAATGACATCTTGAAGTTTGCAGGCAAATAGATGGAACTAGAAAACATCATATTGAGTGAGGTAACCCAGATCCAGAAAGAAAATTATCATATGTACTCACTCATAAGTAATTTTTAAGTATAAAGCAAAGAAAACCAGCCTACAAATCACAATTCCAGAGAACCTAGATAACAATGAGGACCCTAAGAGAGACATACATGAATCTAATCTACATGGGAAGTAGTAAAAGACAAGATCTCCTGAGTAAATTGGGAACATGGGGACCATGGGAGAGGGTTGAAGGGGAGGGGAGAAGAAGGGAGAGGAGCAGAGAAAAATTTATAGCTCAATAAAATCAATTTAAAAAAACGTTCCAGGCTTCAGAAATGGCTAGGGGCAAAAGTAACAGGGTAGCCATCTGGAAAGTACAGATAACCTAGAATGTTCAAATCAGATCAGCTGATTTGAAAATTTGACAAGCAACAGGCAAGGTTCTAAAATAAAATTTCTGCAAAGTCCCTAGACTCAAGCCAATCAGGATTGAACTAGTCACCCCACACTCTGCTAATGTAACTTTCTGGGTTTTGCCTTTCAATAATGCCCTCTAGAAGGGCAGGGGACCTCCTCTCACTGATGCACGGACGAGGTTCCTGCTGACTTGTTAATCGTGCTTGCACATAAGAAACCTTGCTTTTGCATTTTGGTGATTTGGTCTCCCTGGTGGTCTTTTGGGGTCCCAACAGACTGGGCATAACATTTATGGGCTCGTCCTAGATCCCCGGAAACCCCCACTGGGACCCCTGATCACGAAACTTTATTCTGATTGACTGCAGTAAGTCCATCTGTGTTCGAAGTCTTGTATGTCTTACTTGCATTTTTGTTGGCAACTATCTCAGAATCTGAACAGGTCAATTTGCCCTTGTGGATGCGCTAGAGGACCGAACTGGGGTAATCAGGAGTGTCCCCTTTCCTCATCTAGACAGGGGTCTCTCATCTGAGATCATCCTATGAGGGACCCAGTCAGGCCCCATCTACAATTCTGAATCTGAAGTCTCTGGGGATCAATTAACCTTACTGAATGGCTTCTATCCCATCTGTAAGGTTTTGTTGTTGCTTTTGTTGTTGTTGTTTGCTTGTTTTGGTTTTCCAAGACAGGGTTTTCTGTAGTTTTGGAGCCTGTCCTGGAACTAGCTCGTGTAGCCCAGGCTGGCCTCAAACTCAGAAATTTGCCTGCCTCTGCCTCCCGAGTGCTGGGATTAAAGGTGTGTGCCACCACTGCCCAGCCCATCTGTAGGGTTTTTGATCTTGTTGATGCTGAATCTCCAGGCTGTCAACAAACCAGACCATCTGGTACCTGTGGGAGACTGTTTTTGGCCTTTTGTCTAACTGTTGTCTTTGTCAGTCTTGTGTGTTCTGTCTTTGTATCTCTGTTGACGACTGACTTGACTGGACAGACCATGGGAACTACTCCTTCTTCCCCCTTGGACCTCACTCGAGCCCACTAGAAGGATGTAAAGGACACCGCTCATAACAACAGTATTGATGCAAAGAAGGGTAAATGGGTCAATTTCTTTTCTTCCGAATGGCCCTCTTTCATTATGGGCTGGCCCAGGGAGGAATCTTTTCATCTGAATTTGATTTCTAAGGTTGAGGACATTGTTTCCCGACCTCACACAGGACACCCGGACCAGATTCCTCACATCATGACCTGGCAGGGTCTAATCAACTAAGTCGATGACCCCCTCCTGTGGGTTAAGCCTTTCCTTCCACCTAATCCGACTGCACCCCCTTTGCCTTTGCAGGTTTTCTCTTTAAAACTCCAAGAAGAGGCCAAGCCTGTCCTCCAGGGAGGATCAGATGAGTAAGATATCTTCCCTCCTCCTTACTTACTGCTTAGACCCGAAGGCCTTCAGGCTCAGGCCCCACCTCAAACAGGCCCAGCTGTGCCCCTGGAGCCACTGCAAGGACCAGCACAAGTCACTAGGAGCTGGAGGGGGAAACTCCACAACTTGAGTTGGTCACCCTCGCACTCCAGCCAGCACGTCCTCCTGATGGAGACGGGAAGCAAACCTTCCACTATTGACTCTTTGCCACCAGTGATCTTACAGTTACAGTCTTTAGAAAGGTTAGGGGGGAAAAATCTGAGGGATCTACTTGCAGTGGTTGTAAAGGTGTATAATAAGAGAGAGACACCAGATCAGAGAGAGGAAAAGAAAGGAAGAAAAGTGGCAGGAAAAGAGTCTCTCCAGAATCCTAGAACAACAGTAAACTCAGGGAAGACTTGAAAGAATTCCTCATGGCCACAAACTCCAGAAATATGAAGCCAACACAGTGGGATGAGAGAGGGCAGTGCTACAAACCAAACATAGGAAAGAATCAATGTGCCTATTGTAAGGAGGAGGGACATTAGGTCAAAACTTTCCCAAAGAAGAAGGGGCCGCCCCAGACAACCCGAGTCCTGCCAGCCTACAAGGGAAATGAGGAGGACAGCGACTAAGGGCTCAATCCCCTCCCTGAACCTAGGGTAACTTTAAACATGGAAGGGAAACCAATTGATTTCATGGTAGACATGGTGGAGGGGAGGGCAGAAAACTCAGTCTTACTGAAACCAGGAGGACACATATCCACCAAGACTACCTGGGTTCAGGGGGCCACAGGGACCAAACCTTACTCATGGACTACCCGAAGAACAGCAGACTTGGGAATGGGGCAGGTAACCCATTCATTCCTGGTAATACCTGAATGCCCCTACCTTCTGCTGGGCCGAGATCTCTTGTCCAAAATGAAAGCCCAAATCCACTTTTCTGACAAGGGAGCTAAATTAGTCCACCAGAATGGAGAACCAGTCCAGATCTTGGTTACAAATGACCTAACTGAGGAATATAGACTTTACAAGAACCAACAAAACCTGAGCCCGACATAGAGGACTGGCTGCGGAAGTTCCCTCGGGCTTGGGTAGAGACAGGAGGTGTGGGACTGGCCCTTCACAGGCCCCCAGTCTACATTGAGATCAAGGCAGGAGCAGATCCTGTTAAAGTCCGCGAGTACTCCATGCTATTGGAGTACCCCACATACAGAAGCTATTGAAACTTGGGGTCTTAAAACCTATCCAGTCAGCCTGGGACGCGCCTCTGTTACCTCCAGTACAGGATTTAAGGTAAGTGAACAAGAGAGTTATGAACATATATCCCACTGTTCCAAATCAGTATTACTCAAGCCTACGTGTTGCCATAGATGTGGATATAGAGTGCATAGAAAAATCCATCTCCCACCTAGAGGAGTCCTTATCCTCCCTGGCAGAGGTAGTCTTGCAGAACAGGAAGAGATTGGATCTTTTCTTCTTACAGCAGGGTGGTTGCTGTGCAGCACCAGGGGAAGAATGTTGTTTCTTTACTGATCTTTTGGGAATGATGAAAGTCAAGATGGCTAAAGTTAGAGAAGGACAGGCAAAGTGGAAAAGAAAATGTGAGGCCAGCCAGGGTTAGTTTGAAACCTGGTTTAATAGCTCCCTAGGTTGACCACTCTCATCCCTACTCTCTTGGAACCCCTGGTAATTCTGCTTTTGTTATCGACTTTTGGGCCTCACATTCTTAACCAGCTAGTGAAATTCATGAAAGACGGGTTGGGTACAATACAACTTATGGTCCAGAGATCACAAATCTACAATCCCCTTGGGACTGAAGATACTTATGAGTTAATGGTCAGAGACCCATGATTGGGTTTACTGTAGTTACTAGAGCAAGGGGAAACGAAGAACCAAACTTCCTCCATTTTGTCTTCTGCCTCCATCTTGTGTCTTGTGTAAGCTATTTCCTGTAAAACATTGCACTCCTCAGAAATGGCTAGGGGCAAAAGTAACAGAGTAGCCATCTGGAAAGTACAGATAGCTATAAAATGTCCCCACCTGAAGTTCAGCAGATAAGAAAGCTTGACAAGCAACCGGCAAGATTCAAAAATAAAATTTCTGAGAAGTCCCTAGATATGAATCAATCAGGACAGAACCCTTCATTACATACTCTGCTAATGTAACTTTTCTGGGTTTTTCCTTTAAATAATGCCCTCTAGAAGGGTGGGGTATCTCCTCTCGCTGTTGCACTGAAGAGGTCCCTGCCAGATTGTAATCATGCATGCACACGATAAACCTTGCTTTTGCATTTTGGTGATTAGGTCTCCCTGGTGGTCTTTTGAGGTCCTCACAGACTTGGCATAACACTTACTATTTAGTCACAAGCTCAAAAATTTAAATTTCCTTCAGTTGTCTTCTAAGTATAGATTTAAAAGTGCTTTTCTTCAGGCTAAAAACATCATTGTCCTNCTCTCTGGACAGAGGAAAAATGTTCATGCGTTTTAACTATATCTTTTGCTATGACTTGAAAGTGTGAGTCTATTCCAGCTGTCTTACAGACACCTGTTACCTGCTTTTTCTACAATGTATATTTTAATACAGATTACAAACAGTGGTAATGCTAATATATCTAAATTTTTATCTTTTTGTAAACTTCAGGAAGTTGAGGGGATCGTAAGACTTAGATCCACCTCTCACGGTTCAAACGGACTCCAGATTAGTACAGCCTAACCTTTCTCACCTACCCATCCTTGAGGATGGTATCTTTCTCTTTCCCCTGGCCTTGGGACTCCTCTTCTCTCCCTGACTACTAGGATAATGGGCCTTAAAGTTCCAAATGCAAGATTTATCTTTAAGTTCCTAGTCTATGTATTTTTGCCAACAGACTTTCAATCAACTAAAGACTGCAAACTATTCCAAACACACAAGCCTCGGGTGGTCCTTCTAAAGTCCTGGACTCGAAGCCAATGTAAACCAGATGGTTCTGATAAATTTTCCTACCAGCTTGAGCCTCATCTTTGGGGCAGCATTCCAGATGGCTCCAAAGCTACTTACATACATTTCACTAGCCTCAGAAGTTTCAACAAAACCTGGACAGCAAACGAGATGTACCCTGCCACCTCCAGGCCTTTGACCAGTCCGGCCTCACAAAAATATACTATTTCAGCTGGGAAGCAGTTACAAAAGAGACTATATCACTCCTTATCATTAAAATAAGGTTGGAATGTTAGGGTCAAAGAAAACCAGTTCCTCTCTACCAAAAGAGCCAGTGTCCTATCACTGTCAAAAGAAACAAATGACTGTCTGTGGTGTTTAATAGCCTGCCAAGGTTTATGCTGGCCTCTAGGCTCCTTCAGCACTACAAATACCTGTTAAAATCAGAGTTACAAAAATGTCACTCAAAACGGGGGCTGGGATCTTATTCAATGGCTTAATTAAAATATCAACCTTTACCCCTACAGAAATGTGAACCAAATATGAGTGAGTACATCCCATGTTCCTCTTTTTGGGTCTGGCTTACCTCACTCAGGATAGTGTTTTCTATTTCGATCCATTTGCATGCAAAATTCAAGTCCTTGTTTTTTACTGCTGAGTAGTACTCTAATATGTATATATTCCATACTTTCTTCATCCATTCTTCCATTGGGATAAAACCGGACTCACTGAACATAGCAGACAATGAGGACTACTGAGACCTCAAGAACAATGGCAATGGGTTTTTGATCCTACTGCACGTACTGGCTTTGTGGGAGCCTAGGCAGTTTGGATGCTCACCTTACTAGACCTGGATGGAGGTGGGTGGTCCTTGGACTTCCCACAGGGCAGGGAACCCTGATTGCTCTTTGGGCTGACGAGGGAGGGGGACTTGATTGGGGGAAGGGGAGGGAAATGGGAGGCAATGGGAGGGAAGAGACAGAAATCTTTAATTAATTAAT
>NW_026068155.1:579854-630063 GCF_014885135.2 Alexandromys fortis | reverse complement strand
TTCCCACTAAGAGACCTTTAATATTGAGCTGTTTCCCACTCTGAGGGAAAAACAACAAAATTTTAGCCAAAATTAAGCAAACAACAAAATTCTAAGATCTGGGCTTGCTGAGTGTGCAGGCTGCAGCAGTGAGGCCCACCTGTTGTTATTCAGATGCCTCAGCTCTGTGTTGACAGGCAGATTGCAGCCAGAAAGAGAGAGCTCTGGTTTTTGACTATTCTCAATTTCTTATACCTGAAGAGCCTCTTTTTATCTCCTCTGTATCTGCTGGGAAGAGGCTTTTGTTGTTGTTGTTGTTTCCTTTATTTTTATTTTATGGGGCTTTTTCATTTTTAGGCCTTGAATCAATACTTTTCCCCCTTTTACCAGGAAAATCCCTTTTTCTTGGTTACACATTTTCCCTTTTCTATCAGGAAATTTCCTCTTGTTTCCCTTCCTTCCCTCTTTACAGAGAAGGGCCTTTCTTCTTCGGGAAACTTCCTTTTATTCCCTTCCCTCTTCTCTACAGAGAAGGGCCTTTCTCCTTGGTTTACTTTCCATTTCAGGAGCCATTTTATCTCTATCTTCTAAAATTGTCCAGTTACTGCTTTTTCTCTTGACAAGCGTTTTAGCAACTGTACATTTTGTTGCTCCTGAGATGGGGAGGTTAAATCCCCATGACCCTGCCAATCCTGGAGTCCTCTTACCCTGAGCATTCCTTCATGGTCTCATGGTCTCAAAGTAGCCAGCTTCTCTGTGGTTCTTCAAGCCTTGCATTGGGCACCAAAATATCGAGGGTGACATGGTGCGGGTGTGTGGGTTCAGACAGGTCCACAAAATGAAGACTCAGAGACACCTTGAGAATGAATTTAGCCCTTCAGCCGCAGGAAGCTCAGCCTCTTGTGAACTGAAGCACTTTCCTTTAGCCCTTCAGCATTTTTATTTTTCCCTACGTTTACATTTTAGCTATTAAATTTTCATATCTCAAAACAAACAGAAATACAATGCCAAGTGCAATACCTGATTTGTGAGGTATGGTTTTCTGGGTTTCCTTATAATCGAGTTTGCATAGGCTTTGTATTCATGGGAGACTCTCAGACATGATTCACATAGGTCAAGAAAAGGTATCTGGAACACAAAGGATGGATTAGAAGCTAATGCTAAACCCAGAGCTAGGCCAGGTATGACCCAGAGGGTCTTGGGACTAGCAGGGTAGCTTCCTAACCCTCTGATACCAGTCCAGTAGGACTCTCTGTTACAGATCTGCTTTCTTTTGTACAAGATTCAATGATTGCAAAGGTTAAGTAGCCTCACAGTATATACAGCTTTTTTTCCTTATCTATCTGTCTTACAATCTTACATAAACGGGCCAAAACACGTTTTAAAACTAGTAAGGCTATTATTGATAGAACAAGAGCAACACCTGCTACAATAAGAATTCTATTAAAATGATCCATAGGACTAAATGATACTAAGGTACCTATAAGACATTTCATAGTATCCATTCCTGTAATGTCAGGTAACATTTGTGCAAAATTTCCTCAATTTTTTCTATAAATCATAAACGATTTGAGAAGAATTAGGGTGACCCACCAAATGCATCTTAACCTTAATCCCAATCATACTTGCTTTCATTAAATCGTAAGGGTGTTATACAATAAGAAGGGACATTCCAATAACATTTTAATTTTATCTGTTCCTTCAAAATTTCCAACTGATCCTCTAACAATATGACTGTTGGCCTTAACTCAGTTCATTCATTTGCTTTCTCACTACCATTTTTATTTTGTTCAGTCCAAAGTTCTGCTGAATGTTTATGTCAGTCTCTAATGAATTCAGCAGTTTGAATTTCTTTATGAAGCACCACTCCAGCCTTTGCTGCTGTCGCCATCAATGTTACGGTTCCTAAAGTAAGTGCAACAACCAGTCCAACCATCTGACATGTTCTTTTCAGTATTCTCTCAGCAAGCTTCTGTATCAGGGTCATCACAGGAGAGTTTTGCCATAGCTTCAACAACCTCACTGGATTCCAGATTGCCATCCTTACCCTAAAAATATGTGAACTCTCAAAAGTCAAATTTAAGAACATAGCAGAATTAACACAGGTATGAAGGTTACAATGTTCATAAGTGATGCTGTAATTGCTAAGGTGCCATTGTGCAGGTCCTTTCAGTAGTAAGTAAGGTAGTGGTGCATATGCCAGGAAAGGATGACTCTGATTTAATCTAAAAGTATATTTATCATCCTTAATGTTTAATTTTCCTTCCCATGCCTTAAAAGAGTGGAAGGCACTTGCCAATTATTAAAACTGTGGATCAAACAATTTACCTGTATTTTATTTAATGTAAAAATAATTTTTGTAAGCTCTTTAACAGTAAAAGATTACTTTCTATGAGCTTATTTATTTATTTATTTAAGATTTCTGTCTCTTCCCCACAGCCGCCTCCCCTTTCCCTCCCCCTCCCTCGTCAGCCCAAAGATCAATCAGGGTTCCCTGCCCTGTGGGAAGTCCAAGGACCACCCACCTCCATCCAGGTCTAGTAAGGTGAGTGGTTACTAAGTTAAAAACTCATAGAAAGGTGAGCATCCACCTTTCTATGAGCTTTTAACTTAGTAACCATATCATCTAAAAAGCTAACAACCCAATCTTTTTTAGGTGTTACATTTTTATAGAATTTAACCATGAATTTTTAGAAAGCAACTTAAAGAGCAGAGCCAATTTTCAGTAATGAGAAATAAACGAGATCGTACCTAATAATATAGTTAAAATCATGGATTTTGTCCTCCTAGTTTATTTACTATGAAAATCAAACATTTATCCAAACATTAATTAGAGAAACAAAAGAGAATGTCCTCTGTATAATAAATGATTAGTATCTTTGGAAATTTAAACAGCATTGACTTAATATTTTATGCCCTGACAGAAATTGTTCTTACTAGAAGTTGGGCTTGTTTTAAATCCTTTTTTTCTCCCATGAAGGGACTACTGATAATGAATTATTCCCACCATTGGGGAAAATAAAAAACACTTCCCACTAAGAGACTTTTAATATTGAGCTGTTTCCCACTCTGAGGGAAAAACAACAAAATTTTAGCCAAAATTAAGCAAACAACAAAATTCTAAGATCTGGGCTTGCTGAGTGTGCAGGCTGCAGCAGTGAGGCCCACCTGTTGTTATTCAGATGCCTCAGCTCTGTGTTGACAGGCAGATTGCAGCCAGAAAGAGAGAGCTCTGGTTTTTGACTATTCTCAATTTCTTATACCTGAAGAGCCTCTTTTTATCTCCTCTGTATCTGCTGGGAAGAGGCTTTTGTTGTTGTTGTTGTTTCCTTTATTTTTATTTTATGGGGCTTTTTCATTTTTAGGCCTTGAATCAATACTTTTCCCCCTTTTACCAGGAAAATCCCTTTTTCTTGGTTACACATTTTCCCTTTTCTATCAGGAAATTTCCTCTTGTTTCCCTTCCTTCCCTCTTTACAGAGAAGGGCCTTTCTTCTTCGGGAAACTTCCTTTTATTCCCTTCCCTCTTCTCTACAGAGAAGGGCCTTTCTCCTTGGTTTACTTTCCATTTCAGGAGCCATTTTATCTCTATCTTCTAAAATTGTCCAGTTACTGCTTTTTCTCTTGACAAGCGTTTTAGCAACTGTACATTTTGTTGCTCCTGAGATGGGGAGGTTAAATCCCCATGACCC
The DNA here is from genome assembly GCF_014885135.2 of Alexandromys fortis. Lineage (NCBI taxonomy): Eukaryota > Metazoa > Chordata > Mammalia > Rodentia > Cricetidae > Alexandromys > Alexandromys fortis. The sequence goes on along the minus strand of NW_026068155.1, from coordinate 626,392 downwards.
TGCCAATCCTGGAGTCCTCTTACCCTGAGCATTCCTTCATGGTCTCATGGTCTCAAAGTAGCCAGCTTCTCTGTGGTTCTTCAAGCCTTGCACTGGGCACCAAAATTTCGAGGGTGACATGGTGCAGGTGTGTGGGTTCAGACAGGTCCACAAAATGAAGACTCAGAGACACCTTGAGAATGAATTTAGCCCTTCAGCTGCAGGAAGCTCAGCCTCTTGTGAACTGAAGCACTTTCCTTTAGCCCTTCAGCATTTTTATTTTTCCCTATGTTTACATTTTAGCTATTAGATTTTCATATCTCAAAACAAACTGAATGAAGCTTCCAGAAATACAATGCCAAGTGCAAATACCTGATTTATGAAGTACCACGGTTTTCCCATAACCACGTTTGCATAGGTTTAGTATTCACGGAAAACTCTCAGACAAGATTTACACAGGTCAAGAAAAGGTATCTGTATCACAAAGGATAGATTGGGGCTGAGTGCTAAATCCAGAGCTAGGCCAGGTATGGGTCAACAGGGGTTGTGACTAGCAGGGTAGCTTGCTAACCTTCTGGCACCAGCCCAGTAAAACTCTCTGTTAGGTGAGAGTTAATAGGTGTTAACTTAATAGGTGTTAAGTTGGGAGCATAGCCCCCAGCCCCTTGCATATATCCCAGTCCCCAGGCCTGAGAGTTGTATTGGTCTGGACTCCAAATCCCAGCATGCCAGGTCCTGACTGGATCACTCTCACAGGGTATTTAAGTGAGCTCCTGGAGAAGAAACACGTGGTCTCTTTCTGCTCACCCCCACGGTGGCCACATTTGTGGCCTCCCAGTTTCCCCTCAGGTGTAACAGGAGGAGTGGGCCTGCTTTTCGTCCCAGCAGCCCTGCTAGCTTACACCCAAAATAATCACACAGAAATTGTATTAATTAAATCACTGCCTGGCCCATTAGTTCTAGCCTCTTATTGGCTAGCTCTCACATCTTGATTTAATCCATTTCTAACAATCTGTATGTCACCACAAGTATGCGGCTTACTGGTTAAGATTCAGCATGTCTGACCTGGCAGCTCCATGGTGGCTCTCTCTCTGACTCTTCTTCCCAGCATTCATTCTGTCTATTCCACCTACCTAAGTGCTGCCCTATCAAAAGGCCAAGGCAGTTTCTTTATTCAACCAATGAAAGCAACACGTAGACAGAAGAACCTCCTATGCCACTCTGGGCCATCCAAGAGTGCAGGAATCCCAATAAACCAGGATATATTTTAATTTGGCTTGGTGTGATTTGGTTTGATTGGGAATTTTGTGTCAGCAGAGAGCTTGTGTTAGAAAAAATTCCCAACATCTTGGAGGCCCCACTGGGTAGGGCAGCCTTTTTGTGAGGCCCTAGGCCACACATCGAAAGCCCCCTAGTCCACAACCTGAGCTCTCCATGCCATGCTAAAACCGGCTTGGCTACAGCGGCTGCGTATTGGTTAGTCCCTTTTTCTTGTCTATGCTATAGGGTTTTGGGGGGACCCATTTGTACTCACTTGTCGATTATCAGACTCTTGTTGAAGCCATGAGCTAGCGCCAAAAGTTTGATCTCAGCAGCGGCTAGACCAGCAAGACAGGGCCTAGCATAGATGGACTTTGTTTGTTTTAGGGACGCCTAGCATTCCATTTCCATGACCCCGTTAGGCCTAAGAGCTATTTTAGCAGACACGTTGTAATAGACTTAGGCCATGTGGTTGGGCATAAACTTTAAAATGGGCACTTGCAATTCAAAGCCAGATCCTCTGTTGCCCCTGGGATGCCTCTTACAAAATCTTTATAAATTGAGACTTCCAATACCATCTGTCCCAAATGGCTAATTTCCCTATGTACTACCAGAAGGAAGCTTTGAGCTTACCATCCTCCAGGACCTAGAAAATTTTTGCCGCCATAAGGACAAATGAACAGAGCTTACATATGTCCATAGTGTTTGGGCTCTGCGCTCTCGCCCTTACCTTAGTAGCCAGTGTCTTGCAGCACCAATCTTGGTCCATAAGGCCACAATGCCTCTAAATTCCTGGTCATCTGGGAATTGGGACCTGGACAGTTCCAGCTGGACCACGCAGCCAGAGGCACTGGCCCACGCAGCCAGAGGCACTGGCCCCTCCCCCACACCCTCAAGCCTGTACTACCCAACCCCCTCCTGTGGAGCAACATTCTCCACATTCCTCTCCTTCCCTGTCTGCCCCCCCTCTCAATTCAGAGGTTCAAGGTCAACTTCCATATTACCCACTTTCCCTTCCCCTTCCCACCTCATCTCTTCACCCTTGCACCCCCTCTGAACACTGGGCTAGCCCCTCTCAATCCTCCCCAGTCTCATCCTATACCAGATCCCACTATAGCTCCGCCCTTTTCTGTCATCTCCAGAGGGTGGCAGGAGTCGATGGCATTATGAAAGTTTATGCTCCCTTTTCTCTTCCAGATCTCTCTGATAGAAAAGTGGCTAGGTTCCTTTTCTACTAATCCGTCTGCTTATATCAAGGAGTTTCATTATTTGTCCCAGACCTACAATCTTACCTGGCATGACTATTATGTCATCCAAGCTTCTACTCTCACTCCAGGGGACTGAGTACTCCTCAAACAGTTAATTCCTAGGTCTCTCGAACCTCCATGGACAGGACCTCACACAGTAATCCTCACCACCCCCTCGGTTGCCAAGCTCTTAGGACATCCATGCTGGTACCCATGTCCAAGCTCACGCAAGCACCTACTCAGGACACTTGGTCTGTCCAGCAGACAGGACCTTTCACCCTCTGATTTTCCAGGGTGCCACAATGAAGGGCTGACCTGCTCCTCATCCTGGCACACTCATCTTTGGTAATAACAATATTTTCTTTCTAGACACCTGCCTTCTCACCTCCCCCAAGGAACAGATGCCTGCCTTCTCCAGGATGACTGTACATGGGATGCCTTTCCAGCCACACCTCTCGCTGAGTGTGGACCCAACAACACCTAGCTCTTCCCTTCCCTACATCACCCTATGCCCGCAGGAAGAAGCCAGACTTGAGTCAATGCCCCTTTTTCCTAGAAAGCCTAAATTGTTGGTCACAATTTTCATTTCAATTTCTTGTCATCCCTATATCCAAAGAGTCTAAAATGTTAAGTTGGGAGCATAACCCCCAGCTCCTCACATCCATCCCAGCCCCCAGGCCTGAGAGTTGTATTGGTCTGGACTCCAAATCCCAGCATGCCAGGTCTTGTCCCCTCCATGAGTGTGTGTGTGGGGGGGAGGTCAGGACCACTTTCACAGGGTATTTAAGTGAGCTCCTAGAGAAGAAATATGTGGTCTCTTTCCTCTCTGCCCCTGGTGGTCATGTTGGCAGCCTCCCGGTTCCCCCTAGGGGCCACCCGAGTGCGCAGGAATTCCATTAAACCTGGATATATTTTAATTTGGCTTGTTGGGATTTGACTTGATTGGGATTTTTGCGTTGGCAGAGAGCTTGTGTTAGGAAAAATTCCTAACAGTAGGGTTGTTAGCCAAAGACTTATTGAAAGTCCCTCTGTCTTTGTCTAGAAAAAGAACTTGATACTGAGCTTAAAGGGCATTTGATATCTACCAGTTAGCTGCACTCCTGAGAATAGTGTTTGCTGTATGTGGGACCCTTATCATCAGAACTTGCCCAATATGAGCTTGTCCACTTCCTTTACAAGGACTATGGTAGCCACTATGGCCCACAAGCAGGGTGGCTATCTAGAAGCTACTGAATCCAATCTTTTTGAGACATAGGCTAAGGGTGTTTTCCAAGAACCCAGGGTTTCGGTCAGGACTCCCTTGTCAATGCCCTTTTTTCATGCATGTAAAGAAGGACTTGGTAACATCAGGGAGAATTAAGGTAGGTACTTGCACAAGAGCCTCCTTTAAGCTTTTAAAGACTTGTTTATGTGTCTTAGTTCATTCTAAGAGAGTATTGCCTTCCACTGTGGCTAAATACAGAGGCCTAGTAATTTCAGCAATTCCAGGTATCCAGATATGGCAATGCCAATGGCCTCCAAAAATTCTATAACTTGCTTCTTTGTGGTTTGGGTAAAGTTTCTCACTATGGCTTCTTATCCAGGTCTTTGACAATAGTATTTTTCTTTCCTTTAATTCATACCCCAAATAGGTGACCTGAAGTGTACAAATTGGACCTTTCTTTTTGGAGACCTGATAACCTAATTGAACCAGAGTCCTTCAGAGTCCTTGGGTAGCCTCTAAACAGTTGTCCTTATCCTTGGCAGCCAACAGCAAATCATCCACATAAAGTACTTTTGGGTACTCACTATGGAAACAGTTTAAGTCCTGGTTAAGGGATTCATCAAAGATAGTAGGGGAATTCTTTATGTAATCAAGTCCAGGTCAGTTGTTCCAGTACACTTAGTTCAGGACTGTCTCATCCAAATGCAAAGATGGACTGTCTTAGTTTTGACATAGGAATGAAGAAAATGTATCTTTTATATCCAGCATAGTATAGACAGCAAAGTATATGTTCAGATGAAAGTAAGCTGAACAGAGTGAATAACTTCTGCTATAGAGATTTGCATTGGTATGAATCTTGGTTTATTGATACACATTTAAGGTCAATTTTGTTATATGTATATATGTGTTTCTGATTTTGATTAAGGTGTTGTGTTTGTGCTGTTCACTTAAAATGTAATGTATAATTAAGAAATATAGGTTAATAGAGAGTCATCTATAGTAGTCAAAGTTGTAGTCATGATAGATTTTCTATATGTACAGAGATGCATTTCAGATAAATAGGGATTCTTCAAACCTTGCAAAGACTACAGAATATGCCATTTAAAATGTTTAAAAAAACTTAGGACTTTTCATTACAGCAAGACACATCTGTTCCTGGCAGAACCAATTACTTCAAGAGGAAGATGGGCGTCGAAGAGGCTCCTTATGGAGTTGGTTAGCCATTTGGGCAAGAAACTGCTCTTGTCTGGACTGTTTGATAAACTGGACTTGCAGGACCTACAGAGAAATGACTGACGAACTTGTCTAAAGGTGAGATGGTCCTTTGGGGTTTCTGTTTCATAAAAGAATAGAAAGAGTCTGCTAGACATCCTGCAGGACACAGAAAAAAGTGATTGACAAACAACCAATATAGGTGGGACTGTCTTTGAAATTTCCTGCTTCATGGGAAAGACTTCTGGATACAATGGGCCTATAGGCTGAAAATGGATGTCCCAATGGTACAAAGAACTTTGGGTGACTGTCCAGGCAGCAAGATGTCTCTGTCATTTTTAGAGTTTTGGAAGTTGCTTACAATGCACTTCCTGTTTATTTAGGTAATATATCTTTCTGGAGTCTTTGATGGAGTTGAAGAATTGATAGTTATAGTTTTCCTTAGTTATGATAAAAGATAAAGTAGATATAAATGTTGTAACTGTAATTATTACTTGATACCTGTTTTGTTATGTGTAGTTTTATTATGTTAAAGTTAAAACCTTCCTTTTTATATAAGTAGAAAAGGGAAGGTAATGTGGGATTTCCCTCTGTATGCTGTGATTACCATTAATGAATAAACAAACTGCTTTGAACCTATAACAGGGCAGAACTTACGTAGGCGGGGAAAACTAAACTGAATTCTGGAAGAAAGAAGGGCAGAGTCAGAGAGAAGCTATGGAATAGCTGCCGGAGACAGATGTGCTAAAACTTTGCTGGTAGGCCACAACCTCGTAGTGATGCACAGATGAATAGAAATGGGTTAAATTAATATGTAGCCAATAAGAAGCTAGACCTAATGGGCCAAGCAATGATTTAATTAGTACAGTTTCTGTGTGATTATTTCAGGAGCCTGGACAGCCAAGAACTAACAAGCGGCCTCCTCCAACAAACTTCTATCCACTTGTTCACCTCTCTTAGATTCTGTACAGGTCTATAGTCCTGAGTTCCTGGTTTTGACCTGGTAATAGAGTATTCTAGGATGACCATCATAGAGTGAGTATGTCTGCCTCAAGGAAGCATCTGATGTGGATCTTATCCCTTCTTTGCCTTCTGAGATAATAGGGTATTGTTTAACCTGGATGGTAATGGCTCCCAAGGTCAGTTGTACTATGGTTGGGGGTACATGCTTGACCAGGCTAGCGGGGGTTATCTTCAGCACAGACAGTAAGAGTGTCTTTTATCAATTGTTCCTTTAGTTCTCCCTCTATGTCTTACATAGGACCTTGAAGAAGGTGATATTCCTTGTTTAAGAGGCAGATGAATACCAGGCCTATGAATAGATTCCCTGTTGGAAGCTTGGACATCTTACCCAACCCTGAGAATAAGATAGTTGTTTGGAGTTTATTCAGGAGGTCTTTCCCTAGCAAGGGAAATGGACACTCAAGAATCACAATGAAAAAATGAGTCATGGTTTCTTTTCCTAATTTAACACTCTGGTTTGTAGTCCAATTATACTTTTTAACTTCTCCTGTTAACCCTTACATCTCATTTTTTTAGCAAGGGATCTCAGACATCTCTTTAACACTGAAAATGAAGCTCCCATGTCTACCAAGAAATTTATAGGTTGTCCCCCAATTGAAACAGTTACCATAGGTTCCCAGGGACCTAATTTGAAAGAACCATGCCCCCTTATTCTTCCAAAGTCAGAACTGGTTTTGGCTGAGGAACACCCACCTACGGTCAGGGAGGGCCTTCCTGTTTCCATTGGGAGCATTCATTTTTCCAGTGCCTCAATTCTTTGCAGTAAGCAAATGGATCTTTTTAAGGAGGCTTTTTATTTTTGTTGTATGAGGCTTGCCTAGGACTGAAAGTGCCAGAAATATGTTAGTGTAGCCACAGTCCAATTTACTTTCTTTATTAACAGACATATCTTTTCTGTTTTTATTGTCAAATATTTTTCAGCCATCTTCAATGATCCTGACTTTTCTTCCCTACAATCTCATCCATCTTTTGGATTCTCATATATATATATAGGTCCAACTGATCTATAAAGGCCAGGTTAATTGCTTTAAGGTTTGCCAGGTCCACCATATATATAGGAGTATATAGATAGCATGCCTATATTGAAGAAATGCTGAAGGTGATTCATTTGAGCATTGTTTCATATTAACCACTTTAGAAAAATTAGTAGGTTTGAGGGTTGCCCATTTAAGACCCTCCAATAGATCCTAATGGTACTTACCAAGTGATTTTTCACCCTCTTCTGTCCCATAATTCCATCTTCGTCTCCTTTGGGGTAGAACTTGGTCAATTGCCACTATTCTCTGGTCATTATCAAGAGCTTTTAACACAGACAGTACCTTATCTGCTTCTGCTAGGAGTCTCTTTCTTCTGTAGAAAAGAGAGTGTGGAGAATCTTCTGGCAGCTCTCCCAGTTGGGGAGGTGGTTAAAGAAAAGAGAATCACTCAGGGAAATTAAAGCACTGGGTCTGTGCTGAAAGGGGGATTATGATTTTTCCAGTTGTAGAGATTTGTTATAGAAACAGAGTATACATGTATTGACCATCAGGGACCTGGTGGGGAGGAAACACAGGGGCTGGGGTTGCTTCTGCTTCAGGGAAAGAGATGGGAACTGAAGCTGCAGATCATTCAGGAGAAGAAACTGAGTCTGGTTTCTTAGCCCAGAGTCAAGGCCAAGGATGGCCCTGATGAGTATGGGAAGGAGAAAAGATGGAAGGTAGGATCCTTGGTGATAGGGTAATCATAATCCTGCTTAATTCTAGGACAGTAAAGTTTGTCAACATTCCTTAAAACACAGCTTAGAGAGTTTCTGGCTTTTTAATCTTATTATCCATGCCCCAAGTTCAGACCACAGAAGATTTACAACAAGAAAACAATAGAGACAAACAAAACACAGAACAAAACATAGGGGACAAAGATCCAAGTGCTAAAAACTAGGTAGGTGGTACAACATCTCACTAGTACCCTGGGTAGAAATTTGTGTGCCTTGTCAGGCAGTTTATTGCCCCCAGACAGGATCCCACAAGAACCAGTATCAGATGTCATAGAAGAAGATGCCTTACTATAACTTACTGATGAAGGCCTCCTCAGACAGGTGCTTGCTGATTTTTTTGTTTTGTTTTGGCTATTAACTTTGGTAGCCCATAGTTTTGAAAGCACATCTCTAGGCCTTGGAACTTCTTCAAGGTACTCATTCCAGGGGATGCAGTGTTTTAGTCCCAGAGGCCCAGAGGAAAGGGTCTCCAAGATTGGAGTGGGGTCTTGTCTCACTGGGGCCTCCAGATGTTAAGCCCATCAAGCCAGAGTAAAGACCATTACCCAAATTAAAGTTAATTAAGCAAACTTTAATATTACTGTACATGGAACTGCCTCTCTAAAGTAGGGTTTGAGAGAATAGTGTTGGCTTAACTTTTTAAGCCTTTATAGGAAGAATGTGCAGACTGGAGGTTTCCGGAGGAATTTGGTAGCATATAGGTTTAAAGCTAAATTGAAGGCATGTTACACAGAAGAGGCTAGAGTAATAGTTCTCAACCTTCCTAATACTGTGACCTTTTAATACAGGTCCTCATGTTGGGGTGATGCCCAACTGTAAAATTATTTTCATTGCTACTTCATACAGTTATGAATTTTAATGTAAATATCTGTATTTTCCAATTGTCTTGGGCTACCCCTCTGTAAAGGTTGAGAACAACTGACCTAGAGAAAGGACTTTTAAAGGTGAGCACCATAATTAACTCATTTGTACGAAATGTGTAGCCGAGTGAGAATCTGTAACATGAACGGCTGGCTTGTTTGTTTGTTGGGGTTTCTGTCCTGCCCAGTACCCCACAACTGTTTGGCCCCCAAAGAAAATCACACATAGATCTCTATAAGTTATAAAGCTGATTGCCCCATAAGCTCTAGCCTCTCATTGGCTAACTCTCATATTTTTTTTAAAGATTTATTTATTTATTATGTATACAACATTCCTTCCATGTATGTTTGTATGCCAGAAGAGGGCACCAGATCTCATTATAGATGGTTGTGAGCCACCATGTGGTTGCTGGGAATTGAACTCAGGACCTTTGGAGGAGCAGGCAATGCTCTTAACCACTGAGCCATCTCTCCAGCCCCCAACTCTCATATCTTGATTAACCCATTTTTCTGATCTATGTTAGCCATGTGGCTCAGTACCTTTTTTCAGTGGGGCAGATCATATCCTGCTGCTTTGGTGGTCTGGGCAGGAGTGGGAGGAATCAACTTCCTCCTTCCCAGAATTCTCCTGTTCTCATTACATCATTTCTACTTCCTGTCTGGTTTTCCTGCCTATATTTCCTGCCAATCAGTGTTTATGATTGACAGAATACAGACAATTCTCCCACATCAAGAATCTGTTTTTACTCCCCCAATTGTGAGGAGCTGTCTCTCTCTGTATACAGCAATAAGGGAGCTCTCTCCCTCTCTGGTATACGGTGATAAGTGGGTTCGCAAAAGCCAGAGCAAGCAACCAATTATCTCATCAGTTTTGCAATTTGGGGGAGGGGGACAAAGAATCACAGTTGTTGGGTACTTATCTTTTAGGAATTTAGGATGGGTGCCTATAACAAAATAGAGTTTTCTTTTCTTTTTTCTTTGTCTTTCTTTTGTTGTTGTTGTTTTTCAAGACAGGGTTTCTCTGTAACTTTGGAGTCTGGATAAAGCTATTATAGAAAGATGTCTCAAAAATATTTATAAAAATTAGATTCTCTATCCCTACTAATTCTCTAAACAAGGCCTTATTAACATTAAAATTTTATATCTTGCAGAAGACAATCTTGCTGCCAGAGAGCAACACTGGTCACCAAAGGACAGGAGATTAAAACCCAAGATATGATGGAAAGATTCAGAAGAGCCACTTTGGGTTCAGTGAAGAGCATGACTTCAGGTATAAAGAGGCCCAAGATTAGAAAAATCCAGTTAGAAATTAGAAATCCAGTGAATATATTTCTGAGATGTCTGACCATCATATCAGGTTGTCTCAGTTTGGGTTTTTATTGCTGTAAAGGGACTCCATGGCCACAGCAACTTTTATAAAGAAAACATTTAATTGGGGTGGCTCACTTACAGTTTCAGAGCTTCAGGCCGTTATTGTCATGGTGGGAGCATGGCATTGTGCAGGCAGACGTGGTGCTGGAGCTGAGAGTGCTGCATCTTGCAGGCAATAGGAAGTCAACTGTTCATCGCACTGAGGGAACCTTGAGTAAAAGAGACCTCAAAGCCTGCCCCAACAGTGACACATTTCCTCCAATAAGGCTGCATGCCTCCGAATAGTGCCACTCCCTTTGGGGGACATTTTCTTTCAAACCACCACATTGGCCATGAGAAATACTTACTTAATTTATGTCCCCAGGTTACCACTTTTTAAATCCAGTGGCTTGGTTACATTCTTCTATACCTGTTTATATTAATGATTCCCTCCGTTTCAGGAGTTACTCCTCTAACCACCTGGAGTGCCAGTAAGCTTCATTCAACTATTCTGGACAGGCTTTAGCCCTGTCATTTACATAAGAATATGTCCCACGGATTACTAACACATGTGTATGACAATGGGTCCTTAAAGTGAGAGCACACATAATTGGGAATTGACTGGGGTCCACCTCCTGGGTGTTTGTGTTGTACAAACAATATTCCTCCCTAGTGAAAAATCATGCTACATGTAGAGATGAAGAAAGAACTCTTTTATGGCACTTTGCCAGTTCTTGGCTAATGCCCAAGGAAGAGCTGGCTCCAACAGAAGATTTTATTAGTTTATATGCCCCTTAAACTTATGTATTTTACATACACTGTCATCTTTAGATTTCTTTTGAGTCCCGGCCCCAGCTTATACTTCAAACAATTTAAACAGAGACAGGAGACTGCAAGCAAAGATACTGCATATTGTGAGAATTATTTTAAAGTGCACCAGTGTTGTCCTTTTTTGAATAGTTGTTACCCAGAGTCAACTTGCCCACATGGCAGAATTATGTTCTAGATAGGAGCACAATAAGCAGGTTGGTACTGGCATCTTCAATAAGCTGTGCTCATGTCAAAATACACATTCACTCATGACTTCCCTCACTCCGGGCTTCCTCGCTCTCTACGTCTCTCTTTTTTTCTTAGATATTGAGATGGATCTTTACTCAGCCCAGGGGCAGTTTGCTGCAATGTGTGATACCAGACTGCAAGAATGAAACTTCTCTTGAGAGTCTGAGTGTTTATAAACACAGCCGATAAGTTTGTGCAAAGACTAACAACTGCAGCATCCTCTTCTGAGTTGTTACAGCCCGAGACTCTTGCCTACAGAGGTCTCCTATGGAGAACCTCTCCCCATGTACTGTACCTAATGAACATGCTGAGGTTCCAGGTTGCAGTGGCAGCTGTTAGAGAAGCCCAGATAACCCCAGGTTCACTGTATATGTGCCCTTTCTTCATTTCTGTGATACCACTAGCCAGAGTTTCAGAACCCAAGCTCCTCAGGACATGGCAGAATATCGAATCCTTTGGTCATATGCTAAGGAGCAGTATAGCTGTGTCATACAGAAGATTTATTTTTAGTTCTTTCAGAATTCTCTACTAATTTATAGAGTGGTTAGATCAGTTTGTAATCCCAGGAATGGCCAAGGAGAGGCTGGCTGTCCACATAATGGGTCAGCCTATGTACGATCATGAGATTCTTCCTCTTGTGAAGTTACTTTTTGATGAGCATTTACATGGAACACAATTATCTTTACATCTTTTGCCAATGATCTACCCTTATACTCCTTCAATAAATGTCTTTCTCACCAATTTTCCAATCATGCTATTTGCAAGTCCCTTACAATCCAGCCAACCCATTGGTTATAGCTCATGGCTCTATAAACCATCACACATGTGACTATTTCTCCATCCAAGGAAAGTGTACAGCCATAAACACTGCCCAAAGTTCTTCCCACTGTGATACTTTTGTACCAGTATCCTTTATAGTTGCCTCAGAAAAGTGCTGTAATGATGCCGCTCTCTGCTTCTGGTGGACATAGTATGCAGAACCATCAGCAAATGATGCCCTATTCTTCTCTTCTTCAATCAGGGGGCTCACTCCATAATGCAATAGGTTGATTCATGAGGATAGGAGGTATTTTATTTTATTTTAAATTTATTTATTTATTTATTAAAGATTTCTGTCTCTTCCCCACCGCCGCCTCCCCTTTCCCTCCCCCTCCCCCTATCAAGTCCCCCTCCCTCGTCAGCCCAAAAAGCAATCAGGGTTCTCTGCCCTGTGGGAAGTCCAAGGACCACCCACCTCCATCCAGGTCTAGTAAGGTGAGCATCCACGAAACTGCCTAGGCTCCCACGAAACCAATAGATCCAGTAGAATCAAAAACCCGTTGCCATTGTTCTTGAGGTCTCAGTAGTCCTCCTTGTCCGCCATGTTCAGCGAGACCAGTTTTGACCCAGGCTTTTTCAGACCCAGGCCAGCTGGCCTTGGTGAGTTCCTGATAGAACATCCCCATTGTCTCAGTGTATGGGTGCACCCCTCGCGGTCCTGAGTTCCTTGCTTGTGCTCTCTCTCCTTCTGCTCCTGATTTGGACCTTGAGATTTCAGTTCGGTGCTCCAATGTGGTCTCTCTCTGTCTCTGTCTCCTTTCATCGCCTGATGAAGGTTAATATTCAGGAGGATGCCTATGTGATTTTCTTTGGGTTCTCCTTCTTATTTAGCTTCTCTAAGAACCCGAATTATAGGTTCAATGGATAGGAGGTATTTTAATAACAAGAATAGGAACCATAGACAGTTGGGCAACTTCTTCATGTAACTTGCTTGTACCCTGAGGACCTGCTCAGGCTTGCTCATCTACATATGACTTCTATTTGATAATAGATTGCATCTGTACATGTCCAACCTTATGGTTTTGTGGATCAGATAGTACCCAGCTCATGCTAGGCAGTTCAAATCACATGGTAACCTTGTGACTCGTTGTCAAACATTAACTTTCCATGAAGACCCAATAACAGGACAAGAGCTTATGCTCAAATAGGGAGTAATTGTCTACACTGTGCTCAGCGTTTTTATACTCTAAGTTCTTACAACAACCCATTCATCTCCAAGCAATCAAAGGATTTCCCCACTAAAAGTTTCAGCTCCTTCCACAATCCTCCTCAAAACCTCCTCAGATCCAGTACAGTAATACCCCACAACCTGGTACCAATTCCTATCTTAGCATTTCTGTTACTGTGATAAACCACCATGACTAAAAGCAATTCGGGGAGGAAAAGGTTTATTTCACTTATACTTTCACATCACAGTCCCTCATCAAAGGAAGCCAGAGCAAAACCTTAAAGCAGGAACTTGGGGACAAAAACGAATGCAGAAACCATAGAGAAATTTGATTTACTAGCTTGTTCAATCTGCCTTCTTGTAGCACTCAGTACTCCATTGCATGGGTAGCCCTGCACAGAGTGGTCTGGGTTTTACCACATCCATCATTAGTTTTAAAAATTCATCACAGGCTTGCCCACAGGATAAAATTGTAAAGGGCATTTTTCAGTTGAGGATCCCTGTTAGGTAGAGTTTTTCTGTGTCCTGGCAGTCTCTCCTAAATGACCACAAGAGACTTAACAGAAATTATAAGTGCTTGCCTGATAGCTTACCCTTATTACTAACTAGCTCTTACAACTTAAGTTAACCTATTTCTATTCATCTATGTATTGTCAAATGGCTTGTGGCTTTACCTATCCTCCAGCATGTCTTGCTCCCTTAGTGTCTCCTGGCAACTCCACTGATTCTACCCTTCTTCCTCCCAGCATTTTCAGTTTAGCTGTACAGCTATACTTCCTGCCTAGCTACCAGCCTGTCAGTTCTCTACTAATGAGTGATATGTATTAATATTGTACAGAAGGATTATTACACAGCACTCTGTCTTCTAAAATGACTCTAGTTTGCGTCAAGTTGACATGAAACTAGGCAGCACAGAGAACTTTCAGTTCATGTGGTGGTTTGAATGAGAAGGCCCCCATAGACTAATGTGTTTGAATACTTGACCCCAGCTTGTGAAAATATTTGGAAAGGATTAGAGGTATGACCTTGTTGGAGGAGGTGCATCACTGGGGGCAGGTTTTGAGAGTTTCTAAAGCCAATGCTATTCCCAGTTAGCCCCTTCTCAGTATCATGCTTGTAGGTGTCAACTACTATTCCAATGCCATACTTGCCTGCTCCTGACATGATGGTCATGAACTAATCCTCAGACACTTTTAGGTCCAATTAAATTATTTCTTTTATAATTTTCCTGTAGTCATGGTGTTTTGTCACAGCAACTGAAAAGTAACTCAGTCCCATAGCTCATTTCTTAAATGGTCATTCTCATTTCTTAAATGCTCATTTGTTTATTCCAATCTAGAGCAGTGGTTCGCACCCTTCCTAATGTTGAAACCCTTTAATACAGCTCTTCTTGTTCTGGTGACCCTCAACCATACAATTATTCTTATTGCTACTTCATAACTGTAATATTGCTACTGTTATAAATCATAATGTAAGTATTTTTAGAGATATAGGTTTACCAAAGGGGTTGCAACCCACAGATTGAGAAACACTGCTCTATGTGTTGTCTTCCTTTAAATACTTTCCTGTAGGCAGCAGGTACATAGGTTTTATTTATTGATCCAGTCAAGAAGCCTGTGTATTTTCCTGGAGAGTTGAAACCATGAATATTTAAAGTTACTATTGAAAGTTGTGTGTTAATTGTAGGCATTGTGTTGCTGCGTTTTTTGTGTTTTAGTTAATTACAGCTTAATTGTTTTCTTTCTATTTCTACAGTTTCTTGATTATACTTATTTCTCTTTTCAGTCTGAAGTATTGCTGCTTATATTCTGTTTAGGGTTATCTAAGGGATAGGAAATCTTTTTATTTATTTATATTTTATTTGCATTGGTGTTTTGCCTGAATGTATGTCTGTGTGAGGATGTCAGAAGCCCTAAAATTGTAGTTACAGACAGTTCTGAGCTGCCATATGGTTGTGAAAATTGAACCCAGGTTCTTGGAAGAACAGTCAGTGCTTTTAATTGCTGAGTCATCTCTCTAGCCCCTGAATATGAATTATTTTATCCTGCCTGGATCTTGGAAAATTTTTCTCTTTCAATTATTGCAGATAGTTTTGCTGGGTGGGTACAGTAGTCTGCATTGGCATTTGTGGCCTTTTTGAAATTGGAGTGAGTTGTTCTATGCCCTTCTGGCTTTCAACATTTCCATTGAGAAATCAGTTGTATTCTGATTGGGTTTTCCTTTATATGTGGCTTGTGTTTTTAGTCTCCCGCAGCTTTCAATGCTCTTTCTTTGTTCTGTTTATATAATGTTTAGTTCCATAAAGAACTTATTTTCTGATCTTGTCTGCTTGGTATTCTGTGTGCTTCCTGTACCTGTATGGATATGTCTTTCCTTATTTGGGGGATATTTTTTTCTATAATCTTGTTGAATATCTGGTCAATGCCATTGACCTTGGATTCTTCATCTATGTCTATAATTCCTGCATGTTCCCTTCCTGTGCTTTAATTTTTTCCGTATTATTTGCTTGTGTGGTCTAACTCCTCTACTTTATCATTGAGTCCTGATATTCTAGCTTCTATTTGATCCAGTGTAAGGCTTTCTCTTGATTTTTCTAGTTGGATTAGTGTGTTTATCAATTCCACCTTTATTTCAACTTGATTTATTTTGAATATTTCTATCTCTTTATAGAATTCTAATTTCAAATCTTAAACCATTTTCATAGTTCCCAGCCATATATCTGCATTTTCTTAGACATTTTTGAGGCTTTGTTATCCTCTTGAAGTTCAGTAGAAGTTTGTGTCTTCTTTATACTCCTTGAATTCTTTGATACAGTTTATGATTGTTCTTAGAAATCTGTGTTCTGAGATTCACCTAGGTAACTCTCATCAGAGATCACTTTTATAAGACTATGGTGTTTGGTGGGAGACATGCTTGGCCATTCATTTTGTTTTTGTTTTGAGGATGAGATTTTAGTATGTGGATTTCTTTCTCTGAGTGTCTTATGTGAGTTTTTAACTTGTCTTAGATTGGGCAAGAGCAGGAGCTGTCTAACTGTAGCTAGGCTAGGCAAAGTTAATGCAGGAGGTGCATGATTGGACTTAGACCAGGCAAAGCTGTTTCTGGAACTAGGTCTGTGGGTGTGGAGATTGCTGTGAAATAATCCTGTACACTGTGAAAATGCGAAAGTAAAAAAATCCGATTGTTGGCCAGTAGCCAGGAAGGAAGTATAGGTAGGACAACCAAACTAAGAAAGGGGAAGAAAGAGGGGTGGAGTCAGAGGAGTCACCAGCACATGCAGAGGAAACAGGACATGTAGAAAATGAGGTAGCAAGTCATGCTATGTGGTAGAGGGTGAATAAGAAATATAGGTTAATTTAAAGTATAAGAGTTAGCTAGTAACAAGCCTGCGCTATCGGCTGAGCATTTATAATTAATAATAAGACTCTCTTGTGGTTATTTGGTAAGCTACTGGCAGGACAAAATTGATTGTAGCCCCAACAAAAACTCCACCTACAGGAGATGGAAACATGCAGGGGGTAGAATGGGAGGAAGGTAAGATACCAGGTAGAGATGGCTCTTAATAATAATTCAGGTCTGTTCATGGCTGAAGGGTCCAGAGCTAGACCTGTATGTCTGTTTTTACTTACTTCTCAGTATGTATGTTTGCTATTTATATACAGGAAGGCTCCAACTTTGCTGAATGTACTCATCAGCTTTCAAAAATTTTTGGTGGTGTCTTCAGAGTCTATTATGTATCAAATCATATCATCTGCAAACAAAGATACATTAGCTTCTTCATTTCCTATTTGTATCTTCTTTATCTCCTTCAAGTGTCTATTGCTCTAACTAAGACTTCAATTTCCATATTGAGTAAGTATGAAGAGAGTGGACAACCTTTTCATGTTCCGGACTTTAGTGGGAATGCTTTGAGTTTCTGTCTGTTTATTTTAGTGTTGGTTGTGGACTTGTAAATTGCCTTTATTGTATTGAAGTATGTCTCCCAAATCCTTATATACTCCAGGATTTTTTTTAATCATGAAGGGATATTGGGTTTTTGTCAAAGGCCTTTATCTAATGAGATGATCACATGGTCTCTGATCCTGAGTCTATTTGTTGATTAACACGTACTGAACCATTTCTGCATCTCTAGGATGAAGCAGACCAAATCAAGCAGAATAATCTTTTTGATGTGTTCTTGAAGTTGGTTAGCTAGTATTTTGCTGAGAAATTTTTCATCTGTATTCATAGAGAGATTAGCCTATTTTTTTAAATTAAATCTTTGTGTGGTTTTGCTATCAAGGTGATACTGGATTTATAAAAAGAATTTGCAAGTGTTACTTTCTTTTATATTTTACAGAATAATTTGAGGAGTATTTATTTTGGTTGTTCACATTCACATATATCTAGAAATTCACTCACTTCTTTTTAACTCTCCAGTTTACTGGAAGATAGATTTTTATAGTATGTTGTCCTTATGGTTCTTATATTATTCCCTTATCAACTGCAGGAGCAGCAATATCACTTTTTCATTTCAGGTATTACTAAATTGACTCTTCTCTGATTTTATTCAGTCTTACTAAGAAGTTGTTATTTTTAAAGTTTTATTTATTTATTTTTTTATTTTTCGAGACAGAGTATCTCTGTGTATCCCTGGCTGTCCTGGAACTCACACTGTAGACCAGGCTGACTTCAAACTCAGAGAGCCACCTGCCTCTGCCTTCCTGAGAGCTGGGATTAAAGACGTGTGTCACCATTGCCCAACTATTTATATATATTTTAAAAATAACTAGCATCTTATTGAAGGAAAGGGAAATAGGCCCAGAACTCTGCAATCCACTGACTTCAGGAATTTCTGTGAGTCTTGAAGTAATTTTGATCTATAGAAAACAATTCTAAAATTACTGAACCTGAAAGCCCCTGACACCACTTCAACTCCTTGAGTCTTTGATGTCCTCCGATCAGTAGACCCAAACTGTTTCGATCAAGTACTGCAAAGAACTAAACTAGTTTAGAAAAAGTTCTTTTAAGAGCTCCCAAGGTCCCAATGAGGAGCAGATGGAGGGAGAACACGAGCAAGGATGTCAGGACCACGAGGGGTGCACCCACCCACTGAGACAGTGGGGCTGATCTATTGGGAGCTCACCAAGGCCAGCTGGACTGTGACTGAAAAAGCATGGGATAAAACCAGACTCTCTGATCATGGCAAACAATGAGGACTGATGAGAAGCCAAGGACAATGGCACGGGGTTTTGATCCTACTTCATGTTCCGGCTTGGTGGGAGCCTAGCCAGTTTGGATGTTCACCTTCCTAGACATGGACGGAGTGGGGAGGACCTTGAACTTTCCACAGGGCAGGGAACCCTGACTGCTTTTTGGATTGGAGAGGGAGGGGGAGAGGAGTGGGGGGAGGGGGAGACGAGTGGGGGGAGGGGGAGAAGGGTGGGAGGAGGGGGAGGGAAATGGGAGGCTGGGAGGAGGCGGAAACTTTTTTTTTCCTTTTCTCAATAAAAAAAAAGTTCTTTTAAGATAACCTTGTTTGGAGCTTTTCTTCTTTGTCAACATGTTTGGGTGTTTCTCATGTTCACAAGTTACAACTATTTACAGAACAACAGGACTTGGCCAGGCATGATACAAGCCCGAAACCCCAGCCCTTGGCAAACCTCAGAGGATCACAAGTTTGAATCCAATTTGGGATACAGGGTGAGACCCAACTGAAATAAAATGAGCTTAGCATGAACTTGGCTTTCCCTAGCATGTGGTTCTCCTTACTTCCCAGACCCAGGGAGAAAGACAAGTTCTAGCCGCATTGGGGAGGTGCTGCTGGACAGCATCATGTCTTCTAAAGACAGAAGAAATCAGTAAATTGGAGTTAGGGAAGCTGAAGAGGCCGTGATACCCCAGAAATTGAGAGGCATTTGTAGAACAATCCAGCTTGCTGATATTTAGAGCCAGAAGATTGTTTCGAGATAGTTTCGCACTGTGTTGCCTCCACTGACCTTGAACTTCAGCTCCTCTTGCCTCCATTTCTCAAGGCTGCTAGGACTACAGGGTGTGCACCACACCAGGGTAGGGGGATGGGATTGGAATGGTATTCCCTATTCTTTTCCCTTCTGCTACCTTGGTGTCACATTTACCCTTCCATGAATAATATTTACTATGCTGCCTCACTGTCTGGAGCACAGTGCTGGAAGTCCAGAAGAGAGCAAACCCATGAACTTAGCTTCCAGAAGCCGCACCAAGGTGCAGCCTACCCTCAAATAACTAGGCCAAAGGATGCTTAGTCAAGGCCCTAGAAATTAATCTCCATGGTGGTCCTGGAATGCCACACCAGTCTAGAGCCTTCTCTGGGACACGGAGTAGGCAGGGCAGGAGCAGATGCTGACTCCAGAAAGAGCAGGCAGGCTTTCTGGGAAGTCAGAGGTAGACAATTTACTTCTCTAATGTGAGGAATAGTAGAAAGGGCTTGGCCAAGGGCTGAAAGACCTGGCATCCACTACTTCCCTGGGCCTTTGTTTTCCCACCTGTAAATTTTGCCTCTGGGTAGCTGCCTCCCTAGAGTTGGGGGGGGCTCTAGAAAGATACTGGAGCATGTGTCAATTGTGAACTGCTAGTCCAAAGGCAAAGGAGCCCTTCTTTCCATGAAAGGCAATTCCTCTGCCCACATGGAGTAGTGGCTCTTGAGGGAACTTGTGATTGTGGGGTGTCAAATGAACAGGCAGCTGGCCTCAAGACAGAAGTATCTGTAAGGCTTGGCCAACAGGAATCCTTTGGTCCTAGGGGAAGAGAGTATCAGTGGGTCTGAAGTCAGTGGGGGTGGTTGAGGAGGTGGCTGGGGGTGGTCGTATATATGTCCAGGAAACAGGTTGGTAGAGATTCGGTGGAGGAGTATGTGGTAAAGCCAGCTGCCTGCTCCGTCACAAGTCACACATGCTCCAGTATCATTGCTGGAGCATCCCCTTCCCCAAGGTAAGAAGCAGAGGTCGGAGGGCCTGTTTTGAGGACAACATGGGCCTTTCTGCCATTCCCTTTTAGTGAGAATTTAGAAGAGGGCTCTCCAGCCTAGCAAACCCTGCTTGCTCCCATGTGTGACCTCTGGGTATATAGGAGGCTCTGATTTGGGACCTGTGTGGCAGTTGTCCTCTGTCCGTCAAGCTTGCTGGACTGTTGTCAGGATCTGAGGCTGATGCTCCTGCCTTAATTTGTGTGTGAAATTTCAGGGCTCATATGGTTAGGCATCCAATTTGAGTTACTAGCAAGTTCTTGCCAGTCAGGTAGACCCCCCAAAGTTCTGGGGTGTGTGCATTGTTTTGTTATTCATGTGCTGGAGGCTTGAACCCAGGGCCTGGTGCACCAGGAAGCCATGCTGTAGCATGTTGAGATCTGTGTAGGCCACTCTGGGACAGTTGAGGAGGCTGTAGTGGGGAGGCTGAAGGCCAGGGGTTCCAGTCTTAGGCAAAAAAAGTTCCCTGGGCTGACCTGGATGAAGGAGGTTGGTGGGGCTGCCTGAATTGGAGGGGAGGGGGAGCACGGAGAAGAATGGCTGTCCCTGGACTCTATCCAGAAGGCCCTTCAGTTCCCAAGGACCCCTTAAGGTCAGGCCCTTTGCTAGGAATGTCTATAAGTCACCGCCGGTACCTTGGGGACATGCTTTTGCATGGAGGAATGAGGGGGCCCCTTGGAATGGCGTCTCCGCAGACCTAGGCAAGATTAAGTCAAGGGCTGGAGACATAAGGTGTGCGACTGTGGTCACCACAGCCACTGTTGGAGGTGGCAGGGGCATTGGTGGCCAGTGTGGAGGAGGTGGGGCATCTTGAGGTAGCTGAGGTGGGACCCGTGACAGCTGCAGTGTGTCTGGGGCACAGTTGGCCAGTGCAAGGCTGCTCCGGTCTCTCTTCCACAGGAGGAGCTGGAGCAGATGCCGCTTGTCGCTCCTCCTGGGTTGGGGAAAGGATCTAGGTCCGCCAAGCAGCCGGAGTACCTGTCCCCGCCCCTCCACCTGAGTGTGTGGCGGGGGGCGGGGCGGGAGCGGGTGACTAGGACGCAGCCAAGGCGGCGACCCCAGCACCGCCTGCACACCCCCAGGTGGTCCCAGAGTGCGGAGCTCAGGGGCGAAGTCACCGAGCATACAGCCCCGGGCCTGTGCGCCCGGCCACTGCAGGGACCTACGGGGTGCATGTGGTGGGAAAGGAGAGGAGGGCAAGGGTTGCCCTGAGAGGGTCTATAGTCTCTGATGTGGGGCAGCAGCCAACCAGGGAGGCTCTAACCCAAGCGCACCCGTGCGACAGGTGCAGCTGATGGGCAGCGGGGAGGGCGCCTGGCAGCCAGCTTCAGACTCGACTCCTCCCCTTCCCCCGCTATTTGTAGCTCCAACACTTGTAGGATGAGAGCAATGGGCTAATTTTATCCCACTAGGGCTCAACAGGAAACCAATGTTGAGACACGGGTAGTTCTTCTGGGCAATCAGCCAGGGAGGCCTGAGGCTTGAAACTGAGGAGGAGGACGTGGGGCCCCCTGGGTCCAAGTAGGGGCACGGTGGCCCCTGTCCTGTCCAGGAGAGGACCTAATGTGGGGTTATCTGGCCCCATCACTGTGGTCCAGAGACCCTGAGGTGTTTTCTTGGAAATAGATTTATTAGAGGGCTGGTGTATAAGTGGTGCATCTGGAACCGTATTAGGGTGGGGTAGCACACCTGAATCTATCATCCAGAGGATGGGAAGTGTATTATTGATCAGAGAGGGAGAAGGTGAAAAAATGCAAAGCTAAGTCCAGATTGATCATCCCAAAAATAACAGAAGCAAAGTGCAGAGTGGATCCTGTGGGCAAAGAGGTGATCCAGGAGAGAACTAGAGGAGGATCCTGGACACTTTCAGAAAGTAGGAATGATGTAATGCTTCCAATCTACCTTCTGGAGGCCTAGCTGTTTTTTGTTTTGTTTTGGTTTGGTTTGGTTTTTGTTGCTTTTTTTTTTAAGGGCTAGTGCACATACCTGCACCATTTCTTTTTTGAGCCTCCTACCTCAGACTGAGATAGGCAGAGCATCTCTGGGTTTGACCTACGGAAAGACCCTGTGGAAAGAGAGTCTTGGCATAGAAGGGAAACACTGCAGAGAGTGTTCAAATCCCCTTAACCCTAACAGAGCAATCCTTAATGTAGTCAGGTGGCGATTAATGGAAGCTCTGTGCTTCTTGTCCCTTTTGTAATGACAAGGGTCTTTATTGTTTCCTCTAATCCTAAAATTGATACAGTTTATAAAGTATATGTGTACAGAAATATGTGAAAAAATATGGATACTTCTGTCTCCTCCTTTTTTTTGAAAAAAAATTTAAGCCCCACCTTTTAATATCCACGCCTGTAGCACACATCTGTACTACTAGCATCCGGGCAGTTGCAGTTGAATTGATTTGAGTCCAACCTGGGTTACAGAGTTTCAAGCCAGAATGGACGTACATGCTAAAATCCTGTCAATAAAAACGTGTGTTTATAAGACATCATATAAATCTATACAAGGCTTAAGGAATGCAGGGAAGTTGATTCATTGTAGAAACCAACAACATGTAAAAGTACAAGAACTAAGTAAAGATTTCTCAAATCTTAACCTCCAGCAACAATGTCTGATAGCATTTGGTATGAGTGTGTTGTTCTTCCAGAGAGATTGATACATTCTTCTGTATTTTTCATTTGCTGTATTAATTAAAAATTTGGTAAAGCATATTTTACATGTAGTGAAATGCAAAAAAATCATGAACATCTACCTCAATGATGTTCTTTCTCAACGTCAAGCTACTTCTATAACCAGTAAACAGATTTAGGTTGTTTACTAGTTTTGAGTATACTGTGAATGAAGCTACCACAAACTTTCTTATACCTAATTACACAGTTCTCAATGATATATACCTAGGAAATTTGTTTCATAGTATGCTTTTATTTTCAGTTTTTGGTAGCTATTACCAGTTTTCAAAACTGGTTATACTAGATTACAGTCTTAGGGGAAGTGGGACAGTTTTCTATTTGTTCAAGGTCCTTTACAGTACTTGGTAGGTTGGGGTGAAAAAAAATCATTCTGATGGAGGTATATTGGTGTTTCCTTTTGCTTTTTACTCATAGTTCCCTAATGTTTAATAAAATCAAGAATCTTTTTGTGTCCTTATTGACAATTTAGATATAATCTACTGTGAGTTGTATTTTCAATTCTTTTATTCATTTTTATTAGGTTGCCCATCTTTTTTGTTTACATAATCTTGTAATGCCTATGTATTAATATAAGTGCTCTTAATTATGTTTATTGTGCATACCTTCTAATCAGTGATTGTTGTTGTATGCATGTCTTTTTTTTCAATACAGTTTTGCTATGTATCCCAAGCTGGCCTACGATTTGTGCTCCTTTTGTCTCCACCTTCCAAGTACTGGGATTATTGGTGTGCAACCTCCACACACATGGCTTCTTTTCATAGTCACAATTACTCCTTTAGAATAAATGGAGGTTTGTGATTTTAATGTTCTCCCATTTATCAATCTTTCCATTTATCAAATCAGACTTATGTGAGTTACTGGTTATCTCATTTGTATTCAAAATGATCAAACCTTTTATCTTTACCATTTAGACACTAATATTTTATGTTGATTTAGTTTGCCTTTATTTACTTAAAAATGCAATTGAATGTTTTCTTAAAATTTCTTTTCATTAATAATTTTTAAAAGAGAGAAAGGTGGGATATATCAGAGGGCTTGAAGGAAGGAAAAATAAAGCATAAGTGATGAAATTATAATCTCAAAAAAAAGAAATAAATTTTCAAAAGCTGCTTAGATTCATTAATGAAATGGTGGACTCTAGCTCTGGTCAAGCAATGTACTGAATTAACATGGACTACCTTATAGTGGAATACTCAGAGTAACTCCATTTTTTCCAAGGTTCAACTTACTCCATCTAGTGCTTTTCCTCACTGTTCCCCAACACCATCTACCCCAACCCCAGCTAAGAACAGCTTTCTTAGTAGAACATTCTCATTCAAGTACCTGCAGTTTCGGGGGCTCTGTTGTTTTACAACATAAAATAAACTGTTTTAATCAACTTATTTGAAACTTTTGGTTCCTTGATTGCTCTAATATGATGTAATTGTGTTTTGTTTTTGATTGTTTGTTTTGCTTTAAAATCCCTTCTCTGACTTGCTTCAGCAGACAGTTCTTTGTGGAAGGAGACTGGTCTCCAGGTTAAATAAGGACTCTTATTTGGCCTTATATGTGTGCTGGTCTGTAACTTTCTCATATGGACTAAAACAATCGTGTCATAATAGAAAATTAATAATTTAAGCTTGAGATTGATTTATATATGTTCTACAGCCAAAGTAGGTGGTGGGAGTCTTATCATAATGTATGGTGGCTAACTGAGGACTGTAGAAGGGACAGCGGGCTGCGTTCCTGCTGTCCTGCTAGCGGCCGCCTGGCTAGCTTGTGCCCCGAAATAACAACACAAAACTGTATTCATATGAACACTGCCTGGCCCATTATATCTAGCCTCTTCTTAGATAACTCTCATATCTTGCTTAACCCATTTCTAATAATCTGTGTAGCACCACGAGGTAGTGCCTTACTGGGAAAGATTCAGCATGTCTGACCTGGCGGCTTGCTCCATCGCGTCTGACCTCACTTCCCTTCTTCCCAGCATTCTGTTCTGTCTACTCCACCTATCTAAATCCTGCCCTATCAAAAAGCCAAGGCAGTTTCTTTATTAACCAATGAGAGTAACATATAGACAGATCATTATTTCCTCCATCAGAGGACAATGGTCATAGCTTCTGTTGTTTGAGAGACCTCTGGGACCTCCCTGGTAAATATTTATAAAGGGGTATCCCATTACTTGCACTGAAATTTTTGTTTATTAAATAATATATTTTGAGACCAATGTTGTACATGCTTCAGGATAATTCTTTTTGAACTTAAAAATATTGAAATTAGCTTGCCGAATAGTGAGTTTTCATAAGGTTTTTTTTTTTCACACATCCTTAGTTTAGGTTAGCTAAGCTCACTACCTCCTCCTCTTCGCTCCCAGACCTCAGCATCCAGCTCTGTTTAATCCTTTACCCGTAGTATCGTCCCCTCATTTTTTTCTATCTCATGTATTTGACTTTTCTTTCCGATTACATTTTTAACTGGGTTGTGAGATAATAGGCTTCCATATGACTTTTCATATCATGTCCCTTTGGGTTAGATCTACCTCTCAACTCCTGATATTCCCACATCCTACATGCTGCATGCTTGAGCCTTTCCACCCCCAATATTCAGCTTCTCCGTTTTTGTCTTATTAATAATCTGGTATCCCCTCTCGCTTAAAGTATGTATCCCCAGAAAACCTCCTTTTAAGTGTTCTGGCTTCCATTTATGATTCAAGTTTAATACTAAGAACATAAAATTTGAAAATAGGATTTAAGAGAGAACATGTGGTATTTGTCTTTCTGGACCTGAGCTGCCTCACTCAGCATATTTTCTAGTTCCATTCATTTGATTGCAAATTTCTTGATTTAATTTTTCTTCATTGTGGAGTAACGTCATTTTGAATCATACCACATTTTTCTTTTCCTTTTTTGCTTTTAGTTGATGGACATCTTTTTTTGGTTGATGATTGATTCCATTTCCTATCTCTTCTAAGGAGAGCAACAATGAACATGAATATGATGTATCTCTGTAGTAGGCTGTAAACTCATTGGGTATCTTCATTCCCAGGAGTCTTATAGTCCTACAGCAGTTTTTTTCTAGTTCTTTGAGAAACCTTCAGAGTGATTTCCAAAATTATTTCACAAGTTTACAATCCCATCAATAGTTATAGTTTTCTTTAGTTGTGATAAAAGATAAACGAGATATAAAAATTTAGACTCATAAAGGTAAGATAGATGATACAGTATTTTCCTTAATTTGCCAAATGCAAATGGACTAAATATTATAACTATAATTCTTGCTTGTTAAATGTAATCTTGCTATGTTAAAGTTAAAACCCTCATTTTAATTAGACAGAAAAGGGGAGATGACATAAAATGTCCTTTTGTATATGTGTTCCTTTTATTGGTTGATGAATAAAGCTGTTTTGGCTAATGACTTAGCAAAGTAAAGCCAGGCAGGAAATCTGAACAGAGGTAGAGTAGTTAGAGTCAATGAGATGCTATGGAGACACTATGTAACAACCAAAGCAGGAAGATGCCAGAACATTACCAGTAAGCCACAGGCTTGTGGCAATACATAGATTAATAGAAATGGGTTAATTTAAGATGTAAGAACTAGCTAGGAATATGCCTGAGCCATTGGATAAACAGTGTTGTAATTAATATAGTTTTTGTGTGATTATTCAGATCTGGGTGTCTGGGAAATGGAAGCATGGTCTCTGACTACATCTGTGACACATTTTCTTGAATTCTAACTGATGTAGAAGGGTCCAGCCCACTGTGAGTGGTACTGACTCTGGGCAGATGGGCTTAAAGCTATGGCTTTGGCAGCTGGCTCTATCTCATTCCTTAGCTTTTTGAAAGTCTAGCTTTATGGTGAAGGTACTGGTGTGAGCCATACTTATTTCCACAATTCTGTGGATTTTTTATTTCCATACCACCATCAAGAAGCCTGATGCTGGCTGCTCATAAACACCATGTAAGTGTTTGGTGACAGAGCCTCCACAAGTGCTGCCATATGGTTTTTACTGCTAATACAGCTAATGCTGAATCAAGAAGTCTTTCTTAAAGGAGACATGTCTCTGTTGGCCTCTAGAAAAGACAGTTACCAAGAAATTGAACTTGACTCTGTTCTTATCTGTCTAGAATCCTTTTTTTAAAAAAAGCTCTCTCAGACTTCATGTGGAAATTCTTGCCAAATGTTTGGGTGTCATTTTTAGTCTGAGACAGAGCTTCTATTTCCCAGCTGTCCAGACCCAAATAATCACACAGAAACTATATTAATGACAACATTGTTTGACCAATGGCTCAAGCACATTCCTTAGCTAACTCTTACACATTAAATTAACCAATTTTTATTAATCTATATATCACCATGAGGCTGTGAATTACTGGTAATGTTCTGGCATCTTTCTCATTTAGTGGTTACATGGTATCTCATTGATTCTGCCTACTTTCTGAATATCTCTGTTCAGGTTTCCCACCTGGCTTTACCCTGCTAAGTTATTAGTCAAAATAGCTTTATTCATTAACCAATAAAAGCAACACATATGCAGAAAATATCCCATATCACACAGACATAATCACAGGCCAGTTATGGAAGCAATTTCTCCACTGAGATCCCTCTCTTAAAGTATGTCTATGTTTGTGTCAAGTTATCAGATACTAACCAGCATACAGAATACTACTGACTTCATAAAAAGAGTTTGAAGGCTTTTTTTCATTTTCTGTTTTATGGAATAATTTGGATAGAATTGACATTAGTTCTTCTTTGAAGACCTAGTAGAATTTTTTGGTTGGGAGACTTTTTAAATTTACTGTGGAGCAATATTTTAGTACACTGTGAATATGTATTCCTCTCATTGGTTAATAAAGAGCCTATATATATATATATATATATATATATAGGCATGAAAAGATTAGGCAGGCCTTGTGAACAGAGGAAAGTATGGGGGAGGGAAGAATCACCAGGAGACATGGAGAGAAGCAAGATGAATATGCTGTGTTGAAAAAAGATACCTCCAGGCTGGAGAGATGGCTCAGTGGTTAAGAGCATTGCCTGCTCTTCCAAAGGTCCTGAGTTCAATTCCCGGCAACCACATGGTGGCTCACAACCATCTGGAATGAGGTCTGGTGCCCTCTTCTGGCCTTCAGGCATACACACAGACAGAATATTGTATACATAATAAATAAATATTAAAAAAAAGAAAAACGATACCTCCACATGGTATAGCGTAGATAAAACATTTGGGTTAATTCAAGTTTTAAAAGCTAGTTAGTAATAAGCCTAACCTATCGACTGGGCATTTATAATTAGTACTAAGTCTGTGTGATTTTATTGAGGAGCTAGCAGTCCTGCTGAAAAACTCCACCTACATAAATTACTGCTTCAATCTCATTGTTAGTTATTAGTCTGTTAATTCATTGTTTCCTCTTGGTTTAACTTTGGAATGGCATATGCAACTATAAATCCATCCATTTCTTCTACATTTTCCAGTTTAGCAGAATGCAGGCACCTAAAGCATGTCCTTATGATTTTTGGAATTGGTGTCTGTTTTCATGTATCCTTTTCAACTCTAGTTTTATAAACTTCACTCGTCTCTCTCCCTATTTTGCTTAATTTGGCTAAGGGTTTCTCAGTGTTGTTTATTTTCTCAAAAACCCAGTTCTTTTTATCAATGCTTTGTAGTTTTCATTTTTATTTCATTAATTTCTTTACTGTTTTCCTATTTCTTCCCCCAAGTTTTTTTCAGGAATTTGGTTTGTTCTTGTTTTTTTTTTTCCCAGTCCCTAAGGTGCCTCACTAATTTATTTATTTGCAGTCTCTCAAAATTTTTGATGTAAGTACTTAGTGCTATAAGTAAGATATTAACCTTTTCCCCTACATAAATGTGAATCGATTATTTGACTCCTATGATCTAGAGCCACTGGGGAATGTGATGACTGAAGAAACTCCATTTTATGCTCAGCATCCATCTTAGCACCCACTAGCCATTTGCCTCTGGCTCCAGCCTGCAAGATTAATTCCCAGTGACCTTGACTCAGTGACCCGCCCCCCAGAAATGCACAGCCATGACCATCTACTGCTTTTTGGTTTCTGTAACCTGCTTATGCAAACAGTCAAGGACTATTTTGTGGTCACCTTGGCTACAGATTCTTGGCAGATCAGAGTAGTTCTTGGCTTTCTTGTGTAGATACTCAAGGTTTTCTTGTGGTTTTCACATTCAGAAAAACCTTCCTTCACCCCACTTCACATGGCAGTCTTTCCCACCCCCCCTCCCCCGGCAGTCTTAAATTTAGCTCAGAGATTATTGTCCTGATAATAGTAATCAATACACCCTTTCATTATAATTGAATTCAGTCTGTAGTCTTTACTTTGTGTTCTTGAACTCCTTAATATCCTAACCCCTATTTTTCCTTTCTTGACATCATCCCACTGGGGATGTTTGTGGATGCCTCTTCACAACCTGGATGGAATCAACTTCTAGGCTTCTCATCTATCCTTTACTGGCAGAAATGATGTAGGATTACAGATTTCTGTGTAATCTAGAATGTTTGACTAAATACAACAGTAATTGAATAAAAGTTTTCCCTCTTTCTCAGTTTCTCTTTTATTGTCTTTGGTAGAGTCAGTAGCTTTTTTTTTTTTTTTTTTTTTTTGACCTTTGTTGCTTCTTATAGCACTGTGGTTGGAACCCAAGTCTTCAAGTATGCTGGATCACCCTGATTACCAATGCATTACACCCCTATCCTCTGTTGGTTATTTTTTCTCTACATCCCCCATTTTTATTGTTGACTATTTCAGCCTCAAGTGTAGGATATACAAGGCAAAAGGGCAAACAGGAGAATTTATCACTGTGCTTATCCTTGGGTTCTAATTTTAGTTCTAATTTAGTTTGTGATCTTTTCTTTATCTTTCAGGGGCTTCTTACATTTCTTTTATGTCTAAGGATTTTAAATTTTATTATTATTGTTGTTATTATTGCTATTACTATTACTGCTACTACTGTTAATTATTGAGTGTGTGTTTGATATGAGACCTGTCATGACACACATGTAGAAGACAGAGGGCAACTTTTGGAACTTGGTTCTTTTCTATAAATATTGGTTTCAAGAGATTGAAATCCAGACATCAGACTTGCATGGTTAAGTTCCACTGAAACATCTCACCAACCCCAAGACTTTTTTGTTGTTTTTATGAATCAGAGTCTCACCATGTAGTTTAAGCTGTCTTGAAACTCACTTCATGCTTAAGTCTGGCATTAACTTTATGGGTTTCCTTCCTCAGTCTCTTGAGTTCTAGGATTATATTGCAAAGGACATGAAGTCATTCTGCACGCACATAAACATTAGGGAAACTAGGGATGTTAAACACACAGGGTTGTTTCTTCAACGGAGGAGATGTATGCCTGCTTTCTAGCCAAAAATCTGGGAATAGATGTAGTTAATAGCCTGGTGATCTGTGATATGTATAGGGCCAGGCCACACCTGAATCCCCCATTTATCCCAGACTATTCCTCCCTATCCTTTTATCTTGAGCATCATTTCTCAGATAATAGAAGCCATCCTTGGGGAAATGTTATATGTACTTTCTAGCTTGGTTGCCTCTATGATGACCTAGACCACACCAGATGATCCCGTAGGCCCTTAAGCTATAGAATCTATTCTTATGGAAAAGATCATGTGTACCTTGCAAAGGAGTTTCAATGTAGTCATGCCTTAAGCTTTATTGTAATAAAGCTTAGTTGCTAACCAGGAAGCCCTTTCAAACGTTGTACTGTCCTTGTTATAAATAAACTGTCCGGTGTCAGACTCTAGAAGTTTGAAGCAACACTGGCTACTCAGTTGTATTGAATTGGATTTTCTTCTTGCCTCACTCAGATCATTACTCTGCCAGCCCTGGCATTTGCAGAGACCCCCACATTCTAGGTGTGCGCCAACAAACTGGCTTTTGTAAGATTTTTTTAAAACTATGCATAGAGGAATCGAGGGGGGATGATATACTTCATTTTCTTGGACATATTTTAAAACCTTTTTAGCCTGGAGTGAACTTAAGAAGTGGAGGCAATAGAATCAGGAGTTCGAGGCCAGACTTGGCCACATAGCAAATTCAAAACTATATAGCCTGGGCTATTTAAGACCCCGTCTCACAAAAATAAAACAAACAAACAAACAAAAAAAACCCAACATTTTACACACAGAGACCACTGTAACAGCTATTCGTGATCCAGCATCCATTATGCTACTGTTCTTTTCCTCCTTACCGGTTCTCTTGTTTGGCTGTGTAAAGTGAAAGTTCACATTCCTTCACCTACACATCTTTTCATATCTATCTCAAGATAAAGACTTAAAACTATAGAGAGCCGTAATCTAATCATTGTAGCAAACAAAAAAATTCTTTTTCATAGCAAACAAAAATTTTATTTATTTATTTATTAAAGATTTCTGTCTCTTCCCCACCACCACCTCCCATTTCCCTCCCCCTCCCCCAATCAAGTCCCCCTCCCTCGTCAGCCCAAAGAGCAATCAGGGTTCCCTGCCCTGTGGGAAGTCCAAGGACCACCCACCTCCATCCAGGTCTAGTAAGGTGAGCATCCAAACTGCCTAGGCTCCCACAAAACCAATAGGTGCAGTAGGATCAAAAACCCATTGCCATTGTTCTTGAGGTCTCAGTAGTCCTCATTGTCTGCTATGTTCAGCGAGACCGGTTTTAACCCAGGCTTTTTCAGACCCAGGCCAACTGGCCTTGGTGAGTTCCCGATAGAACATCCACACACTGAGACCATAGCAAACAAAATTTAACAGTAAGTTATTGGCCAAGATTTTACTAAAACCTTTTTCCTAGTATGTCAGGCAGCCTTGGGTCCTAATTATTGCTACAAAGCCTGCTAGATACAGTGCCGTCAGGAAATGACTGTGCTGATGGATGAAGTGCAGAAATAAAGGGCATTTCATCTTAGCAACACGGTAACCATGGTGTTCTGGCAATCAGACTAGATCATCACTTGGATCCCTTGGCTCAAAATTCTTTTTATATACAGTTTCTTGGTATTTTTCCTCCCAAACTGTGAACAGGTGGTTTGAGTACAAACAGGGGGCTGTTAAATTCAGATTAGCTTTTATTTTGCAGAAGTAATTAAGATTTTGGGCATTGGAGCCATGCTTGCTGGCTGAAATTTTACTTTGTACCATATAATTTTGTGTGCTAGCTTCTCTGTGTCATAGTTTATTCTTTGTGAAACTGCAAAAACTTTTCTACTTGTGGCAAAGGCCAAATGAGAGTTTAGAAAAATACCCAAAGCAGAAGTGTTTAATAAATGATAGCTTATTACTGTTTTTATTCTAGCTCACATTATATATAATTGTTTATTATTATCCTTAAAAACTGACTTTTTCCGTCCCCACCACCCACTTTTTTCTTTTTTTGACCTTTGAGACAGGGTCTTACTCTAGCCCAGGCTAGCCTCAAGCTACTAGTGATCCTTTGCTCTTAGCTTCCCTGGTGCTAAGTGTGTGCTACCATGCCAGGCTTCACTTAAAAACTTTTAGGACTTAGCCTAATTGTTAACATGCCTTTAGATTCTCAACACTTTCCTTCACAGTGATGAATTAATAGATCCATGGAAGCTGGAAGAAAGAAGGTTCAAAGGCTGGAATTCATTTTCCTCAAAGACAGATGGATCACATTAAGCTATGGGGCCGAGCTCAAGCAACACTAGACCGTCAGAAGCTTTTCTTCCTTCCTTTATTCAGGAAAGATATTCTTGTGGATCTTTTCTTGTACTGTAGATTGAACTCAGGACTCATGCATTCTAGGCAACCATTTTACCACTGAACTGTATCCCCAGCCTTTA
Organism: Alexandromys fortis; assembly: GCF_014885135.2. NCBI lineage: Eukaryota > Metazoa > Chordata > Mammalia > Rodentia > Cricetidae > Alexandromys > Alexandromys fortis. The sequence continues at coordinate 593,972 of NW_026068155.1, read as the reverse complement.
AACACTTCTAATCTGTTACAGGGTCTTGCTAAGTTTCCCATTCTAGCCTTGAACTCACTTGCTTTGTTGCCCAGGTAAGACTCACTTGCCTCAGTCTGCAAAGTAGCTAAGAGCACCATCACATCTTACATAAGATAGACATAATTTTAAGCATACCTGAAACTCTGTCTTTTGTTCCTGTATGTGCAGACCTTCAAGAGACTAATTAAATCATGCTTAGATGGTCTACAGAAGAGAGAAGATGTTTATTCTCTTTCTGGTTCTTGAAATTTAATTATCTTTGCTTGTGTAACTATAACCTTTAGACCTGACCGACAACAAGCAAAGGGTTCTCTGGTTCCATCCAATTAATCTGTGTTAGAAACATAATGTTGTGACAATCACGGAAACTTATTTCATCCTAACAAGAATGTCATCATGAACTCTGAAGGGGCAGAGTTATTGGCGATAACTCTGTGATAATCCACCAGCACAGCAGAAGAGATGCTTTATATATAAGCAAAGTTCATTCCCCAGGGAGCCCACCTTAACCTGTATTGTGAACACTCATCTACATGCAATGCGTTCGAAACGTCATGGCTCCACTGTTTTTTGCCAAGTCCTAGAAAGGCTCTCACATCAAATATCCTCCAAAGGATTAAAAGAAAATAACTATCTCCATGCTCACAAATTTTCCAATATAGCTATGATATCTGCTTCCAATGTTACTCTTGTATTGCAATCCATGTGTCTAAAACTATATAGTGCAAAGCAATTTGGAGCTGTTTCATTTGCTACAACAGCCTTTTATGAGCCTGTCACTGCCCATGCCAAAATGTTGCTTTTTATGCTATCAACCCCCAACTGGTGTGTGTGTGTGTGTGTGTGTGTGTCTGTGTGTGTGTGTGTCTGTGTGTCTTGTGTGTATGTGTGTATTGGAGGTAAGGTTGAGGGCTAGGTGGCAAAATTCAAACAGTGAGTGTTTCTTTTGTCTCGAAATATGTGTCATCTTGCAAGCACTCTTGTGCTCATGGCCTTACTGAATCCCTGTTGAATAATCAATCACTCCAGCATCTCCCTCTAAGCCTCTCATTTTTTAATGACTCCAGAGCTGGTTGGTAAGATGAAGGAGCGCAGACAACACCATTCTATCACATTCCTATTATTTTCAGAGACCTTTTTCTGCCTCGCTCCAACCCTGTCTTTAATAAATCCTCCTCTTTCAATCTAATGAAGAAACAAGCTCTTGGGCATATGGATATTGACTGAAGGGGATAGATGCATTATTTGTTCTAACAGCAGTCAGCCAGCCAGCCAGCCAAAAAGTGCCAGGTGGTACACAGAACACCATAAGACTGTCTTAATAAATGTAACAGATGGGAAAACAGTCAGTCAGTTGCTTAGAGTCAATAAGAAAGAAAGAATAGTCTTAGTCCCAAGTGGTCAGAGAAGGAATTCTGAACGAAATGAAACTTGAGATTCAGTGTGAAGTGCAGGCAGGATTTAAATCACATGTCATAAACTCCAGTACCTAAAGGAGTTGGGCAGATCCTTCAAATAAAAATCTTAGCCAGCTATGGCACAGTGAGAACGATGAGAGCACAAAAAACTTGACAGGTACATGCTATTTAAAAATGGGGCGTGTGATGAAAGTTTAATATCACCTATATTGCCTCAAACTCGTATCACAAAGTTCTTGATGCGTGTTCACTACATTCATTCTCTGAGAAAGACAAAGCACCATTTATGTAAAATATTTCCAAAATTTTAAACCTGAATTTAATTATGAGGAAGTATTAAGGTAAATCCAAATTAGATAACTGGAAACAAATCAGGCTGTGTTGTTCAAAATGTGCTTTGTTGACACTGTGGATTTTGCCAACAGCAAACCTGCATTACAGAAAACGGTACATAAAGTTTATCAGGTAGAGGGAAACAATAGCGCGTGGAAACTCAGGTCCTCATAAAAAGTCACAGAACACATTATCTTCTCAATGTCTCTCTGTATAATCTTTCCCATTGTGATACATATATAATTACATAAAGAAAACTTGGGCACTGTCATGTGCATCATATGCATTTTGTAATTTATGTAGATGTAATAATACAATAACTATATAATAAAGTATTGCAAACTATGAGCCTATATGGGGCAAGGTTTCTTCCTTTGTAAATGGTTAGGCATGTATTTATGATTTGAGGATTTCACATATATGTATATAATGTATTTTGATTAAATCCACCCCATACTCCCTCTTTTCCAACTCCTCCCAAACGTACCCCACTTTTTCTTCCCAACTTCATGTGCTCTTTTTTAAATCCACCTAGTCCACTTAGTGCTGCCAGTATGTGAATGGGTGTAGGCCATCTTCTGGAGCATGGGTTGTTGTAGAGTTTTATTTTAACCATGTACAGATGTGTTACACTTGTTTATGCTGTGGTCTGTAGAATATTACTTTAACTATGTGAAGGTGTGTTGCATTTGTTTCTGCTGACTTTGTTAACAATGTAAAGATGTATTACATATATTTATGCTGCATTTGTTTAATTATGCAACATTTTGCTATTACTGTTTCACCTTAACTGCTTAAGGCACCTGATTGGTCTAATAAAAAACTGAATAGCCAATAGCTAGGCAGAAGCAGGATAGGCGGGACTGGTGGGCAGAGAGAACAAGTAGGAAAAGAGAGAGAAAGAGAAGAGAATGAGGGAGAAAGAGAAGGGCATGCTCAGGGCCAGAAGCCAGGCAGTCTCCAGCCAACCAGATGTGAGAAGCAGTGAAAGTAGGACATACAGAAAGAAAGGTGAAAAGCCCCAATGCAAAACATAGATGAAGAGATGCAGGTTATAAGAGCTAGCAAGAAACAAGCTAAGCTAAGGCCAAGCATTCAGAACTAATAACAAGTCTCCATGTCATGATTTGGGAGCTGGTTGATGGCTAAAAGAAAGCCTGGTACAATGGGTAGCTTCTCAGGGGTTGCATCCCTGAAGAAAACGCACTCCTGCTTCCGCAGAAGTCATTAACTATATTAGCTTCTCAGCTAGAGGTGGGACCTGTAAACCTTCTCCCCTGTCCATGTTGGTTATTTTGTCTGCTTGACCTTGTATAGGTTTCGTGTGTGCAGTCACTTTCTCTGTGAGTTCAAGTGTGTAACAGCTCTAAGCACAGAAAACACTGCAGCAGTCCTTCACTACTTCTGACTCTTACAATCTTTCAACCCTCTCTTCCACGATGATCCCTGAGCCTTGTGTGGAGAGAGTGTGGTATAGATATCCTGTTTAGGACTGAGCACTTTACAGTCCCTTATTTTCTGCATGTTGATCAGCTGTGAGTCTCTGTATTAACTGCCATCTAATGCAAAAAGAAACTTCTCTGATGAGGTTTGAAAGCTACACTAACCTATGGGTATAAAAATAAATATTTACAGTCAGCTTCATACCATGTCAAATTAGCATCATAATTGTAGTTAGGAGGTTCTCCCCTAGGACCTATGATCTCTTGGTTCAGTAAACAGTACCAGGAATGAGTTCTATCATGTGGGTAGATCTTAAATCTAACCAGAAAGTGATTGAGTACTCCCAAAACATTCACGCCATTACTGCATCAATAGATGTATCTTACAAGGCAGTCATTATTATACTTCATAGGGCTCATAGATGGGCAAGATTGTGAATTACTTTTCTTCCTAAGACCTTCCAGGACTGTGAATGATAGCCAGTTGGGATAAAGTCTCTAGGTCAGTATCAGCTTGATTTTTCTTTGCTCTGTGACTCAAGTATATATACGCATCCTCAGTAATAGCATCTGACCATCAAGTTAGATGGTAGTCAAGACAATATCAATGGACTGTATTATTTTGTGGTGCCTATAGGATCCCAGTGACCAACTCAAAGGGAAGTAGCAAGGCTGGTCCTGAGCTTTTTGTTTGATGGTATCTTGGAGAGGCATTATCCCTTAATACAGGTATGGGCAACTGTATTTAAACCATATATGGAAGTTTCTGTAATAGTAAATTTTTTGATACCTACTCTTTTTTTGACCAAGGATATCTTTCAACTTCTGATATTCCTACCTACACCTTCTAGGTTCTGGGACCACAGAAACTCACCACTATGGTGGGGATGGAATCAAGAGCTTCATGTGTGCTAGACAAACGTTCTATCAGTGAGCTACATCCTTAGTCCTGGGTTTTCTTTTCTTTCTTTTTTTTTTTTTTTAGATGCCTACCTGAGTTTCTTTTGCCTTTGTGTTTCCATTTTGGCTTTCTTTCTTTATTGCTTTGTTACCGTTGCTGCTGTTGTTATTAGAAGACCACTTAAAATTTATAACTAGGTGGTGGTGGTGCACACCTTTAATCCCAGAACACAGGAGGCACAGGCAGGCAGATCTCTGTGAGTTCAAGGCCAGCCTGGTCTATGGAACGAGTTCCAGGATGGGCTTCAAAGCTACAGAGAAACCCTGTCTCAAAAAAGAAAAAAACCCACAGACCTTAATATTTGACGCTATGGCAAAACCCTAAGTATAAAATATACTACAATATTTTCAAAGATGGGGAATATAATACATCTCTAGGTTCTTTATCTCACATAACATAGACTTCATACGCTTTGACTAATGCCACCTTCCCGCTCCCTCACTACAACTCCTGACAACCACTGTTCTATTTGCTATTCGTTGGATTCTTTTTTAGCTTTCAGATAAAAAAGTATCATGTAATATTTGTTCTTCTGTATTTGGCTTACTTCACTTAGCAGGATGTCCATCTGTTTCATGCATGCTGTTATGAATGGCATATTTACTTCTATTCAAGTAAAACTGGCATCATGTCCATTTTCTTTTAATTAGCTTACTGCAGCTTTGATGAATGTTATTGTGTCATTAATAGTGAATGATTTAAAGCTACCCATTCTATATAGATTAGAATCTGTTTCAGTTAGTAATCGATTATGAGCTGATACCAGGTGAATATATGCAGCCTTGATAAAATAATACAACGATCAAGGAACTGAAGCAATGAGGATATATTTAGAGGTAAATATACAACTTGGACAGGTTTATTCCCAGAAAACACAGATTCAGGAAGGTTAGATGCATTTTTTATTATTAAATGTGACTTGAAATTTCAACTTCATGTTGCAATTACCTTTTTGAGCTTCTGGAAGAAAGCTCTGGTGGCAACATCCCATAAACACTGTAGTCATCACAGACTCTTTCTGATTATGTTGTCAAGTAGTTTTTGAATACAAGGCTTCTTCATTCTGTTCTTTTGACTGGCTTTACCATGGTACTACCACATGGGACCAGAAGTAATCTGACTTTTCATGTTTTCTTTTCAGGTGCCTTTTATGAATGTAGATTTTAATAGACTTCTTTTTTCCAGGGGAGCTTGATTTCAACACAGTTAAAGACTTGCTTTGTTGGTAGCTTTTGTCCTTTATAAATTTCTTTCCAGAAGATTTTTTGTTGGCAAACATAGACAGTCCAGTGATTTTTATATTTTCAGTCCAAACGTGTTTCTGAAACTGTAATTGTCCCTTGCAGTAATCAGTTTGCTGTCACTCATTTCAGTGGACTATTTGCTGCAACCTCATATATATTCTCTACTTGTTTTTCTTTCTTTGTGTGTGTGTGTGTAAATGTATATATGTGTGTACAGGCATGTGGAGGTATATGTGTATGAAGGTCAGAGGACAACCTTGGGTGTCATTCCTTTGGCACGGTTTGTTTGTTTGTTTGTTTGTTGAGACAAGATATTTTAAGCCTGGAAATCATCAAGTTGGCTAGTTATCTAGCACCAGGGATCTGTCTGTCTCTGCCTCCCTAGCAGGCTTTTTCTCATATGGGTTCTGTGGATCTGACGCCAGTTCTTGTACTTAGAAGGCAAAGACTTTGTTGACTGAGCTATCATTGTCATCAATCAGAAGCATTTTCTGTTCATGTCTTCCACCTACAAATTTAATGTATTTTCCATCTGAACTAAACATTTGTCCTGTGTTGTGGCCATAAGTTTTTCAGTTTCAGGTGTGATGCAAAACTATTGTGAATTCTTTATTTTCCTCACAATTTCCCTGATAGATTTATTCTTACCATAGATCTTAACAACTTCAGGAAAATGATTTTCTCACTATGTAAAGTTGAAGATTTTTTTCCCTTTCACTTAGAGAATTTTATAAGTTTAATTTGGGAGTATCTGAACTGCCAGCATCACTATTACTACATTTTGGGGTGTTACTAAGTAAAATGAGCCTGTACTGGCTAATCTTTCTTGTCAACTTGATTACATCTATAATCAAACCAAATCCAAGCAGCTGGTAACTCCTATGAGGGATTTTCTTGATTGGAGCATTTGAGGTGGGAAGATCCACCCAGAATCTGGGCCACAGCTTCTGGTGGGAGCCAAGATAAAAAGGGCATGGAAGAAAGATGCTTTTGCTTTTTGCTCATTTGCTTTCCCTCATTCTCACTGTTAAGTCCAGTTTCAGAGGCATTCATTCACTTGTGGGAGCAGATAAAGTTCTGAGTGCATGTGTATTGTTGACATGACTATGGTCATATCAGGGATGCCAATGCCTCAGAGTTGTTGGACTAGAAAAGTGTTCTCCAGATCAGGCTCATGGGAATGACAAGGCCCTCCCTTGGTACAGGGACTGATGTTAATTGCATGTGTAGAAAGTATCCACCACAGCTTCTTCTCATACATGACTGCAACCTGAGGCTTCTCCTTTACCAATATTAACTAGCCCACTTCCCTGTTCAGCTGTATGTAATAAGCCTGCCTCCTCATTCCGCCTTATAGTAAACACAGTGAGTTCCTGGGCTACTAGTGGTTTCCATTGGAGCATATGGCCCACAAAATCCTAGCTTTTCTGTATGTGTATATGTTATTTCTTCATTCCCTGGTGCCCCAGTAAGGACAATCCCAAAGCCATTGCAAATCTCAGCAAGTGGCATCTGAACAGGGACCTTGACTACAGGGAACTTTCATCAATCAAGCAAAGAAATTCTCCCACAAGAAGCATGAAAATAAGGGAAAGAGGAAGTGCATTTCTATGTATAAAATATAAAACATGGGACAAGCAAAAATTAGAGATAGGTGGTTGTGTATGTACTTGAAGGAGATTTTGAGGAACCTTGAAATAAAGTAAAAACCCAATAGCTTCATCAGTTTTTAGACTATGTCTAGTAGATATACCCATGGTTTCCAGAAGAAGGGAGAATATATTTGAGAAAAAGTAGAACATGAAGGTATAATACCTAACCAAAGGACCTGAATGTATTCTTATTTTTACTTTTAGCTCATGGAGTCTTATGCATAATTTCATAGATCCATAGCCATTTCCTCCCAAAAGGGCAGACTCTGTCAAGGTGGAGTCTGACCTCATAGGTCCTGCCCATAAGGTTATGAAAGACTATCCACTAAATAGAGGAGACACTTGGAAATCCAAAGCCCACCATCCCCTTGACGAGTGAGCTTTCTCCTTGCCTGATGCTTGAAGATACAGGTGTAGAACCCTCAGCTACCTCTCCAGTACCATGTCTGTCTGCATGTTGTCATGCTTCCCACTATGATGAAAGAAAACTAAACCTCTGAAATTGTAAATCAGCCCCAATTAAAAGTTTTCCTTTATAAGACTTGATATAGTCATGGTGTCTCTTCACAGCAGTAGAACATCGACTAAGCAGAAGTTCTCATAGCCATTAGCAAGGTTGATGAGGTTTTTTGTCACCACTGTTCACTACAAGATGTACACCTTGATGAAGACCACTAATTAGTTCACCTTCAGAACTTAAGGTATTTCAGTGTGGCCAGTGTGATTTCACAAATTGGCCATGAGACCTCCCTAATTATATTCTCATGGAGAGCATTAAGAGACAAACTTGATGGGGAAAATTCTTGATATTTTGATTAACTATATCCTGTTCAGTAAGGTAAAGTATAATCTTTTTTTTAATATTTATTTATTTATTATGTATACCATATTCTGTCTGTGTGTATGCCTGAAGGCCAGAAGAGGGCGCCAGACCCCTCTACAGATGGTTGGGAGCCACCATGTGGTTGCTGGGAATTGAACTCAGAACCTTTGGGAGGGCAGGCAATGCTCTTAACCCCTGAGCCATCTCTCCAGCCCCACAAAAAGACTTTTAGTCAGTACCCTGTATACATTCTGCCATCCCCACTACAGTGTTTACTGTGTGAAAAAGAGCTACTTTCCACAGCATTTTCTTAGCATTTGTGCTCAGGAAATGATGCGGTCATAAGTCGAATGTACTCAGAAGGTTGTAAAATAAATGGTGCTCATAAGAAGTCTCTCCCCAATTCCCCTATGGCATCATAATCAAAATAAGATGGGATGAAATCAGCTGACCAGGCTCATTTTTATTTCACGACCATTACTGTGCAGCAGTTTCAAGTAATAATGTTTTACTTTATCCCCCCCCCCCCCCNGATGGTTGGGAGCCACCATGTGGTTGCTGGGAATTGAACTCAGAACCTTTGGGAGGGCAGGCAATGCTCTTAACCCCTGAGCCATCTCTCCAGCCCGGTAAAGTATAATCTTACAGCTTAGACCACATACCAGAGCCCTGAAGAATAAGGTCAAGGAAGTAGTCTTTTTAGTATTTAGATTGTAATAAATTTTGTTTGGCAGGTCAAATTTAACATCCAGTCCTCTATTTGTTATATCAGATTCCCGCGTAAGTAGCAAACATTTGGAAAATTTGTGGAGAAATTTGCTAAAATAATCGTCCTATTGGTAGTGCCCTCCCCACAATATATACCTCTGGCCATGTACCAGATGTAGTGTCTAGTGGGAGCAGATAATACAGGCTAAACTTGGGTGAAATCCAGATTTCAAACCCAGATTTGTTGAGGTAACAACCAGACATCGGTATCTAATTAACAATATAAAAGAGAAATATAGTGCCATTGGATCGTTCTTCATAGGATTGTCACAATGTTCTAAGTACATCACTCAGATATTCTGAATAATTTTCCAAACATATGACTACACTATCAGGAAGCCCACTTTAAACATGGAATATAGACAGTTAGGGTGCAGAAGGATAAAATACTGCTGTGAGAAGTTCTCTTCTAGAGAGAGTGTTCTATAGTTGGTAATACAATTTTGTTTTGTTTTGTGTTTTTAGATTTGGCCTCAATATAAAGAAGATAAACCTGTTTTTCTAACTTATAGATAGACACTGCAGGGCTGAAGGAGCCAAGATCTTGTCCTATATTTGGACATTGCATAATTTTAAAGAGATGTTTTAAACCCTTTCAATGTCCTAAAAGACTATTTTTGGTATCTAACTGATTTGACCCTCACTTTGGAAACATGTTTCTTTGTTCTTGGTACCTACAGGTCAGTCTCAGAGCCATGCAGGTTATGACAATCACTGGCATTAGAACCAACTTCTTTAAGATTACACCATAGACCAAAGGCTGGAAGCTCTCTAGGAATTCAATACCAGATTGAGACTGTTGTAATTGTTCAAGACACATGGATAGAACAACTACTAGATTCTTTGCCGGTATGATGGGAAACAGCCATTTTTGGCCTACCTGAGCCACAATCTATAAGTCATGCTAATAAGTAATATATATACATGCATATAAATATACAAATATATACATATCTATGTATATAAACATGCACACACATGCACGCACACACACACACATATAATCAGTTCTGTTCTTTTGGAGTACCCTAACTAATACAAAGGCTTACCCGAACACAAGCACTATGACTACATGACAGTTGGGCTGATAACTGAGGTAGCTATTAAATGACAATTAACTCAGTTTGTAGCCCAGGCAGAACTTGAACTTGAAATTTTTTTTGTTGTTTTGGGGGGGCTTTTGTTTTGTTTTTTGGTTCGTTTGTTTGTTTGTTTGAGACAATGTTTTTCTGTGCAGCCCTGGCTAGCCTGGAACTCACTCTGCAGACCAGGCTGGTCTCAAACTCACAGAAATCCACCTGCCTCTGCTTCCCAAATGTTGGGATTAAAGGTATGTGTGACCACACCCAGCTTTGAAATCCTCTTGAAAATGAGTCTCTTGTGGAAAACATGCAATTGAATCTATTCAGACCATGACTATCTTTAATTGAAGTTTAATACATTAATAAGTAAAGTAATTAATAACAGGAAAGGATTTATTATTGTCAATTTGTTGTTTTTAAATATACATTATAACTTGTATCTACCTTCTTTCCTTTTTTTTAAAGAAGGTTTTTTATTTATGTTTTTGTTGATTCTTTGGGAATTTTACATTATACACCTGGATCACACTTATTTTCCAGTTATTCCATGTCCATAACTCCACCCTTGTGACCTCGCCCCCCCAAAAAATTTAAATTTAGAAAAAGAAAGATAAAAAGAACAACAAAGTCTAATTTGTAATATTTATACACTAACTGAAGCATCTTCAAACTCTCGTCAGCCTGTCCCTTAAATAGAAGTGAGTTATTCCTCTATAGTACCCCCACCAGAAGCCATCAGTTGTGGAGAACTAACTTCAGCATCCTTATCACACTTTTTAAGAGTTATCTCTTAATTATCTGTAGTTTTCTTAATTATCTTAGTTATTTGTAAATGGAGGTAGAGCTTTTCTGTGCAGACCACCTGGCCCTAAATAAACACACAGAATATTAAATTAATTACAAATGCTTGACCTATAGCTCAGTCTTATTACTAACTAGATCTTACAACTTAAATTAACCCATTTCTTTTAATTTGCCACATGGCTCGTGTCCTCTAGCATGTCTTGTTTCACTGGCAGCTAGATCATATCTCCCCTAACTCGGCCCTTCTTTCTCTCTGTGTTTTTAGTTTGGTTTTCCCACCTAGTATTATTCTGCCTTGCTATAGGCCAAATCAGATTTTTTATTAACCAATGAGGGTAAAACATATTTGCCGTGTACAGAAGGATTATCTCACAGCAAGAACTGTGGGCCAAGACAAGGCCCTTGGAGGCAATCTGGATGATGGTTCCATAGTGTAGTGAGGAGCTGCGGGCTATGTTCTGGGGCCTGGCCGCCTTCATGGCTAGCTTATGCCCCGAAATAATTACACGGAAACTGTATTCTTTTTTTTTTTTTTAGTATTTGTTCTTTTTTAAGATTTATTTATTTATTATGTACACAACATTCCTTCCAGCTATGCTTGCATGCCAGAAGGACAGCACCAGATCTCATCATAGATGGCCATGAGCCACCATGTGGTTGCTGGGAATTTAACTCAGGACCTCTGGAAGAGCAGTCAGTGCTCTTAACCTCTGAGCCATCTCTCCAGCCCGGAAACTGTATTCTTTTAAACACTGCTTGGCCCATTAGTTTTAACCTCTTATTGGCTAGCTCTTACACATTGATCTAACCCATTTCTAATATTCTGTGTAGCACTACAAGCTGGCTTACCAGGAAAGATCTTAACATGCGTCTGTCTGGAGTGGGAGAATCATGACGACTGACATGACTCGGCTTCTTTCTACAGCATTCTGTTCTGTTTTCTCTGCCTACCTAAGTTTCTGTCCTATCAAAGGCCAAGCAATTTCTTTATTAATTAACCAATGAAAGCAACAGATAGATAAAGACCCACCTCCATTATTTCCCCTTTTTCTGTTTAAACAAAAAAGAAAGGCTTTAACTTTAACATAGTAAAATTACATATAACAAAACAGTTATCAAGTAGAATTAGTCACAATATTTATATCTATTTTATCTTTTATTGTAACTAAGAAAAACTATAACCATAACTAGCCATTCTTCCATTCCACTAAAGACTCCAGAAGGATATAGTATTACCTAAGCAAACAAGAAGTCCAAAACTCTAGAAATGACAGAGACATCTCGCTGCCTAGACAGTCACCCAAAGTTCTTTTGTACCATTGGGGCATCTGTCTTCGGCCTTCAGGCCCATAATGTCCAGCAGACATTTCCATGAAGCAGAAAATTTCAAAGACAGTTCAGTCATTTTTCTGCTGTGTCCTGCAGAATGTCTCACAGACTCTTTCACGAATCAGGAACCCCAAAAGATCATCTCACCTTAAGGCAAGTTCAGCAGTCCTCTTTCTGCTGGTTCTTTGTGTCCAGTTTATGTAACAGTCCAGGCAAGAGCAGTTTCTTGCCCAAATGGCTAACCAACTCCATAAGGAGCCTCTTCGATGCCCATCTTCCTCTTGATGTAGCTGGTGCTGCCAGGAGCAGACGTGTCTCATTGTCATGAAAAGCCCTAAGTTATTAAAACATTAAATGCCATGTTCTGTAGTCTTTGAAAGATATGAAGAATGTCTATCTAACTGAAATATATCTCTATATATCTAGAAAATCTAACATGACTACAAATTTGACTAGTATAGATGCTTATCCATTAACAACCTATATACACAATCACAATACCTTAATCAAGATTAGAAATATGCATATACATATAACAAAACTGACCTTAAAATCCACACCAATGCAATTTATTCATATCTATATCATATCCCCCTTTAAATGTAAAAGAACATTTATAAACAATATTTGGGAACATGGGCGTAGTTTTTTCTCTCCAAACTGCTTCCTGCTGTATGGGGGCGCTGTTATTTAGGTATTTCAGGGTATAACCTGTCTGTTAGGCTCATCTCAGTTGGCAGTTGAGCAAAGTAATTTTCTGAAGGTGTTCACAGCAACCTTTCAGGAGGGTGTGGTCTATCATACCATATTGGGATAGAAGCAATCCACAGGGTCTCATCCTCTGTGAAAACAAAAGAAGACCCTCTCCAAAGCATCATATCCTTAGACCCAAATTCTGAAATCATAATACCATTATATCTATTCTGGTTTAGCTTGGCAGCCCGTGTAATGAAATGTCTCTCTGTACTTAGCTCCTTCACAGTCAAAAATTTTAAAGAAAACACAATGTACATAATCCAGACTCTGTGAATTTTCCATTTTTACATGGCTTATTTTTCTTTATTTCTTTTAATCTATAACTATCTGTACTCTGTCTCTTTAAAGACTCTACCCCCTTTTTTAAGGACATTAACTTTATTCTCTCTATAAATTTCTCTCTTTTTCTCTCTCTCTCAAGCCTACGTACACTCATCCAACATTGTGATCCATTTAGTGGTCTGTCTGAATCTGTTTTATTGTGAATCTGTTTTTTTTTTACTATCCAGGAGCAGTTCTTAAAATGNTTTTTTTTTTTACTATCCAGGAGCAGTTCTTAAAATGCTAAGCACTTCTTAAAAACTGTTTGCACCATATAGGGGCAATTCAGTACTGCCTGTTTACTGCCAGTCTAAACCGTAACTGTGCTGTTGTTATGGTAATTATGATAGTTCCTGCCTGAGGTCAGCACAGATCAGCATGGAACAGCTGCTCCTGCCTCAGATCCATTTGGTGCCCCTGAGCTGCGCAGAGTTCCAGGCACATAGCAAGTCCACATTGGAGCCACAGTCAACAGTTTAATTCTGAGACTGAGCGTGCAGCACAGAAGCTCTTTTTATCCAAATTACAGCCAGATCTGACATGCAGAGCATTACGCAGTCTGAAAACATCACACTGGCGGCACAGCCCCAAGAAGCCGTACTTTAAAATGACGCAGCTTTTTTTCTGCTGCTGTTGCTGAATCAGGAAATCTCTCTACAGCACGTCCTAGCAAACAGCAAAAATCTGTGTTAAACTCTCTCTCCTTTATTTATTTATTTATTTATTTATTTATTTATTTATTTATTAAAGATTTCTGTCTCTTCCACACCACCACCTCCCCCTCCCCAAATCAAGTCCCTCTCCCTCGTCAGCCCAAAGAGCAATCAGGGTTCCCTGCCCTGTGGGAAGTCCAAGGACCACCCACCTCCATCCAGATCTAGTGAGGTGAGCATCCAAACTGCCTAGGCTCCCACAAAACCAATAGGTGCAGTAGGATTAAAAACCCATTGCCATTGTTCTTGAGGTCTCAGTAGTCCTCATTGTCTGCTATGTTCAGCGAGACCAGTTTTGACCCAGGCTTTTTCAGACCCAGGCCAGCTGGCCTTGGTGAGTTCCCGATAGAACATCCCCATTGTCTCAGTGTATGGGTGCATCCCTCGCGGTCCTGAGTTCCTTGTTCGTGCTCTCTCTCCTTCTGCTCCTGATTTGGACCTTGAGATTTCA
>NW_026068155.1:483935-579134 GCF_014885135.2 Alexandromys fortis | reverse complement strand
GCAATCAGGGTTCCCTGCCCTGTGGGAAGTCCAAGGACCACCCACCTCCATCCAGGTCTAGTGAGGTGAGCATCCAAACTGCCTAGGCTCCCACAAAACCAATAGGTGCAGTAGGATCAAAAACCCATTGCCATTGTTCTTGAGGTCTCAGTAGTCCTCATTGTCCGCTATGTTCAGCGAGACCAGTTTTAACCCAGGCTTTTTCAGATTGGCTAGCTCTTACACATTGATCTAACCCATTTCTAAAATTCTGTGTAGCACCACGAGCTGGCTTACCAGGAAAGATCTTAACTTGCATCTGTCTGGAGTGGGAGAATCACGGCGACTGACTTGACTCGGCTTCTTTCTCCCAGCATTCTGTTCTGTTTTCTCTGCCTACCTAAGTTTCTGTCCTAACAAATGCCAAGCAGTTTCTTTATTAATTAACCAATGAAAGCAACAAACTGATAAAGACCAACCTTCATCATCATAGCAACAGCTTGGTCTATGGATGTCAACATAGCTTCAGGCTGCAGCACAGATCACAAGGCATTCTGTGGTAGCATGGGGTACAGACACCAGCATAGACCCCAGTTGCAGTAGAACTGTGGTCACAGACACAGACCTGGGCAGCAGTAGAAATCTGGACATCCATGAACTCAGGTGACATCTCAGGCCACTCTTATCAATATGGCCCCTGGCAGCAGTATTTATTGCCCATGGACATCAATATGGATTCCTGCTGCAGCACAGATCATGGACAACCAAATGGCCTTAGGTGTTATCACAGTCCATTGATATCAGCACAGATCCCAGCTGCAGCAGGACGTCAGTTCCAGAAATATCCCTTGGAGGCAGCTCAGACCTGGACATGGCCAGGGTCTCAGGGTGCAGCCCAGGCCACTCACACCAGCCTGGAACCACTCTGCTTCCCTGTCACTCCCAGCTCTCCACCATATATTTGCTCATCATAAGCAGCCTGGCTCTCTTCCCTTCTTTCTTCTTTCATTGCTCTCCTTTGTGATACACTGAATTTTCTTTATAAGTTACAGACTTTGTTTCCTTTTATGTTTTATAAATCCAACAGCATAAATTTACATCTTGACATTTAAATTCTATACACCAAAATTATAATAATAGATGTGTCAGAACATGGTCCAAAAATGTAGTTGTGTGAGATTTCTGAGTGCTTGTGAGAAAATTCCAAGAAATCAAGACAGGAGTCTTTTGACCTCAGTTTCTTCAAAACGATGGAACTTTTCTCAGTCTATGTTTTCTTGCCTCTCCCAGATGTAGCAGATAGAAGCAACTTTACTACAGATAATTCATTACAACTGGCTGTTGCTATTTGTTTATACCTCTATGGAAAAACATGGTTTTGCCCCATGTGGCTTACCTTTGTGAATGGACACTTTACTCATGCGACTCCTCTTAACCCTCAGAGAATAAATTGTTTGATGCTCTGAATAAAGATGGCTGTTGCATGGGACCTTATTCCACCTCATTAATAAGGCTTCATTTACCAAGGTCCCATCACCTCTAAAACAGAAAACATAGGTGTTGATCTATTTGTCCATGTATTTGACTTTCCCAAGGAACTTTATGTTTTATACTGTAGTGACTTCTATCTAGTATGCGGGTTGTTTTTTTTTTATTGTATTGAGGTTAAGTTGTCTTTCTGTAACATGTTGACAAGCCTCTTCTTGCTATGTCTTTTGGTAGTCTTCCTTTACTATGTAACTGTGACCTAAAATATGCTCTTTCTTTAAAAGTACTAGTCATTTTGGATTAGGTTACTCCCCAATGATGTCATCTGAACTTAACTACCTTGTAAATACTATTTTCAAATGCCGTCACATATTGAGATGCTGGAAGTTAGTACTTCTATTTTTCTTTTTTTTAAAAAAATTCTTTGAGAATTTCATATAGGATATTTTTTTAGTTGTTTTTAAATTCTAGATACTAACATTCTGTCAGGTATATAATTGATAAAGACTTTTCTCCTCATTCTAGAGTTGCCTGTTTTCTCAATTGATGGTGGTTTTTTTTTTTTTTTTTTTTTGCTGTACAGAAGCTTTTTAATTTCATGAGGTCTCATTTATTTATTGTTATCTTAATCTCCATGCTACTGGGGTACTGTTCAGAATGTCAACATTATTCTATATGGAGAGAAACTCAAAGTACTTCCACTGAAATCAGAATGTCTACTCTCTGATACCTATTCAATATAGTACTTGAAATTCTAGAACAATAAGGCAATCAAAGGAGATCAAGGATATACAAATAAGAAAAAAAAGAAATCAAAGTATTCTTGTTTGAATTTGAAATTACTTTATACATAAAATACCCTAAAGACTTCCCCCAGAAAACATCTACAACTAATAAATACTTTCAGCAAAGTCACTGGATGCAAAAATTAACACACACACACAATCAGTAGCCATCCTATACATAAATGACAAATAGACTGAGAAAGAAATTAGGAAAACAATACCTTTCACAAGAGCCTCAAAAATAATCTTTGGATAACTCTAACCAAGCAAGTGAAAGACTTGTATGATAAAAATTTAAGATATTGAAGAAATAAATTGAAGAAGACACCAGAAGTTGGAATAGCCACCCATGCTCGTGGTTCAGGAGAATAAATATTGTGAAAGTGACCATCCTACTAAAAGTAATATACAGCTTCAAGACAGTTCCCATAAAAATTCCAACACAATTCTTCACAGCAATTGAAGAGCAATTTCCAGATTCGTATGGAAATACAGAGAGAGGGAGAGACTGGAAAGAGGGCAAGGGAGGAAGGGAGGGAGGGGGAGAGAGAGAGAGAGAGAGAGAGAGAGAGAGAGAGAGAGAGAGAGAGAGAGAGAGAGAGAGAATATATAAAACAATCATTAATAATAAAAAAACTGCTGGAGGCATCACCATCCATATCTCGAATCGAAGACCCAGGCATAAATCCACACACATATGGACATCTGGGTTTTGATAAAGAGCCCAGAAATACACACTAGAAAAAAAGATGGTATCTTCAACAAATGGTGCTGGTCAAACTCAATAACTTTATGTAGAAGAATGCAAATAGTTACTATCTACCACCCTGCACAAAACTCAACTCCAAATGGATCAAAGACCTTAGCATAAAATGGGTGCATTCAGAACACTGCTTACTGCTGTGACTATATAATTGGATTGGTATTTACAGTATTTGTTTCTCTTTTCTATTTCTTACTCTTGTTCTTTTTTTGTTTCCTTTTTCACTATATTTCTGACTTGATTCATTTCATCATATTCTCTCTCTCTCTCCCCTGCACATGCACATGCCACAGAACATACATGGAAGAGGAAAACATTTGTTTAGGATTCAGTTATTGCGTTCTACCACGGATTTCCGTGACCATACTTTAGTGGCAGGCTTGCTTGGCAAGTTCATTTATCTGATGAGCCATTCTGACATCCCTCAATCAATATTTTGTGATTCTGTTCATATTCCTTTCTTAGCATAGCCTCCCTCCACCCTCCATTTTAATGGTTTCTCTAGGGGACGAGATCAGTGACATGTTAAGGTGTACTAAGGACTCTAATAGGAAAAAGTAGTCCTGCCAAAAAGAAGTCTAATTCAAGCAAAAGGATGGAAATTTTTTAAAAGCTAGAAACATGCTATAATAAAAATGAATGATGTGTTTAATGAGCTCAATAGTAGACTGTACATGAATGAAAAGAGTCAGTAGCCTGAAGGTATATCACCAGAAGTTTCCCAAACTTAAAACTGAAGAGAAATTTACTTAAAAAAATAGAATGGATTAACTGTGAAGTGTGGGACACTTACATACTTATATATTCATAATGGGGACCCTAGAAGGAAAAACAAAAGGAAAGTTACCAAAAGAAATAATAATGACTGGAAAACTCCCCTAAATGTATATCATCAAACCACAGACCCAGGAAGCTCAGAGAATACCAATTCAGATAAATAGCACCTACAGCACAGGTTAGTGCCATTCTCAAACTCGACCAGAGACACTTCTTCTGCAGTTCACAGCAGTTAATGCAGCCACTCATAACTGACCAGAGTGCTGAGAATATGTGACTGTTGAGTACTTGGCCTTAAATGGAACACCTATATCAATTTCCTTCTGCAAAGCTCAGGAAATATTATGGAAGAGGAAAGATGTAAGGGCTAGAGGATGGGAAGAAGTGCTGTGAAATGCTGTCTTCTAGACATGACATGGCCATTGTCTTCATTAACTCACTGTAGCTGTGGATGCCCACACAAGACCTGCACATGATCCAGTCAACAAGATCAGTCAACATTCCATTAGGCATCAGTAATTGCACTCCATGGGTTTCAAAAAATAAAGGAATATATGAAAGTGAGAGGAGGATGTGTAGAGGTCTGTTGGGGGTAAGTGGGAGAGAGGAACTGGGTTGGTCAGGATCAAGATATATTATATATGTATGTATAAAATTGACTAAGAATAAATAAATATAGTATGTGTCAATAAAGAAAATATCTGGGAAAAAAGTAAAAAAGAAAAACCTGAATCTTTATACCTACAGAAGAGCATCAGATTTTTATAACTACATCAGATTTTTCTTTAGGAACTATATAAGCAATAAGAGTGGGGTTAAAATGGGAATGTTCTATCAGGAACTCACCAAGGCCAGCTGGACTGGGTCTGAAAAAGCATGGGATAAAACCGGACTCACCGAACATAGCAGACAATGAGGACTGCTGAGATCTCAAGAACAATGGCACTGGGTTTAGATCCTACTGCACGTACTGGCTTTGTGGGAGCCTAGGCAGTTTGGATGCTCACCTTACTAGACCTGGAAGGAGGTGGGTGGACCTTGGACTTCCCACAGGGCAGGGAACCCTGACTGCTCTTCAGGCAGATGAGGGAGGGGGAGTTGGCTGGAGGAGGGGGAGGGAAATGGGAGGCGGTGATGGGGAGGAGGCAGAAATCTTTAATAAAAAAAAGTGGGGTTAAATATTTTGTGTTACTGTAAGAAAAAAATTCAGAGCCTCAAATTCTGTACGTAGTAAAATCATCCTTCAAACGTGAAAAAAAGGAGAAATGAAAAATTTCTCTGACAAACAAAACTTGGGAAATTTTGTTTCAAATAGACTTCATTGAGAAAGAGAATAATATGAGTTAGAAGCCTGGATCTATTTTTTTTTAAGGAATAACATGAGAGAAGGAATGAGCAAGACTAAAATAAAAACTGTTCTTTTTCTTAATTAATGTAATATAAAAGGGTGTTTAAGATAATAATAAATAAATATGCAGTGTTCATATCCTTTGCAAAAGTAAAATGAGTGACAAAGATGTAGAAGAAACTCTAAGTGACAGAATTGATGTTATAAAGGACTTACCAATAGATTTGCTTAGATGACATTGAGTCAAATAAGTAGAATTTAGCTGAAGAACCAGTGCCTCTGAAATACCCCAAGGAAAACTAGTCTGCTAAGTGTGGAAGGAGCTGCAGGCAGGCCTGCTTTTCATCCTGCCTGGCTCCCGCATGGTTAGCTTTACACCTGAAATAACAACACACAAACTGTATTCATATAAATACTGCCTGGCCCATTATATCTAGCCTCTTCTTGGCTAACTCTCATATCTTGCTTAACCCATTTCTAATAATCTGTGTAACACCACGAGGTGGTGTCTTACTGGGAAATATTCAGCATGTCTGACCTGTGTCCATCTTGAGCCGGAGCTTCATCGTATCTGGCTCAGAGAGGAGAGGCATGGTGATTGCTTCACTTCCTCCCAGTATTTTATTCTGTTTACTCTGCCTACCTAATTTTCTGTCCTATCAAGGGCCAAGGCAGTTTCTTTATTAACCAATGAAATCAACTCAAAACAGAAGAACCTCCCACATCAGCTAAGGAGGCCTGTTAGAGACTAGGGAAATTGAGTCTAGGATGTTGTGGTGGTTTAAATGATAATGGCCCCACAAGGGAAGTGGCACTATTAGGGGGTATGACTTTATTGGAGGAGGTGTAGCCTTTTTGGAAGAAGTGTCACTGTGGAGATGGGCTTTGAGTTCTATGTTCAAGATACTCCCAATGTCTTACTCCACTCTCTGTTGCATTCTGATCAAGATGTAGCCAGCATCATGTCTGCCTTCTAGCTACCATACTCCCTGCCAATGATGATAACAGACTGAACCTCTGAAACTGTAAGGCAGCCACCCCAAATAAATGTTTTCCTTATAAGAGTTGCCATGGTCATGGTGTCTCTTCACAACAATAGAAACACTAGCTAAGACAAAAGCAAATATCTATTCACCAGGATTGATCAGCCATCAGGTTCCATTGCCCTGACAAAGGAGACAGCCCTAACTTGCAACCAGTCATTAGGCCATAACTCCCAACCCTAGAAACATAGCTCCAGTGGGCAGTCTGGGGTGGCAGCATAGAGTCACAATCATCATTTAAGTCTGGTCTGGCTTTAAGTCTCCTGTGCTCTTACTAGAAAAACTTAATTCTGCCACGTGGGCAGGATAAATCTGGGTAGCAACTATGTGAAAAAGAACAATACTGATGTCCTCAAAAATAATTCTTGTAATATCTATTTTCTTTGCCATGAACATCTATCTGCCTAAGTAGTCAGATTTATGGTCTCTGTTTAAATTGTTCAAAGTGTAACCTGGAGCTGGGACCTAAAATAGATTTAAGGATGACAGCGTATATAAAATGCATTCACCTAACATTCAGATAAGCTTAAGAAGTCTTGTGTCAGAAGTTGATTCTGATTTGGGCATTAGCCGTGGTAGGGCAGGAGCTTAAGTAAAGAGTTTTTCTTTTATCTCCACGTATGTGGGGTGACTTCTCACAGAGAAGGCATGCTATTTCTATAACAATGGCATCATAACTCTGCCTTAGCTTTCATATCCTACATATGTGGAGCCTACAAGCTAGATAGTAGCTTTGGATGGTCTTGGAGCCTTCTAAGAATGTATTCTGTGCTACGAGTGCATGTAACTATATTGCTTCCCAGAATCCACAAGAGATTTCAAAATCATTTCTACACATACCTCCTATCCCATCCTCTTTTATGGGTATCTATGGCTGTCTAATTTTTTATTTTCATTGCTGTCTTTTCTATCATTGTGCTCAAAGCTGTAGCAGCCTTTAAACACTGTTAAAAACAACCTCCCTCAAAGCCACTCAAGACCTATAAATATCTGAGTCACACACACAAAAAGAAAGCCTTTGTGCCAGTTCTTGAGGGAGCCTGCAGGCAGGTTGAGGCCCATACCATAATTTTTTGACACTAAGGTCTGAATTACTCAGGCACGAGCAATTTGAGCAATTTGTGGCAGTAAAGATTTAGGGCACCATGGCATAGGTGATTGAAACAGCAAAAACACTGGCTTAGCAGAAAGCAATGTTTATTTTCTTCATCATCTTTCCCTCGCTGCAAGATTTTTTTATTGGTTAATTTTTTCTTTTTTTATTGATTTTTATTGAGCTCTACATTTTTCTCTGCTCCCCTCCCTGCCTCTTCCCTCCCCTTCAACCCTCTCCCAAGGTCCCCATGCTCTCAATTTACTCAGGAAATCTTGTCTTTTTCTACTTCCCATGTAGGTTAGATCTATGTAAGTCTCTCTTAGGGTCCTCATTGTTGTCTAGGTTCTCTGGGATTGTGATTTGTAGGCTGGTTTTCTTTGCTTTATATTTAAAAACTACTTATGAGTGAGTACATGTGATAACTGTCTTTCTGTGTCTGGGTTACCTCACTCAAAATAATGTTTTCTAGCTCCATCCATTTGTCTGTAAAATTTAAGCTGTCATTATTTTTTCTGCTGTGTAGTACTCCATTGTGTAAATGTACCATATTTTCCTTATCCATTATTTGGTCAAGGGGCATTTAGATTGTTTCCAGGTTCTGGATATGACAAATAATCCTGCTATAAACATAGTTGAGTACATGTCCTTATGGCACGATTGAGCATCCTTTGGATAAATAGCCAAAAGTACTATTACTGGGTCTTTCACTGCAAGCTTCTTAGCACAGTCCATAGTTCTTCAAATGCCGGTTCTAACAGTTTTGCTAGTTCATCAGCTCATGGAGAAATGTAGATCTATCTCATTATTTTCAGTGACCAACGTATCCTAATTTTAAAAACATTACATTCGTCTGGTGATGGTGGCACACACCTTTAAACCCAGCACATGGGAGGCAGAGGCAGGCAGATGGGTCTCTGTGAGTTCGAGGCCAGCCTGGTCTAAAATAGCTAGTTCCAGGACAGGCTCCAAAGCTACAGAGAAACCCTGTCTCGGAAAACCAAACAACAGAAAAGAAAAAAAAAAACATTATATTCACCCAATTACATGAAAGTCTGAAGGTTAAGATGGCTTCAGAATTCATAGGCAGACTGGTTGAAAAGGACTGGGGGATTCCTTTTCAAGCTTCATTTGCAAACATATTACATAAACTTGAGAAAATACCAACTGTTAATACCATGGATGTGTGAGAATGGATGGAAGTTTTGAGAGGAGGTGGTAAAACCTTCCCAGGATCCTTTCAGACACTGTGTCTAAGACTGTATGGGAAGATGAACTTTACAGACAATCTTTACTCCCCTCTCCTTTCTTTTCTTTTTGTCAGAGACAATTGAGTAGGGGACTTGCACATGCTAGCCAAGAGCTCTAGCTTTGAATTACATCCTTAGTCCCCAAAAGTCCCATCTAGAAAGGACTTGCAAGTCAAAATGAAAAGAATATACTGGTCTGAATTTTGGGTGATGCTAAGGTTTGCCGAACTCTTTTCTCTCATTCTGCTATTGGGATAAAGAAAGTACCTAGCTGAGTTAGTGTAAAGACCAAATTTAAAAAGTGTTCTTAGGCAGGGCATAGTGGCACTCGCCTTTTGTTCCAGTACTTGGGAGTTGGAAGCAGGCAGGTCTCTATGAGTTCGAGGTCAACATGGTCTACATAATGAGTCCCAAGGCAGCCAGGGATGCTTAGTGAGATCCGTGTCCCCATGGTCTCCCCTTCTCCCAGCTTCCAACACCAGGAAACATTCCCCCCTTGAGCACACCAAACAAACAGGCCAGTAAAAGAGGCAACACACAGACAACACACTCTGAAAATCCAGAGAGGAAACAGAAACTAAGGAACAAAAAACCAACCCAACAAAGACAAACCCAGAAATCAGCACCTAGACCTCTTATCACTCCAAACCCAGATGCCTAGATATCAGCATGACATGAAAACACAGTCAATAATAGTCAGGGCAATGTGACTCCATCAGAGTCCAGCTATTATATCACAGTGGGCCCTGAATATCCCAGCATAGCTGAAGCACAAAAAAGACCTTAAAACAACTATAGGAAGATGACAGACGTCCTTGAAGAGGAAATTAATAAATCCCTTAAAGAAAGCCAAGAGAAAACAAACAGTTAAAGAAAATGAATAAAACTGTTTGAGACTTGAAAGTGGAAACAAAAGCAATAAAGAAACCAGAAACAGAGAGAATTCTGAAAATGGACATTTTAGAAATTTGAACAGGAACTAGAGAGGCAAACTTTACCAACAGAATGCAAAAGAAGAAAGAGAGAATCAGATATAACGATAGAAGCAATAGATACATTAATCAAAGAAAACCTTAAATCGAAAAAATTCCTGGCACAGAACATCCAGGAAATCTGGGGCACTATGAAAAGACCAAACCTAAGAATAACAAGACTAGAGGAAGAAGAAAAATTCCAACTTAAATCCCAGAAAATATTTTCAACAAAATCATAGAAGGAAATTTTCCTAATCTAAAGAAAGAGATACCTATCAATATACAAGAAGCATACAGACAACCAAATAAATTGGACAATAAAAGAAAACACCCTTTCCACATAATAATCAAAACACTAAACATACAAAGCAAAGAAAAAAATTATAAGGAGAAAAGAGTAATTAACATATTAAAGGCAGACCTATTAGAATTGCACCTGACTTCTCAATGGAGAGTCTACAAGCCAGAATGACCTGAAAAGATGTGCTTCCTACTGTAAGAGACCAAAGCTGCCAGGCCATATTACTATGTCCAGCAAATTTCTCAATAACTATAGGTAGAGAAAATAAGATATTTTGTGATAAAGTCAAATTTAAACATCTATAAATCAAGTCTTACAGAATGCATTAACCAAGCAGGTTAACTACACCCATGAAAACACATGAAACCACCTCACACCAGCAATACAAGACAGAAATAAAGATATTAAAGACTTCCCAGAATTTAGTGAAAATGAATGCACAACATACCCAAACTTACGGAATACAAGGAAAGTGGTGCTAAGAAGAAAATGTATAGCACTATGTGTCTACACAAAAGAAATTGGAGAGATCTCACACTAACAACTTAAGAGCCTATCTGAAAGCCTAGAATAAAAAGAAGCAAACACATCCAAAAAAGGTAGATGGCAGGAAATATTCAAATTGAGGGCTAGAATCTATAAGATGGAAACAAAGAGAACATTACAAAGAATTAATAAAACAAAGAGTTGGCTATTGAGAAAATCAACAAGATACACAACCCCTTATCCAAGCTAACTAAAAAGCAGAAAGAAAACATTCAAATTAATAAAATCAGAAATGAGAAGAGGGACATAACAATAGACACTGAGGAAATTCAGAGAATCATAAGAACATACTTTAAAAACCTGTACTCCACAAAATTGGAAAATCTAAAATATAT
Source organism: Alexandromys fortis (assembly GCF_014885135.2). NCBI lineage: Eukaryota > Metazoa > Chordata > Mammalia > Rodentia > Cricetidae > Alexandromys > Alexandromys fortis. The sequence goes on along the minus strand of NW_026068155.1, from coordinate 568,452 downwards.
GTACAATTTTCTCAATAACTTACCAAAGTTGAATCAAGATTAGATAAACAATTTAGATAGACTTATAATCCCCAAGGAAATAGAAGCAGTCATTTAGAAAAAACATCACAGGGGCCCTAGAATTTCCACACAGAATTCTACCAGGCTTTCAAAGAGCTAATGCCAATACTCTTCAAATTATTCCACAAAATAGAAGCAGAAAGAACATTACCAAATCCTTTTTTATGAGACTGCAGTTGCCCTGATACCTATATCACACAAGGACACATCAAAGAAATAGGATTACAGACCAGTTTCCATTATGAACATATATGCAAATCCTCAATGAAATATTCACAAACTGAATTCAAGAACACATCAAAAATATCATCTACCATAATCAAGTAGGCTTCATCCCAGAGATTCAGGGATGGCTCACCATATGAAAATCAGTAAATGCAATTCACCATAAAATTAAACTGAAAGAAAAAAACCACATGATTATTTCATTAGATGTCTAAAAACCCTTTGAAAAAAAATCCAATACCAGAACCTCTACTGGAGCAGGCCCAAGGCAACGACCACCACAGGAGCAGGTACAAGGGAGTGAGCACCAATGGAGCAGGCCTGAGCCAGAGACCTCTGTGGAACAGGCCCAAGCCAGGAACCTCTGTGGGAATAAGTCAGAGCAAGGGAGATCAGCAAGGACAGGCCTAAGTCAGTAAGCTCTGCCTGAGCAGGCCTGAGCCAGTGACCTCCATCAGAGCAGGTCCAAGCCAGTGACCTCAGTAGGAGCAGGTCCAAGCCAGAGATCTCCATCACAGCAGGCCCAAGCCAGGAACATCTGTGGGAACAGGCAGAAGCCAATGACCTCTGCTAGAGCAGGCCTGTGCCAGTGACCTATGCAGGAGCAGACCCAAGCAAGTGATCTCCACAGGAGCATACCTGATCCAGCCACCTCTGTGGGACCAGAACAGAGCCAGTGGCCTCAACAAGAGCAGGCCCAAGAAAGCAACCTTTGTGGGAGCAGGCCCGAACCACCTTTGGGATTTTAGAGCAACCCTCAGGAGTGCTGAGCGACCTCCAGGAACACTGAGTGACCTCTGGGGTGACTGGGACTGTAGCCCCAACTGCACCATGAGAAGCAGCTATCTGAGCCTTGGATCCACTGGCACCTGAAAGATTGATCACCAGAGATATGGCCCCAACTACATCAATCAGAGAAAAAGATGGGTAGACAAGATAAGAACACATGCAACACCACAAAGAACAACACAGCACTAAAAAAAACTAGTGGCTCTACAACAGCAAGACTTGAACACCCTAATATAGATGAAGTAGAAGAAAATTACATAAAAATAACTTTAGGAGAATATTTGAGGCCATTAAAGAGGAAATTAAAAATTCCCTCAAAGAAATAGAGGAAAAGAAAAACAAAAAAATAGAAGAAATCAACAAATCCCTTAAAGAAAACCAAGAAAAAGCAAACAGATGAAAGAAACAATTCAAGACTTAAAAACCTAAATATAGACAATAAAGAAAACACAAACCAAGGTAATTCTGGACATGGAAAATATGGGAAAATAATCAGAAACCACAAATGTAAGCATAAATATCAGAAGACAAGAGATGGATGAGAAAATCTCAAGCACTGAAGATACAATAGAGAAAACAGACTCACCAGTCAAAGTAAACATTAAATCTAACAAAAGCTTAACACAAAATATTCAGGAAATAAGGGACACCATAGAAAGATCAAGCTTAGGAATAATAGGGATAGAAGAAGTCCAACTCAAAAACACATCAAAATATATTCAACGAAATCATAGAAGAAAACTTTCCCAACCTAAAAAGAATGCATATGAAGATACAAGAAGCTTACAGAACACCATATAGACTGGATAAAAAAAAAAAAGTCCCCTCGCCACATGCATAATAATCAAACACTAAGCATACAGAATAAAGAAAGAATATTAAGAGCTGAAAGAAAACAGGCCAGGTAACACATAAAGGCAGACTTTCAGAATTACACTTGACTTCTTAATGAAAATGATGAAAGCCAGAAGGTCCTGGTCAAGCATTATGCAGACATTAAGAGACTACGGATGCCGGCCCAGACTACTATGCATAGCAAAGCTTTCAATCACCATGGGCGGACAGAACAAGATATTCTATGACAGAACCATATTTAACCAATATCTAGCCACAAACACAGCCCTACACAAAGTACTAGAAGGAAAACTCCAACCCAAGGAAGTTAGCTATATCAACAAAAACACAGACAATTGATGGTCTCATAGCAGCAAATCCCAAAGAAGGAAAAAACACACAAATTAACATCACCAACAACAAAAACTAAATTAACAGGAAACAGCAATCATTGGTCATTAATATCCCTTAATATAAATGGATTCAACACACCTATAAAAAGACACAGGCTAACAGATTGGTTACAAAAACAGAGTCCATCCTTCTGCTGCATACAAGAAGCACACCTCAACCTCAAAGACAGACATCACCTCACAGTTAAGGGTTAGGAAAGGATTTTCCTATCAAATGGACCTAAGAAACAAGCTGGTGTAGCTGTCCTAATATCTAACAAAATAGACTTCAAAGTAAAATCAATCAAAAGAGACAAGAAGGACATTTTGTATTAGTCACAGGAAAAATCCATCAAGAGAAAGTCTCAATGCTGAACATCTATGCCCCAAATACAAGTGCACCCTCAAATGTAAAAGAAACACTTCTAAAGCTTAAATCATATATTAAACCCCAGGCACTAATAGTGGGAGACTTCAATACTCCCCTCTCACCACTGGACAGGTCAATCAGACCAAAATTAACAGAGAAATAAGGGAACAAACATTATGACTCAAATGGACTTAATAGACATCTATAGAATATTCCATTAAATATAAACAAATAGACCTTCTTCTCAAAACCTTATGAAACCTTCTCAAAAACTGACCACATACTCGGTAACAAAACCAACCTCAACAGATACAAAAAAAAAAGGAATATTCCATGTATCTTATTGGATCACCATAGCTTAAAATTAGAATTCAACATCAGCAGTAATTTCAGAAAGCACACAAACACATGGAAATTAAACAGTGCTCACCTGAATCACAAATGGGTCAAGGATGAAACAAAGGAAGAAATTAAAGACATCCTAAAATTCAATGACAATGATCACACAATATATCAAAATTTATGAGACACAATGAAAGCAGTGTTTGGGGTTTTTTTTTTTTTTGGATTTTTTGAGACAGGGTTTCTCTGTAGCTTTAGAGCCTGTCCTAGAACTAGCTCTTGTAGAGCAGGCTGGCCTCGAATTCATAGAATTCCACAGACCTCTGCCTCCCAAGTGCTGGGATTAAAGGCATGTGCCACCACTGCTCGGCGAAAGCAGTGTTAAGAGGAAGGTTTGCAGCACTAAATGTCTGCATTGAAAAAATTGCAAAAATCCCATGCTACTGAGTTAATAAAACACCTTAAAACTCTAGAATATATATGCATTAGAATACTACTCAGCGGTAAAAAACAATGACATCTTGAATTTTGCATGCAAATGGATGGAAATAGAAAACACTATCCTGAGTGAGGTAACCCAGACCCAAAAAGATGAATATGGTATGTACTCACTCATTAGTGGATTCTAGCTATAAATAAAGGCTATTGAGCCTATAATTCATGATTCTAAGAGAAGCTAATTAAGGTGAACCCAAAAAAAAAACATTTAGTTATCCTCCTGGATATTAGAAGTAGACGAGATTGTCAGGCAAAAATTGGGAGCTTGAGGGTGGGGGTAGAATGGGGATAAGGAGAGATGGGGAGAGAGAGGTGAGAAGGGGAGGATGGGGAGAGCTTGGGGTAATGGGATGGTTGGGATGGAGGAAGGGTGTATATGGGAGCAGGGAAGTATATATCTTAATTAAGGGAGCCATTTTAGGGTTGGCAAGAGACTTGACTCTAGAGTGGTTCCCAGGTGTCCAAGGAGATGTCCCCAGCTTGTTCCTTGGGCAGTTGAGGAGAGGGCGCCTGAACTGACCCTATTCTATAGCCACACTGATGAATATCTTGCATATCACCATTAGAACCTTCATCTGGCGATGGTTGGAGATAGAGACAGAGACCCACATTGGAGCATCAGACTGAGCTCCCAAGGTCCAAATGAGGAGCAGAAACAGAGAGAACATGAGCAAGGAAGTCAGGACTGTGAGGGGCGCACCCACCCACTGTGACAGTGGAGCTGATCTAATGGGAGATCACCAAGACCAGATGGACTGGGACTGATGGAGCATGTGATCAAACTGGACTCTCTGTATGTTGCTGACGATGAGTGCTGACTGAGAAGCCAAGGACAATGCCACTGGGTTTTGATTCTACTGCATGTACTGGCTTTGTGGGAGCCTAGCCTGTTTGGATGCTCACCTTACTAGACCTGGATGGAGGGGGGTGGACCTTGGACTTCCCACAGGGCAGGGAACCCTGACTGCTCTTTGGACTGGAGAGGGAGTGGGAGGGGAGGGGAGAAGGGGGGAAATGGGAGGAGGGGAGGAGTGAAAATTTTTAATAATAAATAAATAAGAAAGAAAGGAAGAAAGAAAGAAAGAAAGAAAGAAAGAAAGAAAGAAAGAAAGAAAGAAAGAAAGAAAGAAAGGAAAGAAATCAATGAAATGATTCCTAATGATATTCTGTTATACTCCTAGATCCATGCCTTGTTTAGTCATCATCAGAGAGACTTTCTTCAACAGAAGATGGGAGTGCGTGCAGAGACCAAGCATTATGCAGATAGAGATAGTCTAAATGGTAGTTCTTTATCAGGTCCCTCCTCTCAGAGATCAGGGAACCCTACAGAAGAGGGGGTGAAAAGATTGTAGAAGTCAGAGGAGATGGAGGACACCAGGAGAACATGGCCTACTGAATCAACTAAGCAGGGCTCACATGGGCTCAAAGAGACTGAAGTGGCAAGCATGGGACCTACACAGGTCTACACCCAGTGATATGGGTTGTCCTTCTGTATATGTGTTCCTTTTATTGATTGATGAATAAAGCTGTTTTGGCCAATGGCTTAGCAGAGTAAAACCAGGTTGGAAATCTGAACAGAAATATATAGAGAGAAAGTAGGCAGAGTCAAAGAGATGCCATGTAGCTGCCAAACGAGAAAGATGCCAGAACATTACTGGTAAGCCACCATCTTGTGATGATATACAAATTAATAGAAATGGTCTAATTTAAGATGTAAGAGCTAGCTAGGAATATGCCTGAACCATTGTCCAAACAGTGTTTTAATTAATATAGTTTCTGTGTGGTTATGCAGATCTGGGAGGCTGGGATATGAAAGTACAGTCTCCTTTTATAGTCCTCTGTGTATGTTATGATTGTCAGCTTAGAGTGTTTATGGGACTCCTAACAGAGATAGTTGGGGTGTCTCTGACTCTTTTGTCTGTTCTTTGTACTCCTTTTGTCCTACTGGGTTGCCTTGACTGGCCTTAATATGAGGTCTTTTGCCTTGTCTTATTTTATCATGTTTTTTGTCATGTTTAGTTGTCTCTTGGAGGACTGCTCTTTTCTGAAGGGAAATGGAAGGGGATTGGACATGGGGGAGAGGGGAGGTTGGGGGAGCTTGGTGGAGTGGAGTGAAATTATGGTCGGGATGTTATTGTATGAGAGAAGAATCTATTTTCAATTTTAAAAAAGCAACAACAATGACAAAAACAAAAACAAATAAACAGAAGCCTGTTCTTAGGTTCATCTATATCTTTTTCCCTCATGCCTCATCCATACTCTCTGAGCCATGTTGAGAACAATGTGCTTTGTAACAGGAAGCCCTGCATGGATGCCAACCCATGACAAAAAAAGAACATTCTGTCCAAGTCCGTTAATGCCCATGACCAGCAGGTGGCAGCTAGACTCTGGAGACTATTACCCCAGGCACAGCTCTTAGACTAATTTTGAGAGAAAGTTTTTTAATTCCTCTTTATAACATTGTCCTAGAACTTGGAGTGTGCTACAGAAGAAGAAGAAGCAGTTTTTCAAACTGACTGACTAAACAGAATCATGAAGTTATCTCTTAAGCCAAAGGAACAGCCAATAGCTTCAGGGTTTGTTTCCTAGGTGAGAGGAGGGTGAGGGTCATACTGTATCACTTTGGATCCCAGGTTAGACTTAAGATAATCATCCTCTTTTCTTGTCTTCTGGATGCTAGGGTTACAGATTTAATCACCACAGCCAATGGGATCTACTAGTTTTGATATAAAGGGATCTTGGAAATTATTTAGGGGAATCTTTAAGTTATATTTTGTGTTATATGGAAGGGGGCTATTAAGATTGTTTTCTTCATATTAAAAGTACAACCCTAGGTCATGCACCAGCCCAGCCTGGTGTTTTCCTCAGAACCTTGTCTAGCTGAGCCATCTCCACACTTCCAAACAGTCTAAGAACAACAAGTACTCTCGACAGTTGAGCCATCTCTCCAGCCCCAACCAGTGTCTTTTAATTAAAAAGATAAGGCTGTTAATATTTAAGGTTCTTTTTGAAAGGAAGGTGTTGATTGCTATCTTTTTTGTTTTGCTGCTTTTATACTTAGTGCCAATTTGTGTTTTAGTAATAGTAGTCTTATGTATTTTTTTTTCTGTTGCCTCTTCACTATTCTCATTCCTCTCTTCAGTGTGAAGTATTGCTTTTAGTACTCTCTGTAGAGCTGGTTTGATGGGCATGAATTATTTTAGACTACTTGTGTCATGGAAAGTTTTTCTTTCTCCTTCTACTATGACAGAAAGTTTTGCAGAATGCAGTAGTCTGGGTTGGCATCTGTGCTCTTTTAGAAATTGGAGTACATTGTTCCAGGTTCTCCTGGTTTTGTGTTTCCATAGAGATGTCAGCTGTTATTTGGATGAATTTTCCTTTGTCTGTGAATTGTGATTTTTATTTTGCAGCCTTCCTGGTTCTGTATACTCAGTATTTTAACAATAGTACACCATGAGAACTGCCATTTAGGGTCCTGTCTAATTGGTGTCCATGGTTCTTCTTGTATCTGCCTTGTATCACATCATGGGCATTGTCTTAGTTGGGGTTTCTATTGCTGTGATGAAACACCTTGATCAAAAACAACTCTGGAAGGAAAGGGTTTATTTGGCCTACACCTGCACATCAAAGAAGTCAAGACAGGACTCAAACAGGGAAAAACTTAGAGACAGAAGCTAATTCAGAGACCATAGAGGTGTGTTGCTTACACAGCTTCTTCAGCCTGCTTTCTTCTAGACCTTCAGAATATGGCATTTAAAATGTTTAAAAACTGGACCGACTCAGGCGGCGGCAGACAACCCACCGACGCAGGAGGGCAACGCAGGCGGTGGCAGGCAACGCAGGCAGCAGGCAGGGACTGGCACGGTGGCAGACCATGCAGGCGGCAGGGACCAGCGCGCAACACCGAGAGCAGATCGCCCCACTACAATTAAATCAAAGAGGTAGGCATTTGGTTGGTGAGGTCCCTGGCAAACGGGGAGCCTGGTCCTCTTCCTGAAGACCCTTCTGAGGGGTGAGAGGGATCTTGGCCCCGGGCAGGAGCCAGGACACAGAGCAAGGGCAATTAGTAAGAGAAGCCTCTGGCCAGCAGAGAAACCTGATCCGATTTTAAAAGACCGATTAGATAGCATCAATAGGAGGAGATGGGCAGGCGCCAAGGCAAAAATTCACCCAATAATCTCAAAAACAACGTGAAAACACCAGAACCCAATGATCTTACAACTGAAGGACTTGAACACCCTAACACAGAAGAAGTGGAAAAAATTGACTTTATGAAAGCAATAGAGTCCCTTAAACAACATGTAAGAAACAACCTTATAGAAATGGATGAGAAGTATAACAAAAAGTTTGAAGAAATGAGTAAATACGTACATGAGACCCTGGGAAACCAAGAAAAAACGGTCAAACAGGTAATGGAAACAGTTCAAGAATTGAAAACTGAAATGGAAGCAAGGAAGAAAACACAAACTGAGGACCAGCTGGATATGGAAAATCTAGGTCAACGAGCAGAGCCTACAGAAACAAGCATAATCAATAGAATACAAGAGATAGAAGAAAGAATCTCAGATTCTGAGGATACCATAGAGAAAATAAACGCACTGATCAAAGAAAACAGCAAAGCCAACAAATTCTCATCACAAAACATTCAGGAAATATGGGACACAATAAAAAGACCAAACCTGAGAATAATAGGAATAGAAGAAGGGGAAGAATTACAGCTCAAAGGCCCAGAAAATATATTTAACAAAATTATGGAAGAAAACTTTCCCAACATAAAGAAAGATATTCCTTTGAATATCCAAGAAGCATACAGAACACCAAACAGACTGGATCAAAGAAAAGCATCCCCTCGCCATATAATAATCAAAACACAAAATATACAGGTTAAAGAAAGAATATTAAGAGCTGCAAAGGAAAAAGGCCAAGTAACTTATAAAGGTAAACCGATCAGACTTACACCTGACTTCTCTATGGAAACCATGAAAGCCAGAAGGTCCTGGATAGAGGTTCTTCAAAAACTAAGAGACCATGGATGCAAACCCAAACTTCTATACCCAGCCAAGCTAGTATTCACTATCAATGGAGAAAACAAGACATTCCAGGATAAGAACAAATTTAAACAATACGTAGCCACAAATCCAGCGCTACAGAAAGTAATAGAAGGAAAATCGCAACCCAAGGAATCCAACATTGCCAACACTGACTACAATAACTCAGGAATCTAGCGAACCTTCACCAGTACAACTCAAAGAAGGGACACACACAAACTCTACTACCGAAAACAGTAAGAATAACCGGAGTAAACAACCACTGGTCACTAATATCACTTAATATTAATGGTCTCAATTCACCTATAAAAAGGCACAGGCTAAGGGATTGGATACGAAAACAGGATCCAACATTCTGCTGTTTGCAAGAAACACATCTCAACCACAAAGACAGGCATCTACTCAGAGTAAAAGGTTGGGAAAAGGTCTTTCAAGCAAATGGTCCTAACAAAAAAGCAGGTGTGGCCATACTAATTTCCAACAAAACTGACTTCAAACTAAAATCAATCAGAAGAGATCGAGATGGACACTTTATACTCATAACAGGAACAATTCATCAGGATGACATCTCAATCCTGAATATCTATGCCCCTAATATAAAAGCACCCACTTATGTAAAAGAAATATTTCTAAAACTCAAGGCAGACATAAAACCACACACACTAATAGTAGGAGACTTCAACACACCTCTCTCTCCAATGGACAGGTCAATCAGACAGAAACCTAATAGAGAATTAAGAGAATTATTGGAGGTAATGAAGCAAATGGACTTAACAGACATCTACAGAACACTCCACCCAAATAGGAAAGAATATACCTTCTTCTCTGCAGCTCATGGAACCTTCTCAAAAATTGACCATATACTCGGAAACAAAGGAAACCTCCACAGATACAAAAGAATATCAGTGTCCACCTGTGTCTTATCAGATCACCACGGATTAAAGTTAGATGGCAACAACTATGCTACCCCCAGAAAGCCGACAAACTCATGGAAACTGAACAGTCAACTACTGAACCACACCTGGGTCAAGGAAGAAATTAAGAAAGAAATTAAAGTCTTCCTTGAATTTAATGAAAATAAAGAGACAACATACTCAAACCTATGGGACACGATGAAAGCAGTGCTAAGAGGAAAGTTCATAGCACTAAGTGCCCACTTAAAGAAAACAGAGAAAGCATACATTGGGGACTTAATGGCACACCTGAAAGCTTTAGAAAAAAAAGAAGCAGAGGTGCCCAGAAGGAGTAGAAGACTGGAAATAATCAAACTGAGGGCAGAAATCAACAAAATAGAAACACAGAAAACAGTCCAAAGAATCAATGAAACAAAAAGTTGGTTCTTGGAGAAAATCAACAAGATCGACAAACCCCTATCCAAACTAACTAAACAACAGAGAGAGAACACGCAAATAAATAAAATCAGAAATGAAAGGGGGGACATAACCACAGACACAGAGGAAATCCAGAGAATCATTAGATCTTACTATAAAAGCCTGTATGCCACAAAACTGGAAAATGCAAAAGAAATGGACATTTTTTTAGATAAGTACCATATACCAAAGCTAAACCAAGACCAGGTGAATGATCTAAATAGACCTGTTAGTCGCGAAGAACTAGAAACTGTTATCAAAAATCTCCCTTCCAAAAAAAGCCCAGGACCAGATGGGTTCAACGCAGAATTCTACCAGAACTTCCAAGAAGAGCTAATACCTATACTCCTTAACGTATTTCACAATATAGAAACAGAAAAGTCATTGCCAAATTCCTTTTATGAAGCTACAGTTACCCTGATACCAAAACCACACAAAGACCCAACCAAGAAAGAGAATTACAGGCCTATCTCACTCATGAATATCGACGCAAAAATTCTCAATAAAATACTGGCAAACCGAATTCAAGAACACATCAGAAAAATTATCCATTATGATCAAGTAGGCTTCATCCCAGAGATGCAGGGCTGGTTCAACATACGCAAATCTATCAATGTAATCCACCATATAAATAGACTGAAAGAAAAAAACCATATGATCATTTCATTAGATGCGGAAAAAGCATTCGACAAAATTCAACACCCCTTTATGATAAAGGTCTTGGAGAGAATAGGGATACAAGGGTCATACCTAAATATAATAAAAGCTATCTACAGCAAACCGACAGCTAACATTAAATTAAATGGAGAAAAACTCAAAGCCATCCCACTAAAATCAGGAACAAGACAAGGATGTCCACTCTCTCCATACCTCTTCAATATAGTGCTTGAAGTTCTAGCAATAGCAATAAGACAACATAAGGGGATCAAGGGGATTCGTATTGGAAAGGAAGAAGTTAAGCTTTCGTTATTTGCAGATGACATGATAGTATACATAAGCGACCCCAAAAATTCTACCAAAGAACTCCTACAGCTGATAAACACCTTTAGTAGCGTGGCTGGATACAAGATCAACTCCAAAAAATCAGTTGCCTTCCTATACACTAAGGATAAGGAAACAGAGAGGGAAATCACAGAAGCATCACCTTTCACGATAGCCACAAAGAGCATAAAATATCTTGGGGTAACCCTGACCAAGGAAGTGAAAGATCTATTTGACAAGAACTTCAAGTCTTTGAAGAAAGAAATAGAGGAGGACACCAGAAAATGGAAGGACCTCCCTTGCTCTTGGATTGGGAGGATCAACATAGTAAAAATGGCAATTCTACCAAAAGCAATCTATAGATTCAATGCAATCCCCATCAAAATCCCATCAAAATTCTTCACAGATCTGGAGAAGACAATAATCAACTTTATATGGAAAAACAAAAAACCCAGGATAGCCAAAACAATCTTATACAATAAAGGAACGTCTGGAGGCATTACCATAACTGACTTCAAACTCTATTACAGAGCTACAGTATTGAAAACAGCTTGGTATTGGCATAGAAACAGAGAAGTCGACCAATGGACTCGAATAGAAGACCCCGACTTTAACCCACAAACCTATGAACACCTGATTTTCAATAAAGGAGCTAAAAGTGTACAATGGAAAAAAGAGAGCATCTTCAACAAATTGTGCTGGCAAAACTGGATGTCAATATGTGGAAGAATGAAAATAGATCCATATCTATCACCATGCACAAAACTCAAGTCCAAGTTGATTAAAGACCTCAATATCAGTCTGAACACACTGAACCTGATAGAAGAGAAAGTGGGAAGTACTCTACAACACGTGGGCACAGGAGACCACTTTCTACATAAAACCCCAGCAGCACAGAGAGTAAGGGCCTCATTGAATAAATGGGACCTCCTGAGACTGAGAAGCTTCTGTAAAGCAAAGGACATTGTCACTGAGACAGAAAGGCAACCCACTGACTGGGAGAAGATCTTCACCAACCCCGCAACTGACAAAGGTCTGATCTCCAAAATATATAAAGAACTCAAGAAACTAGACCGTAAAAGGCTAATCAACCCAATTATAAAATGGGGCACTGAGTTGAACAGAGATCTCTCAACAGAAGAAGTTCAAATGGCCAAAAGACACCTAAGGTCATGCTCAACTTCCTTAGCGATCAGGGAAATGCAAATCAAGACAACTTTAAGATACCATCTTACACCTGTCAGAATGGCGAAAATCAAAAACACCAATGATAGCCTTTGCTGGAGAGGTTGTGGAGAAAGGGGTACACTCATCCATTGCTGGTGGGAATGCAAACTTGTGCAACCACTCTGGAAAGCAGTGTGGAGGTTTCTCAGGAAATTCGGGATCAACCTACCCATGGACCCAGCAATACCACTCTTGGGAATATACCCAAGAGAGGCCTTATCATACAACAAAAGTATATGCTCTACTATGTTCATAGCAGCATTGTTTGTAATAGCCAGAACCTGGAAACAACCTAGATGCCCTTCAATTGAAGAATGGATGAAGAAAGTATGGAATATATACATATTAGAGTACTACTCAGCAGTAAAAAACAAGGACTTCTTGAAGTTTGCAGGCAAATGGATGGAAATAGAAAACACTATCCTGAGTGAGGTAAGCCAGACCCAAAAAGAGGAACATGGGATGTACTCACTCATATTTGGTTTCTAGCCATAAATAAAGGACATTGAGCCTATAATTCGGGTTCTTAGAGAAGCTAAATAAGAAGGAGAACCCAAAGAAAAACATATAGGCATCCTCCTGAATATTAACCTTCATCAGGCGATGAAAGGAGACAGAGACAGAGACCCACATTGGAGCACCGGACTGAAATCTCAAGGTCCAAATCAGGAGCAGAAGGAGAGAGAGCACGAGCAAGGAACTCAGGACCGCGAGGGGTGCACCCACACACTGAGACAATGGGGATGTTCTATCGGGAACTCACCAAGGCCAGCTGGCCTGGGTCTGAAAAAGCCTGGGTTAAAACCGGTCTCGCTGAACATAGCGGACAATGAGGACTACTGAGAACTCAAGAACAATGGCAATGGGTTTTTGATCCTACTGCACGTATTGGCTTTGTGGGAGCCTAGGCAGTTTGGATGCTCACCTTACTAGACCTGGATGGAGGTGGGTGGTCCTTGGACTTCCCACAGGGCAGGGAACCCTGATTGCTCTTTGGGCTGACGAGGGAGGGGGACTTGATTGGGAGAGGGGGAGGGAAATGGGAGGCAGCGGTGGGGAAGAGACAGAAATCTTTAATATATAAATAAAAATGTTTAAAAACTTAGGACTTTCATGACAATGAGATACATCTTCTCCTGGCAGCACTAATCTACTTCAAGAGGAAGATGGGCATTGAAGAGTCCCCTTATAGAATTTATAGCCATTTATGCAAGAAACTGTTCTTTCCTGAACTGCTTGATGCTATGCTATATGAACTTGACATGCAGGACCCATGGAGAAATGACTGCTGAACTTGCCTAAAGAAGATGAGACAGTCCTTCGTGGTTCCTCTTCATGAAAGAATCTGCTAGATATTCTGCAGGACACAGAAGAAAACAACTGATTGACTTTGACATTACAAGGCAGAACAGATCTTCAAATTTCTTGCTTCATGGAAAATTCTTCTGGAGACTATGGGCCTATAGGCTGAAGATAGATGCTCCAAAGGTACAGAAAAACTTTGGGGGACTGTCCAGGCAGCAAGATGTCTCTGTCAATTCTAGAGTTTTGGAAGTTGCTTACAATGCATTTCTTGTTTACTTAGGTAATATTATATCCTTCTGGTGTCTTTGATGCAGTTGAAGAATATATAGTTATAATAATAGTTTGCCTTAGTTATGACAAAAGATAAAGTAGATATAAATATTGTAACTGTAATTATTGCTTGATACCTGTTTTGTTATATGTAATTTTGCTATGTTAAATTTAAAGCCTTTCTTTTTATTTAAATAGAAAATGGGAGGTAATGTGGGATTCCCTTCTGTATGCTGTGAATGCCATTGGTTAATAAATAAACTTCTTGAGCCTATGACAGGGTAAAATAGAGTTAGGTGGGGACAAATAAACTGAACACTGGGAGAAAGAAGGTGGAGTCAGGAGAAACCATTGAGCCACCAGAGGAGAAAGACGCGAGCCACCAGCCAGAACCTTGTCAGTAGGCCATTAGCCTTGTGGTAAAATATAAAATAATAAAGATGGGTTAACTTAATATGTAGGAGCTTGCTAGGAACATGCTATAGTGATTGGCCAAGCAGTTATTTAAATAATGCAGTTTCTGTGTGGTTATTTCAGGTCTGAGTATCCAGGAACAAATAAGCAGCCTCCTACAACAGATGATGGTACACGTAAGCCAAGTTCTGAGGAACTCAAAAGGCTGGGTTTGTGCACAGACTATATGACCCCTGCTAGGTCTGGGAATGTGGAGTTAGCATGGGTATGTGAGGTTCTATGTGACTTGTCATACTGGGACAGTACACAGGTTGCATGGACCCAGGTAGGTCCAGGAATGTGGGAATGGCCTGGGCTGGTACAGTTCTTGGGAACTCACCAGGATTGACTATTGTGCAAGCCACATGACCTGAATTAGGTTGAAGAATATAGTGACAGTGTGGCCAAGTGAGAGTCTGGAGAACTCACCCAGGTTCAGTTCCCAGCACCCATGCTGTACTTCACAACTGCCTGTTACACCAACTCAAAGTGATCCAATGCCCTTAAGAGCTCTGACTGCTCCTCTAGAGGACCCAGATTCAGTGCCCAGCATCCACATGGCTGTTCAAAACTGTTTGTCTCTCCAGTTTAATGGGAATCAACACCTTCTTTGAGCCTCTGAGCATATGAGACATGCCTGTGGTACAGAGACATTGATTCAGGCAAAATACTCAGACACATAAAATAAAAAATTACAAGAAATAAATGCTTTTAAAGGCACAAGTTAGTTGAATGGATTAAGAAGCATCTTTTTAATGTTTAGAAGAAACTCATCTAACCTTCAAGGATAGGCATCTCTGTAGAGTAGAAAAATAGATTCAAAGCAAATGAGATCAAGAAAGAAGCACGTGTTGCTATCCTAATATCTGACAAAAAAATAGGCTTCAAACTAAAACTAATAGGAAGGGATAAAGAAGGAAACTTCACTCTGTTTATGGGAATAATTAAGAAAGACATTACAATTCTAAACATTTGTGCACTAAACTCTGGTGTACCCCATTTCATATAAAACATACTACTAAACTTAAAGGAACATATTAATCACAACTAAGTAGCAGTAGGTGATTTATTTCGCTTTCTCCAATAAATGTCATTTAGATTAAAATGTCAACAAAGAAACAATGAGCATTAAGTGATATCACAAATCAAATGAACCTAATAGATATCTACAGAATATTCCAGCCAAACATGAAGAAACGTGCATTCTCTTCAGCAACCCATTGATGCTTCTGTAAAATAGACCACATATTGGATATAGAACAAATCCCCCCCCAAAAAAACCTTGAAATCACCCCATGTATCCTATATGATCACAATCTTCATTGTTGTTCTATTGCTGTAAGGAGACATTTTAGGGTTGGCAAGAGACTTGACTCTAGAGGGGTTCCCAGGTGTCAAAGAAGATGTCCCTAGCTTGTTCCTTGGGCAGCAGAGGAGAGGGTGCCTGAACTGGCCCTATCCTATAGCCATACTGATGAATATTTTGCATATCACCATAGAACCTTCATCTGGCGATGGATGGAGATAGAGACAGAGACCCACACTGGAGCACTGGACTGAGCTCCCAAGGTCCAAATGAGGAGCAGAAGCAGCGACTGGAGAAGGAAGGGGAGGGGAAGTGGGGGGAGGGGGAAAGAAATGAGAGGAGGGAAGGAGGTGGAAATTTTTAATAATAATAATAATAATAATAAAAGAATAAAAAAGAAAAAAATTCTTATAACTAAATGAAAAGGGAAACACAAAAAGACAAAAACTGTAGGCACATTAAAGATAGCCCTATGAGGAAAATTTATAGCTCTAAGTGCCTACATTTTAAAAAAAACAGAAAGCACCCAAATAAATGACTTAGTGATACAACTCAAGAATTTGGGAAAAAAACCAAGAAAAATAAAACAAACTCATTTATTTTTAAATTACAAATAAAAATCAGAGCAGGCACTACTAAAATTTAAATGAAGAAGATAGCATAAAGAACCAACAAATCTAAGAGCTGGTTCTTTGAGAAGATAAACAAGGTAAGACCCTTGGCCCAACTAAGTAACTAATGAACTAAAGAGATGATTCAAATTAACAGAATGATAAATGAACAGCAAAACCAAGTTTGGTGGTTAGGGAGGCAGGGACAGGCAGATCTCTTAGTCTGGTCTGTAGAGTGAGTACGAGGACACTCAGAACTACTCAAAGAGACCCTGCTTCAAAATAAAATGAAATGAAATAAACAACAACAACAAGAAGAAATGAACAGAGGGTTCATTACAATGGACAGAAAGAAATCCAGACTATTTATTGTAAGGGAATGTTTTGAAAACTTGTACTCCATTAAGTTAGAAAGCCTAAAAGAAATGGATAAATTTCAGATTCATCTGAATCACTAAAAGTAAACCCAAATAGATCAACAACTTATACAAATAAGGAGATTAAAAGAATACTACTAAGCCCCTGACCACCCTTACTCTCCCCACCAAAGAAAATTGCAGGTCCAGGTGGACTCACTGCAAAATTCTGAAATTATTTTTAATTAATTAATTTTTATCTATTTTACATTCCAAAGGCAGTCACCCCTCTGTCCTCTCCTCCCCTCACCTTCCCCATTTCCCCCCCTGCTCTCCCATCCACTTCTCTGTTTCTGTTCAGAAGGGGGAAAGCCTCCCATGGGGGTCAACAGAGTATGTCATATGAAGTTGCAGTAAACTAAGCACCTCTCTTGTGTTAAGACTGGGCAAGCTGACCCAGTACAAGGAGCAGAGTCCCAAAAGCTGGCAAAAGAGTTGGGGACAGCCCCTGTTCCACTGTTAGGAGTGCCACAGGAAAACCAAACTACACAACTGTCACACATATGTAGAGGGCCTAGGTAGGTCCTATGCAGGTCCCTAGGTGTCTTCCAGAGTCTGTCCGCTCCTAAAAGCCCAGGTTAGTTGTATCTGTGGGGTCACTTGTGCTAACCTTAAACCCCCACCCTCCCAACTCCTACCATCCTTCCTCTCTTCAACAGGTCTCTGGAGCTCAGCCCAGTGCTTGACTGAGGATGTCTGTATTTCTTCCTGTCAGTTACTGCATGAAGGCTTGCTGTTGACTAGTGTGGTCATCATTCTGATTACTGGGAAAGGCACCCTCTTCACTACTGCTAGAAGTCTTAGCTGGACTCATCCTTGTATATTCCTGGGAGTTTCCCTTGCACCAAGTTTCTCCCTAACCCTGAAATATCACCCCTCAAGATATCTCTTTCATTACTCTCTACCTCCATCCCACCCACTCCAACCCATCCAATGTGATCCCTCATGCTCCCATCCTCCACCCCTTTCCCCAACCCCCAGTTTACCCAGGAGATCTCTTCTACTCCACCTTCCAAAGGCAATCTATGCATCCCTCTTTGTGACTTCCTTGTACCCTAGCCTCTCTGGGGCTGTGGATTGCAACCTGGTTATCCTTTATTATACAACTAATATCCACTTATGAGTGAATATATAGCATGTGTGTCTTTCTGGGTCTGGGTTACCTCACTCAGGGTGATTTTTTTTCTAGTTTCATCCGTTTGCCTGCAAATTTGTCGATGTCATTTTTTTATAGCTGAGCAATACTCCATTGTGTAAATGTACCACATTTTCTTTATCCATTCTTCAGTTGATGGGTTGTTTCCAGGGTCTGGCTATTACAAATAATGCTTCTATAAACATGGTTGAGCAAGTGCCCTTGTGGTATGATTGAGCATCTTTTAGGTATATGCCCAAGATTGATATAGTTGGGTCTTGAGGTATATTGATTCCCAATTTTCTGAAAAACTGCATTATTTGTTTTTAAAGTGGCTATCCAAGTTTGCACTCCACCAGCCGTAGAGGAGTATTGTCCTTGCTCCACATCTTCTCTAACATAAGCTGTCATTAATGGTTTTTAATCTTAGATAGTCTGACAGGCATAGATGGTATCTCAGAGTTGTTTTGATTTGCATTTCCCTCACAGCTAAGGATGCTGAACATTTTTTAAGTGCCTCGCAACCATTTGAGATTCTTCTGTTGATAATTCTGTTTAAATCAGTATTCCATTTTAAAATTGGATTATTTTTTGGATGTCTAGTTTCTTGAGTTCTTCATATATTTTGGAAATCAGTTCTCTATCAGATGTGGGGTTTATGAATATCTTTTCCCATTCTATAGGCTGTCATTTTGTCTTATCAACAGTATCCTTTGCTTCACAGAAGCTTTTCAGTTTCATGAGGTTCTATTTATTAATTGTTGATTGAGTGTCTATGTTTCTGGTTTTCGATTCAAGAAGTTGTCTCCTGTGCCAATGTGTTCAAGACTACATCCCACTTTCTCTTCTATCAGGTTCAGTGTAACTGGATTTATGTTGAGGTCTCTGATCGACTTGGACTTGAGTTTTGTCCAGGAAGATGGACATGGATCTACTTGCATTCTTCTACGTTCCAATATCTAGTTATGCCAGCAGCATCATTTGTTAAATATGCTTTCTTTTTTCCACTGTGTAATTTGGTTTCTTTGTCAAAAATTGGGTGTTCATAGGTTAGATTTATCTCAGGATCTTTGATTAAATTCCATTGATCCACCTGTCCGTATGGCAATATGATGCTGTTTTTATTACTATAGCTTTATAGTAGAGATTGAAAATCAGGGATGATGATACCTCCAGAAGTCCTTTTATTGTACAGGATAATTTTAGCTATCCTGGGTTTTTTGTTTTTCCATATGAAGTTGAGTATTGTTCTTTCAAGGTCTGTGAAGAGTTGTGTTGGAATTTTGAAGGGTATTGCATTGAATCTATAAATAGCTTTCAATAAGGTTGTCATTTTTACTATACTAATCCTGCCGATCCATGAGCATTGGAATCTTTCCATTTTATGATATCTTATCCAATTTCTTTCTTCAAAGACTTAAAATTCTTGTCATGCAGGTGTAACATGAGGGCCTGCTTATGGGGTTTCTGTCCTGCCCAATTCCCACAGCCAATAAGCCCCAAAGAAAATCACACAGAGAGTCTATATTAATGATAACTGATTGGCCCATTAGCTTAGGCTTCTTATTAACTCTTATAACTTGTATTAACCCATTATTCTTGTCTATGTTAGCCACATGGCTGAGTACCTTTATCAGTGGGGTAGGTCACATGTTGCTTCTTCCGTGATCTGGGCAGGACTTCCTTCTTCCCAGAATACTCCTGTTCTCCTTGCCCCACCTCTAGTTCCTGTCTGGTTGTCCCACCTATACTTCTTGCCTGGCAACTAACCAATCAGTGTTTATTTAAAACATAATTGACAGAATACACAAGTGTCCCATACCATGCAGGTCTTTAACTTGTTTGATTAGAATTTCCCCCAAGATATTTTACAGTATTTGTGGCTATTGTAAAGGGTATTGTTCATTGGGGTCCTCTGAGTACCAGCCTTAGTGCTCCCTCAGAGTTCAGACTGAATGCTTAGAGCAAGCTCAAAGGAGTCTGAGAGTGAATGAATCAACTTATACACATCTCCTCATGTCTTTTTAGTCTTCAAAAAATGTCCTCTCTCAATGTTCCCCTTCCAATGTTCTCCCTTCGTCCCACAAGGTTTTCAATTTACACACACACACACACACACACACACACACACACACACAATTAAAAATTCTTTGGCAATAAAAAGGATACATAGGCATGAATGTTTCAGGGCCAAGAAGACAAATAAGTCTGACAAAGCAGGCATCTGTTATCTTACTTATATGTCAGAGGGGGTATGGCTGTGAAGCACCCAGGCATATCTGAAAAGGGTAAATAGAGAAAGGTGCTTTGATTTCTAAGAGGGGGGAGGGAGTTTATGTGTTAACTACATTTGTGTGATTAGTTAAGATTGAAGGTTGTAATTGATAAATGTAGGACAAAAAGGAAGAAGATACAGTAGTGCTGTGTACTCTCTGAGCATTTCCATTCCTGTGGTACCTGGGAATATAGCATTGTGGTAGTCATGGCAACCAGAATAAGCTGTAGAAGGAAAACGAATGACACTTGGTCCACATTAGTATTTTTGCCGAATGTTAGCTGATTCAAGGGAATCTCTTAGCAGTAGGTTAACGTGAAAAGCTGTGACTATGTAAAATCTAAAGACTGCTGCTTCCAGTCCCGGGCTAAGTGGTGGGGTGCTCATACCGGCTAATGCTCAGATGAGAAGGAATTCTTTTCTCTGGGACTGGTTTCATGTAGATTTGACTATGAGAACAAAGTTTTCTTTGACTGAGTGAATACTTGCACACCAGGGCCTCACGTGTGGGAGAAAGGCTATCACGTTACCAGTACAGAAGGAAGTTTTGCCCAATAATTGATTAATACACTGCTGGGATTTTTGATATGAATCCCACTATAGAAATGGTGAGCACTATGGTTTCACAAAGATTTTACAGAAATGACAGTGACTATTCAAAAGGCAGGTATCCCCAGTGCTTTGCAAATTGGGTTTCCTGCAATGGAATACTTGCAATTCCTGTGGGTCAGCCTAGAGACTTTGTCAGCTGCACTCTCACTGTATACTGTTGTAGACCACAGCAGCTGTTTCCTGATTTCTTTCTCAGCCCATGTTTATCATTTGTATATAGGAAGATTACTGATTTTTTGAGCTAATCTTATATCCTGACACATTACTGAAGGTGTTTATCAGCTGTTGGAGTTCCCTGGTAGAACTTTTTGGGTCACTTATGTGTACTATCATATCATCTTCAAATAGTGAAAGTTTGACTTCTTCCCTTCCAATTTGAATCCCGTTGATCTTCTTTTATTGTCTTATTGCTCTAGCTAGAACTTCAGGTACTATACTGAATAGATATGGAGAGAATGAACAGCCTTGTCTTGTTCCTGATTTTAATGGAATTACTTTGAGTGTCTCTTTAATTTGGTATTGGATATAGGCTTGTTGTAAATTTCCTTAACCATGTTTAGATATGTTCCTTGTATCCCTGATCTCTCCAAGACCTTTATCATGAAGGGGTGTTGAATTTTGTTGAAGGCTTGCTTTTTCAGGATCTAATGAGATAATCGTGTGGTTGTCTTCTTTCAGTTTATTTATAAGGTGGATTACATTGATAGATTTTTGTGTGTTGAACCATCCCTGCATCTCTGCGATGAAGCCTGCTTGCTCATGGTGGTTTTTTTTTAATGTGTTCTTGGATTCAATTTGCCAGTATTTAATGAGTATTTTTACATCAATGTTCATGAAGGAAATTGATCTGTAATTCTCTTTCTTTGTTGCATCTTTGTGTGGTTGGGTATCAGGGTAACTATAGTCTCATAAAAAGAAATTGGCAATATTCTTTCTGCTTCTATTTTGTGGAACAATTTGAGGAGTATTGGTATTAACTCTTCTTTTAAAGTCTGGTAGAATTCCTCACTGAAACCATTTGGCCCTGGACTTTTATTGGTTGGGATACTTTTTAATGTCTGCTTCTATTTCCTTAGGGGTTATAGGTCTATTTAAATTATTTATCTGGTATAGGTCTAATTTTGGTATGGGTTACCACCTATCAAGAAAATTGTACATTTCTTTTAGATTTTCTAATTGGATGGAGTAAAGATTTTTGAAGTATGACCTAATGACTGTCTGTATTTCCTGAATGTCTGTTGTTATGTCCTCCCCTTTCATTTAATTTCATTTTGTTAATTTAGATACTCTTTTTCTGACTTTTAGTGAATTTGGATTAGGATTTGTCTAGCTTGTTAATTTTCTCAAAAAAAAAAAAGCAACTCTTTGTTTCCTTGATTCTTTGTATCATTCTCTTTTTTCTATTTTATTGATTTCAGCCCTGAGTTTGATTATATTCCTCCTGAATGTGTTTGTTTCTTTTTGTTATAGAATTTTCAGGTGTGCTGTTAAGTTACTAGTATGAGATTTCTCCAAATTCTTTATGTAGGCACTTAGTGCTATGAACTTTCCTTTTAGCTCTGTTTTCATAGTGTCCCATAAATTCAAGTATGTTGTGCATTCATTTTCTTTGAATTCTAGGAAGTCTTTAATTTCTTTACTAATTTCTTCCTTTACCCAGTGGTAATTTAGTTGAGAGTTGTTCAGTTCCCATGAATTTATAGCCTTCCTATAGTTTGTGTTGTTGTTGAACTCTAACTTTAACCCACGGTGATCTGATAAGATACAAGGGGTTATACCAATTTTTGTATCTGTTGAGATTTGCTTTTGTGACCAAGAATGTGGTCAGTTTTAGAGAAGGTTCCATGAGGTGCAGAGAAGAAAGTATGTTCTTTTGTGTTTGGATGGAATGTTCTATAGATGTCTGTTAAGTCCACTTGAGTCACAACTTCTCTTACTCCTATCATTTCTCTGTTTAGCCTCTGACCACACCTCCCTCCCCAAAACATTGCAAGTCCAGATGGATTCACAGCAGAATTCTTAATTCTTGGTGTTGGTGCACGCCTTTCATCCCAGAACTCCGGAGGCAGAAGCAGGTGGATCTTTGTGAGTTCAAGGCCTGCAGAGCAAGTTCCAGGACAGGTTCCAAAGCAACACAGAGAAACCCTGTCTAAAAACAAACAAACAAACAAACAAAAACAAAGACTTCCTCACCCCATGTTGGAACACCATTTGTAGGTAGACTTTTCTGTACCACCAACAAGTTCCCAAATAACCACATGGAGATTTATTATAAATGCTTACCAATAGTCTTCTTTTTATCTAGCTCTTACAACTTAGATTAACCCATAATTATTATCTATGTTCTACCACCTGGTGGTATCTTTTTATCAGCAAGACGTGTTCATCTCCTTCTTTCTTTACATCTCCTGGTGACTCCACCCTTCTTTTTCCCAAAGTTCTCCTATTCTGGATCTCCCACCCAATCTCTTCCTACCCAGCTATAGGCCAGTCAGCTTTTTAATCAACCAATGAGAGTAATATTTACAGTGTACAAAGATTGTTCTACAACATCATAGATTTGATGCTGTATGTTTGTTTCTCTAATTAATATTAACATATATCTGCAGCTATTAAAATTGAAGATTTACTTATGACAATGGCTAAATTGCCTCATACCCTTGTATTAAAAAATTATACTCAATTGAACTAAATAACTTGGAAAGTATTCATACTTATTCATTCTACTGTAAAGCGAAGCTATTAAGAAAACCAAAAGAGATAAAAGTTGCCATTCAACGGTGACAGCACTGGGACATATACCCTTGTTAACTGATTCTGAGTCCTTTAGTTCTTTCCAGAATCTCCTACTGAAAGGGAAGAAAAAGGGAATGGGAGGTGGGGAAAAAGAACTGTTTACTGAGCTGGGATTGGCACTGAAGCTGTAGCTCAGGAGGACCAGGGCTTATTGGGTGGAATAATTTCCCTTGTCTCTTTGGGCCAAAATCCATGTGATGCTCATCTTTCAAAGCCCAAACCCTTTTGTTCATACATTCAACAGGAACTTAGAGAGTGTTTATCATGTTCTCAGAGACACAGAAAGGAGCTCCTGTCCAGTGGAACAAATAGGTCAATATATAGTTGATGATAGTGCTTCTAGAACATAGAAGAGGCCTTGTTTTGGTTGAAGATGGAGAGGAGAATAGGCACAAACTCTGCCCTATAAAAAGTTCATCAAAACTCATTGCAGGTTTACTGCTCTCTTCTCCCAGTCATGGGATATGATGTTAAATACTCTTCAAAGTCTAGAGCTGGCAACTCACTGCCATTCAGAGGCCATGATGATGGTCAAGAACTCCACTTAAAAAAAAAAAAAAAACACTGGCAAGATGGGTGGTAGTGGTACACACCTTTAGTCCCAACACTCAGGAAGCAGAGGCAGATCTCTGAGTTTGAGGCCAGGCAGGTCTACAGAGTGAGTTCCAGCACAGCCAGGGCTACACAAAGAAGCCCTATTTTGGAAAACAAAAACAAAAAAATCATTGGCAATTGTAACTAATTTTATCTAATTGTAACTAATGTATCCTCTTTTTTTCTCAATCCTTCCTCTCACAAGCAAACATTGAACCTTCTATAAAAAGGAGAAAGGCTAAAATTTAGCTCAGTTGGTAGAGGGCTTTCCTGGTGAGCATGAAGCCCTGATCTCAATGACCAGCACATTATAAATCAGGAACGGCGGCATGTAACAATAGACTGTAATTCCAGCACTTGGGAGGTAAGGGCAATCTGGGCTACATGAGACCCAGTCTCAAAAGAAAAAAAAGAAGGAAATAACGAAGGAAGGAAGAAGGGAGGGAGGGAGGGAGGGAGGGAGGGAGGGAGGGAGGGAGGGAGGGAGGGAGGAGAGATTTGTTCAGAAGAGACTTAATTCCAACAATATTGGGTTGTGAGCTGCATTCCTTCCAACCTCCTCCTTGATGAACTTATTCATTCTTTAAATACTTTTTAAAGGAAGTGTTGCATAAGGGTCTTAGAACCACTAATTGCCATTCCATTTGACTTTTCTTAGTTGGGTGAGAAGTTGGTGACCTGATTCCATTTCCTTATTTGTGATGTTTCCTTAGAAATTGTGGCCACAGGGATCATGTTGTTGGTTTGCTGCTGTTTGTAAGGCCCCGGAAGCCCCCTTTTTATTCCCATCCCCGACTGAAAACACCAAACAATCAAAAAATCTACAAGCCTTTCAAAGTAAACTTTAGACTAGAAAGACACCCTTAAATATTGTTTCTTTCCCAACTACTCCTTGGATTGGACTTCAGAAAGTGTTTACCCTAAGGCAACTTGACTGACTTAGGTACAAGGTTTGCCCTCCACCTGCCCAAACTGAAACTCCTGAGTCAATGACCATGGGAAGAGATCAACAAGCCATAGAACCAGACCCACCTTCAGCTCTCCGCATAGTTCTACTTGCTTTTAATATTCTTTATTAATGCTCCATCTCCATTCTCAGGGTTCTCAAGTACACCTTGCCCTCGCCAATGCAATAAATTTATTTGTAAGGGTAAAAGTTCTAGAAGGAGGAAAGAAAATCAAGGTTTACAACTTGACTTCTCCCATGGTCCGTGCTGCAACTGAGGGCCATGTGGATGTCCATGACTATGCTCCCACAGGAGGCATTGCTGATGTCCATGGTCTGTGCTGCCACCAAGGGCCTTGATGGTGTCTATGATCCATGCTACAGCCAAGGACCATGTTAATATCCATGGTCTGTACCATACTGCTGCCAGAGGCCATGTGCAAGTCCATGATCCATGCTGCAACTGACTATAAAGAGCAAGGAAGCTTCTTTTGCAGTGGTAGCAATGACTACAGATTCATAGGTGAGATTGAAAGATACAAAAGACTTCTGTGACAACCTCCCCATCCCCAAAAATCAAACAATCTTGACAGGAAGCCATTGAAGAGAACTCTTAAAAAATTGTGATAGGGAGCCAGCCAGTGGTGGGACACGCCTTTAATCCCAGCACTCAGGAGGCAGAAGCAGATGTATTTCTGTGAGTTCAAGGCTAACCTGGTCTACAGAGATAGTACCAGGACAGCTGGGTCTATACAGAGAAACCCTGTCTCGAAAAAGCAAGACAAAAAGCAAAATATGTAATAGTGTAGCTCATCATTTTTCTTTAAGAAGATGGCCACTCAAAAACTAGGAACTTGGGGGTGGTGTTGGATGGGGCTAAGGGGAAATGGGGTGAGAAATGTGAGAAGGGGAGAATAGGGGGAGCTTGGGGGAATGGGATGGTTGGGATAAAGGAAGGGTGGATACAGGAGCAGAGAAATATATATCCTAATTAAGGGAGCCATCTTAGGGTTGGCAAGAAACTTGACTCTAGAGGGGCTCACAGGTGTCCAGGGAGATGTCCCCAGCTAGGTCCTTGGGCAACTGAGGAGAGGGAACCTGAAATGACCCTATCCTATAGCCATACTGATGAATATCTTGCATATCACCTTAGAACCTTCATCTGGCGATGGATCGAGATAGAGACAGAGACCCAAATTGGAGCACCGGACTAAGCTCTTAAGACCCAAATGAGAAGCAGAAGGAGGGAGAACATGAGCAAGGAAGTCAGGTCCACGAGGGGTGCACCCACCCGCTGTGACAGTGGATCTGATCTATTAGGAGCTCATCAAGGCCAGCGGGACTGGGACTGAATAAGCATGGGATGAAACCGGACTCCTTGAACCTGACGGACAATGAAGGCTGATGAGAAGCCAAGGATAATGGCACTAGGTTTCGATCCTAATACATGAACTGGCTTTGTGGGAGCCTAGCCTGTTTGGATGCTCACCTTCCTGGACCTTGATGGAGGGGAGAGGACCTTGGACTTTCCGCAGGGCAGGGAATATGGACTGCTCTTCATTCTCGAAAGGGAGGGGGAATGGAGTGGGGGGAGGGGAGTAAGGGAGGGGGCGATGTGTGGAAGGAGGGGGAGGGATATGGGAAGCAGGGAGGAGGCAGAAATTTTTTTTTCAACAACTAAAAAAACTTAAAAAAAAAAAAGATGGCCACTGGGAGTTTGATCATGCTCCAATGAGTATAAAGGCAACACAAATTAAACTTGATATATATTTTTTTTCTTTTTTTAAGGGGAGATTACAAAGGTGGAGGGTGGGCCTGGGAGGGCTGGGAAGTGGGTGTGATCAGGGTGCTTGATGTGAAATCCCAAAATCAATACAAAAATGTGTGAAAAAAAAGATAAAACAAATTGAAAATATGTGTATGTAGTACCTTTGTTTCTCTGAAGGAAGGAAGCAGATTTAAGTTACTTTTTAAATAATTAATTTTTCTAGTGTAAAGGATGGGGGCCGCGTGCATGGGACTGACCTAGGCACTCTGCGTGCATGTTACAGTTCTGTAGCTTGGTCCTATTGTGGAACTCATAACAGTGTAGCAGGGCTGGCACTGGCTCTTTTTACAGGCTTTTGGGACCCTATTCCTCATACTGGGTTGCCTTGCCCAGCCTTGATACGTGGGGAGGTGCTTAGTCTCACTGCAACTTAATATGCCATGTTTTGTTGATATCTCTGGGATATGTGCCCTTTCCTGAACAGAAACAGAGGAAGAGTGGATTGGGGGTGGGAACAGAGTGTGTGTGGGAGGGACTTAAGGAGAGGAGGGAGGGGAGACTTCAGCCAGGATGTAAAAAAAAGAAAAGAAAGAAAGAAAGAAAGAAAGAAAGAAAGAAAGAAAGAAAGAAAGGAGGTTGTGAACTATTTCCCCCCATGCTTGGTAATTTGCATATAGAACAAATATGAATAAAAGTGCACAATGTTTTTTTAAAAAAAAAAAACTTGGCTTCTCCACTCACTAGTTGAGCAACTTGGAAAAAATAATTTTACTTTTTTGATATTCAATTGAAGAATAGGGATGATTATTCCTAGCCTAATAGCCTTAGAAAACTGATGTAGAAATAAAATAAGATACCTACTATGAAGCTATTTTGTGAAGAGTCACTCGTAACACACATGTGAATAGTGAGTTTTACCTCTCATTGGATACTGGTATTCTGAAAGCACATCTCTTAAAAGAAGGCCATAACAAGCTGGCCTTGGTGGGAAAACAATGGGAGAGGGCACAAAGGTGTATAGGAAGGGGAGAGTTTGAGTACAGGAAGAGTTGTGGAAGGGAGGGTGAATATGATATAATAATAATAATAATAATAATAATAATAATAATAAGAAGAAGAAGAAGAAGAAGAAGAAGAAGAAGAAGAAGAAGAAGAAGAAGAAGAAGAAGAAGAAAGCTGTGTGATGGTGTGATGAGAATTCTGGGGAAGCATTTTGTGGCTTAGGGAGTGAAGAAAGCTTCACTACTGGGGCAACATTCGAGCTACACCTTGAAGAGATGTGATATTTTTATGACGTAAAAAGGGAGATAAATCATCTGTCAGAATGGCCACAAGTAAAAGATAACACTTCTTAAAGGATAATGAAATGTTTGGTAAACCTGAGAAAAAGTAATCAATCTTTTAATCAGGAAATGAACTAGAAGCACAGTGTCCTTTGCTCCATGTATCAGCTTCTTTTCTTGTTGCTGGGATTACACCTGGCAAAAGCAACTCAATAAGTGTTTCTTTCCTGCTCCTAGTTTGGAGGTGTAGTCAGTGATGCCAGGGAAGTCATGTGGCAGGAATGTAAGGAAACTAGTCATATTGTATCTTCAGGAAGAAAGCAAAAAGAGACGAATAGTGCTGTTTGATTTCCTTTCTCCCCTTATTCAGTCTGGGGCTCCAACCTGTGGGGTGATGCCTCTGAAATTAGAGTGGGTTACCCCTCTTTAAGTGAACCTTTTTAGGAACACCTATATAGACAGACTCAGAGGTGTTTCTATAGTGATCTATCCAATCGAGATGGCAATGGAAATTAACTATCACAACTCCATCCTTGACACAAGTGCATGACTTTAAATTATAGAATTTCACCTTTAACCCCTGAAATCTCATTTTCACTTTATAATGCAAAATGCATTTAGTCTTTCTTCCATAGTCTTTAACAGTCTCACGTAGTTCAAAAGTCCAATGTCTCTTTTAAGACTTGGGGCAATCTTTTTGACTGTGAGATTCTGTAAAATAAAAATGTTACATGTTTCCAATAAATAATGGTACTGAATAAATATTGCCACTGCAAAAAAAAAAAAAGGAAATGGAAGGGTGGCATGGAAAGACCATGCTACTATATGACCATTATAGTCATTATAACTCTGATGTAGGAGGGTCTTCTGTCTATGTGTTACTTTCATTGGTTAATAAAGAAACTGTCTTGGCCTTTTGATAGGCCAGTCCTTATGTGGGTGGAGTAGGCAGAACAGAATTCTGGGAGGAAGAAAGCAGAGTCAGGCAGATGCCATGCTTCTCCTACCCAAGATGGACAGTAGTTAGAATCTTTCTGGTAAGCCACCACTTCGTGGTGGTACACAGATTATTAGAAATGGGTTAATCAAGATATAAGAGTTAGCCAATAAGAGGCTAGAACTAGCCGGGCGATGGTGGCGCACGCCTTTAATCCCAGCACTCGGGAGGCAGAGGCAGGCGGATCTCTGTGAGTTCGAGACCAGCCTGGTCTACCAAGCTAGTTCCAGGACAGGAACCAAAGCCACAGAGAAACCCTGTCTCAAAAAAACAAACAAACAAAAAAAGAGGCTAGAACTAATGGGCCAGGCAGTGTTTAAATGAATACAGTTTCCCTGTAATTATTTCGGGTGTAAACTAGCCAGAGAGCTAGGTGGTGGGATGCAGCTCATTGCTCCAATCACTACATAACTCCATTACAACTATTTTTATGTATGCATGTGTACATAATTTCAAGCAGATTCTATAAGTAGTTTTCCATGTAGCATATTTCAAAGGTCTTTAATGTTAGTTAACCCTCCCTATATTTCCTCTTCTAACTACCCTTCCATTCTCCTAACCCCATTTAATTATTCCTATTTCATTAATCTACTTTTTCCATTTATTTCATTGTATTCTATGTTCCATTCCTGAAAAAGATCCCATTGTTCCCCATAGCCCCTTATTAGTTTCCTAATCTCTATGAATATTTCAAATGAAATACACATATCTGCATATTGAAAGCTAATACCTACATAGGAGGGAGGAAATATGTGTTGATTTTCTGGGAATAGGTTGCCTCACTTATGGTGATAGTTTCCAGTTTCATGACTAATATGAGAAAATCAGCAGTAAACATGGTAAAACAAATGGAATCCATACCTGGCACTGTTAATAGGGTCAACAACCTACAGCTAGACATGTCATAGGCCCTAGGGAAGAACCTAATATTGTTATTCTGCAAAATGTGTATATATATATATATATATATATATATATAGTATTAAAATGACTCCTATTGACTTATTCCTATACCCACAAATTGAGACACAGGCTGGCTTAATGAATCAAGAAACAAAACCATCTATTTGCCATCTACTAGAAATTCAGCTTTAAAGATAGGCACTGCCTTTGAGTGAAAGAATCAACAAAATATTACAATCAAATGGGACCAGGAAATAAGCAGATGATACTGTCTTAATATATGACAAAGTAGACTTCAAATGAAAACCAAGCAAATGGGATAAACAAGGAAATCCCACTCTAATCAAGGGAACAGTTAAATAAGAATAAATTAAAATTTTAAACATATATGCACTAAACTCTGATGGATTTATTTTCACAAAAAGTGAACTTAGTAGAATTAAAGATAAGGAGTAGCATCAACCTATTAATGTTAGTTGATTTCAATATCCTACTTTCTCCAATGGACATAAAAACAGGCAGAGAGACATCAGAATGATGTCATATATCAGATGATATCATACGTCAAGTGGACTTAACAGATACATACAGAATATTCCACCCAAACCCCAAGAAATTCATATTCTACTCAAAATCCATGGAAGTTTCTGTAAAATAGAACACATCCTGTAACACAAAACAAATATTTACAAAATCAGAAAGATTGAAATAACTCCACGAATCCTATCTGACAATAATGCAATAAAACTTAAAAGTAGCAACAAATAAATATCTAGTAAATATACAAGCACATAAAGATTGAACAACTCATTACTGAATGGATCAAAAAAACTTCAAGAAATAAATTAAAATTCCCCAAAACTAAATGAAAATGAAGCACAACACAGGAAAAAAAACACCTATGACATATTAAAAGCAGTTCTATGGGAAAAAATATAAAGCTTTAAGTGACTACAATTTTTATTAAGAATTTTTTAATACAATCCTTTCTCATTTTACAATGCTATCCCCGATCCCACTCCCTCCCTTTCTCCTGCCCCACCCTTCCCCATAGCCCCTATCCACTCCTCAGAAAGGAGTCAACAAAGTCTGGCATTAAGTGCTTACATTTAAAAATCAGAAAGAACCCAAATAAAAGACTTAATGGTGAAAGAAAACTTTTGGAACAACAAAAACAAGTAAAACCCAAACACAGTAGATTGCAAGAATTAAGTAAAAATTAGAGTAGAAATGAATGAAATAGAAGCAATACAAAGAAGCAATGAATCAAAGAGCTGGTTGTTTGAGAACATAAACAAAATTGATAGATCCTTGATTCAACTAACCAACAAAAAAAAAGAGAGGACCCAAATCAACAGATTCGAAAATAAATAGGCAAACATTTTTACCAATGAATTTTTAAATTCATTCAAGCTACAAAAGTTAAAGCAAGAAGAGATCAGCCACCTAAACAGACCCATAGCAAATGAGGAGATTGAAATAATAATAAAAAGGCTTCCAACTAAAGAGTCCAAGCTCTTAGATTCGTAGTCGAATTCTATCAGACTTTCGAAGAAGATCTCCAGCCAATTCTTTTAAAATTATACAAATAAAACAGAAGGAATCAGTCTAGTAGCAAAACCAGGTAAGGATATAACAAAAAAGAAAACTACAGGCCCGTATCCCTTATTGAGTATAGATTTAAAATAATAGAAGACAGGGTGATATAGAGGCATGTCCTTGGATAGAAACTAAGAGACTAAGAACTAAACTGGGTCCCATTCACACTATGACCTTGGGCAAGCGGATTAACATCTCAGGAAGTTTCAACAAAATACTCCCTTTGACTCCTCCTCCATCCAGAAAGAGGCCCCAGGAAAAGTGCATTTAATCAGGAACAGAGGGAACTCTGTAAATATGTACTGAAGGAGAAAAATAAACCAACTCTTCTATGTCCTTCCACTCTAGCCAACTCCCTCACCTCTGCCCCTTGTACCCTTGCCCCTGCTCCATTTGAGTGATTTTTTTTCACAGTCCTTTTAACTAGCTTCCCTTATCTGCAGGGTCAGCAAGTTGCACTTGAAACTTGGCCCCTGGGCCAGAGCATACTGGTCACTGTCTTCCAACTTGGCTGCTGACACCTGATTCTGGTCCAAAGCCCAACACTCTCACTTCTCTATCTTATGCTATGTAGGATCTTCCTTGGGCAGCAGACGTTGAGGCTTTTATGATCCTGGGATTGTGGCTATCTTGGAGTCTGGGAACTCCTTCTCAAGGTAATACATGCACTATTGGAGAATACAAGCAACAAAAACTCTACCCCAGCCCTCTCTCTGCTACCCTGAGCCTCACCCAGCACGACCTACTCCTAGGTCTCCCTCATTGCCCTCCTGAGCCTTTGTAGCAGTATGTTCACTAGCTAGTGCTAGAAGAATTCACCTTCTAGATGTGTGTGAGTCATCTTTTTATCTAGACTAAGAATGCTTAATCCCTAAAGGGCTAAATTTAAGAGAAACAGGTAAAGGGATATTATAAGGGAAAACATTTCCTAAATTGACCAAAACAAAATAAAAATCTATCAAGTACAATGCTCCCAAAGCCTCAGTTGAAAGAAGCTCCAGCAGGCGGTGAGGGGCATTTCTCTCCTCCTGTCTCTGACACTTCACTTGCTTCACAAGGTTTGCCATTTTTTTCATTATCATTGTATAGCCCAACCACTGTAAAACAATGGTCCTACCTCAGACGTTTGCGTGTTACTCTATGTTACTTTCTATAGCTATTTGCAGTAATTAGAATGGAAACTGGGTAATTTAGATGTCGCTTAAGTAAATCTTTTATTCTCTTCAGGCTTTAGTTTTTTTTATAAAATAAGGAGCTTGGAGCTAGGTGTGTTGTTAAGTGGCTATAATCCCAACACTTGGGAGGCTAAGGCAGAAGCATCATGAGTTCAAAGCTAGCCTGGGCTACACAGCAAGTTCTAGACCATTCTAGACCAACCTGAGCTACAGCGTGAAACTCCAGTAGATGTTCCCACCTCTCTGAAGAAAACTGGTTCTCCCTTCACCAGGAACCAATGGGGTGCAACTTCATGAGTCCCTCCCACATCCACGCTGATATTTTGATTGACTTAATCTTGTGCCAGTCTTGTGCATCCAGTCCCACCTACTGGGAGTTCATGTGTGCAACTATACTGTTGTGTCTGGCAAACACTGGTTTGCTACTGATATCTGCTTTTTTGGAGTCTTACAATCTGCCTACTCCCTCTTGCATGATGACCCCCGAGTCAGCGGTGGGGGCAGATGTGATATAGATATTTCATTTAGAGGCAAGATTCTCAGTCAGTACCAACTTGTTTTTTCTATATCTTACGGCTCAGGTATGTGTTGTCTTCAGCAATAGGGTCTTACCATCAAGTTATAGAGGGTAACCAAGAGTAATAATGGCAATATCCCATAATGTTTGGGGGCCCCTATAGGACTCCATTGATCAACAACTCAAAAAGAGGTAACCCGTACATGGTACCAGGAATTTTATTCATGGTGGGAATGCCAAACAGGTGCAACCCACTGTGAAAGCCAGTGTAACAATTTCTCAAAAAGCTATAAATAAAACTACATATGATCCAGCTATATCACTCTTTGGTCTAAAGCCAAATGTCTCTATCTTCTGCTACAGAGATACTTACTCATTCATGCTCATTGCTGCTCTGTTTACAATAGCCGGGAAATGTAAACAGTCTAGATGTCCATCAATACATGAATGGTTAATGAAAATGTGCTTTATATACACAATGGAATAGTTTTCCACTGTGAATAAAAATAGAATTATGAAATTCACAAGTAAATGGATGGAACTAGAAATAATTCTAAGTGAGTTAACCCAGACCCAGAAAGAAAAACACCACATGTTCTCTCTCATGTATGGATGCTAGTTTTGAATCTTTAGAAATGTATTTAAGTTAAGATATCTATAGAGAGCAGGAAACCAGAAAGGAGCCATGGAAGTGTTCAATGAAAGGGGATAGAATGAAGGTACTATGAAGGGGGAAAGAGAAGTAACAGAACAGGAAGGGCTAGGTAGGGGTGGAAAGGGAAAGTAGAGGAAGAAATATGGCAAATGATAACTAGCACTAAAGACTTGAAAACCTACTACTGTAGAAGTTCCCTGAAATATATGCTTATATAGGGTCTAAACAGAGTTAATAATTTTTTTTTAGTGAATAGAAGGCATAAGTTAGCAAAAGGTTAAAGAACCCCATCTTTCCATTTCTTCCTCAAATATAATCAATAAATTAATCCACCATTTCACTCTTTCACTTCAGGCTTTGCTCATGCTAGCCCTGATGGGGTTAAGTATTTCCTACTTCTTTCTTTTCATACTGCCCCTGATGCTTCTATTATCTTTCCCCCTCCATAGCTACTCTAATAATAGCCTCACTATTGAGCAGACTGCCTCTCCTTGGCATTCAGGAAGCAGGCTCCGTGCATATGGTCAATTGATTCGTTTTTAATGCACCTATTATTATGAATTGCCTTCTGGCTCGAACTGAAACCAAACTATGCCCAGTATCTTTTCTCTTCCATACTTCCACTTTGGCCATCAGAAGGTGTCAACATTCAAATTCATTTCCCAGTAATATGGGTTCCCATCAATACCCTTCTTGATTATGGACAATGAAACCAAAGTCTTCTCTGCCTTTGGATGTTTTATTGCTGTTGTTACTGACACTGCTAAAGAACTCAAGCTCATTTTCACAATCGATCCTATTTGGCTATTAGACCCAAGGTAGTGCGGCATCATCAGAACTCTTAGAACCCTTAAGTTATCCTAACAAAGATGAATACGGAAGAGTGAAGGGGGGAAAGACAATGCGCTTGCCTTCTTGAGAATAATCTCAATGTACCATCCGTTCTCAAGTACTTAGTACGATGACTTGGACATGGGGCACAGGGATGATATGAAAGGCCCACTGAGTTCTATTTTAGCCAGAAAAACTCTGTTGGAGAATAAGAAAAACTTAAGGCAAAGGGGTGTCTTTGACCAAAATAGAAAGTTTGAGCAACAGAAAGGTTTCTCGGGAGCTGTTTAGTCCAGGGATCCAAAACATCCATTGCCATGCCCATGACAGTCTGACATTCTGTACCTACTGGTGCACAGAACAAAAATGCTATCAACTGACTTCTTTTAAGACTTTTCTCATTAAAGACTATGCTTTTGTACATTTCTATATTCTGATGCTAAAATATCATTTCATTAATGTCATACTAGTGATATGTGTTTCCATGTGACATTAAAAGTTGGCATTATGTTGGGGACTTAGACATTGGAGAGAATCTTTACTAGTCTTTACAATCTAAATGTTGGGGGACCATTGTTTTGGTTCTGTGGTTTCTGTACTTGACAGTACATCAGTATTACTAGAAGCCTTGGTAAAACCATCTGTTTGTAAGCTCCACGTCTAGATATTATGTTCAGAAGCTATTGACTGCAGGGGACCTAGGAGTCAATATTTTACAAAGCCTTCTAAGTGATTCTAATGTAGCTCTGACTTAGGAAAACACCACTCTGTTTTTTCCTTTCTTAAAGGAATAAAAGGCGTAACTGTTTGGAATGATTCCATTGTGGGCTTGAATCTGTTAAGAACAGAAGGGAAATGTGTTGTCTCACTTGGAATAACACTGAAAACCTTCCCTTAGGCTTTTCCATGGTCCATAACTAGACAAGTCAAATAAAGAGCTCCAAGGGCTATTGGCTACTTACTCATGAACCTGGGCAAAAGAGATGATTCTACAAATAGTAAATATTCATTGAAGATCTGTTACCCTGACGTTTGTTAGACAGGTCTGATTTAGAGATTTGCAGGAAAAATCACATGAATTTGATGCTTGTTTTCTATACTCTAACCAATCCAAACCACTTTATAGACATACTATCACCACAGTTTTCTCTCAGAATAGCACCTGTGATGTTACTCACGGACTCAAAAATCTTCACTGGCATTCTTGGGTTAACTTTCTGTTATGCATGGTGAATATTCAAGGATCATCAACTCTTAAGGAAGGAAGGGTTCCTGCAGCCCAAAGTTTCTGAGATTTTACTTCATAGTTATGTGATCCCACTGCCTTTGGCCTGTGTCATTATAGTAGATCCTAGAATAAGCACATGGCAGAAAAGATGTTTATAGTAGCCAGAAAGCAAAAAGACATGGAGAAGTCACAGTCCCAATATCCACCTCAAGGGCATGCTCCCAATGACTTAAATAGTGCCACAAGCTGGCAACCAGGTCTTTAATACACTTGCTTTTAGAGGATACTAATCATAGCACTTACATATCCC
Source organism: Alexandromys fortis (assembly GCF_014885135.2). Lineage (NCBI taxonomy): Eukaryota > Metazoa > Chordata > Mammalia > Rodentia > Cricetidae > Alexandromys > Alexandromys fortis. The sequence continues at coordinate 532,331 of NW_026068155.1, read as the reverse complement.
AAGTAAAATCTATAATTCCCAGCATGACGTTTACTAATTCTGTAGAGTAGATAGAACTTCATATTGAAGATAAAGAAACAAATAGTTTAAGGTCACACATGTTGGAATAGTATAACCATCATTAGAATCCAGGTCTCCACATACCAGTGCTCTAGCCGTTAAAAAAAAATACCTGTGCCTTCTAAAGAGGGGAGGACTGCTTTGCACCTCATGTATTGCTAGAATGATAGGTTACATAACCCTGTCTCCTGGGTGGGGCACATACTTTGAAATCACACAAATGGGCAAAGATACCTGTTCTACCTCTTACTGGCTTTGTAAACTTAACTGACTTAACCTCTTGGGCCCTGTTTCCTCATTGTTGTGAATATTATATGAGATCATGTATGTAAAGGGCCTACCACGGTGCTAGGCTTACAGGAGATTCTCGGTGAGTGTCACCACCTCCTCCACCCACCACATTCTATTGTAGTAACCTGAAGAAGCCATTAAAACTAAAAGGGACAGAATTTAGACACCGGGAATGGAGGTGAGGGGCAGAACTCTAAGTTTTACTCCGTCCTGGGATTGGAAAGAACATTCCTTTCAGGGTCTCAATCAGGTTCTTTCCAAGTGGATCCCAAGTCTAGATCTCTCCTGGGGGAGCAGCTGGCAATGTGAGTGGTAAGCCCTCCCTGGCTGTAAAGCAGACCTTAAGACTCAGTGCTCAGCATGTCTACGATTTCTCATTCTTCATGGCTGAAGCCTTGTGGGGTTTTATTAAAATGCAAGTGTTCCCTGGGAGAAGCATCATACATATTAACTTTTTGGCCTGATTAACTTTCACTTTCCTCTTTCTATGAGTAGATTCTGTGTCCCTGTACCTTGGGGTCAGGGCATGCTCTAAGGAAACCACCTCCATACCACTTGTTAAAAATCCCACTGAATGTTCAAGTCCCATGTCATACATAGCCTTCCCCCAGAACCCTTCAATAGCTTGGTTAGCTCATTTCTCTTCCCCATCCCAGCAGCAAATTCTAGATCCCTGTGCTGAACCATAGGGAACCCCTGACTTTTCTATGTGAAGACTTACTTTAAATTTCACCTTGTATTTGCCTTGCCCATGACCTTAGGGCAATAAATGACTGACCTTAGTTTTGCTTCAGTTTGGAGGCCACAAGAAGCAGGTAATAATATTTGCTACCCATCAATAGGGGACCTGCTTTACTCATTTGCAAAATGATATTCCGCAGGCTGGCAAGACCCTGTGATCTGTGAGTTTGGTTGATTCCTTCATGGAACCACAAGCCACAGGACATCTCTATCCTAGACACCCAATTGCGCCTGTCTCATGTGCTTAAAGACTGCATTCATTAGCATCAGACGAAGCCCAGGAGCCCTGAGCTGCGTTTCCACCTGACAGACAGTTTTTCATCTAGCAGAAAGGTTAATCAGATGCAAGGTAAAAAGGGATTGGCGTTCACCTCTTGCTAATGCAAGTGAACACCCTTAGGAAAAGCAGAGTGGCTTGGAATTACCGCGTGGATGAGAGCTGAGCTGGGCACCACTGCTCACCAGCAAGACAGAGTCCCCTTTCCCTTTTTTAGGACTCAGGCACTCCCTTGAGAACAAACCCTCCCTTCCAAGGTAGGGCTGAGGTCTGAGTCTTGGACATTAAGTGGGACTCAGAGGTTTGTGCCTGAAGTGTGGTGGGAAAGGGAACTGGGTGGTTAGCAGACATCCCTTTGCATTAGGGGCTTTTCAGAGTACAAGGCACTCGAAAAGCGAAAAGCGGAGGTCCAGGCCCCCTGAACAGGATGTCAGGGGCCGAAAAACCCTTGACCAAACTAGCAGCTCCATCTGGACCTCATTTCTTGCTCCTGAGTGTGGAACAGAGAGGCAAGAGGAACCTGAACTGAGCTCTGTGTCCTGCAGGGGGCCTGATCTGGGCCCCCTCGGGTGCCACTGTACTTCCCTCCTTTCCTGGCCCGGCCCCTGGCCCAGAGTCTGCCCTGGCCAAGCCTAGACCCGGCCCTCTGTGGCTCCTCTGGGCTCCAGGTTGGCGCAAACAAAGCCCTGATTGACTGCCCAGAGGGGCGGGCCTCGCTGCGGGGCCGCCTCCTCCCCTCAGTCCCGCCAGGGATTTGCCGGGAAGCGCGGGGGTAGGGGGCCCCGACTCTGAGGGGTGCGCAGGTCAGTGGAGTGTCTGAGTTCCAGGCTTGAGAAGATTATGTGCACCCTCTGTCCTAAGTCCAGGCTGTACCCTCTAGGTCACCCGTCTCGAATCCAAGTGGAAACACAAGGACTCCCGAGGACAGGGTGGGGTCTGTCACTGACTAGCTCTTGTCTTGGGGTTCCCAGGACCGACTAGTCTAGTTGCAGGTTGCTTGTAAGCAAGGAGGACGTGAACTCGAAGAACAGACAGGGTCTTCCTTTTGAGGCTGGAGCTTGATCAATGTGGGTTCTGGGACCTGAGGGGAGAAGAGGGCAAGGTTGTTTCTGCTCTTTTTGCTAATTTAACTCTTCTTCTAAGCATCTAAACAAGAATAGGATTCAGTAATTTGAAAGAGGAGTTTGGGGGTGGCAGCAACGCCTAGAGTAGGTAGGCGAGTAAGAAGAGGAGGAAGGGCTGGGGAGAAGAGCGAGGTTGTAGCGGCTGCCTGTTGAGGAAGAGGTGGGAGGGAGGAGGAGGGGGAGGAGAGAGAGATGACGTGGGGAGAGGAGGAGGAGGGTTGGACGGGGGAGGAGAAGGAGAGGGCTTGAGGGACCGTCTGTCGCGGGACGGGCTGGCCAGCTTAGGCGCTGGGAGGAGGAGGAGGTAGGGGCTGAGGCAGCGGCGGCAGCAGTGCTCGGAGCGGCAGCAGCAGCAGTAGCGGCAGAAACAAGTACCAGCCAGACAACAGCTCCTCCGGCTCCAGCAAGCCACAGTCAGTCCCCTGGCCGCGATGGCGCTGCCAAGCCCGGCGAGCGAGGAAGCTGAGGGGCCCTGTCAGGAGGCAAACCAGGAATATCAGGAGCCGGTGTGTAGTCCGGTGCCCGAGCCGGAGCCCGAGCCGGAGCCCGAGCCGGAGCCCGAGCCGGTGCCTGTGCCCCCGCCCGAGCCTCAGCCTGAGCCTGAGCCTCAGCCCCTACCCGATCCTGCACCCCTGCCTGAACTGGGGTTTGAGGCTGAGCCCGTGCAAGAACCCGAGCCCACGCCCACAGTGGAGACCCGAGGCACTGCGCGTGGCTTCCAGCCTCCCGAAGGTGGCTTCGGCTGGATAGTGGTGTTTGCAGCCACCTGGTGCAACGGCTCCATCTTCGGCATCCATAACTCTGTTGGGATCCTCTACTCCATGCTACTAGAAGAGGAAAAAGAGAAAAATCGCCAAGTGGAGTTCCAAGCAGGTGAGTGGTCCCACGTGCCCCACCTGGCATTGTGGGCAAGGATGTCTGCCCCCATCGTCATCCCCATACCTCTTGGTCTAAGGCGCCCTTTCAAAGCGCCTTTCTTACTCCTTACCCATGTCCTGCTAGGGCATGAATTGCAGGGCTCTGGGCAGCCTGGGCAGTGGAGGGTTCAAGCAGTACCAAGGGTGAGAGCTGGGGCATTCATTGGTTACAGGCAAAGTAATGAACTTTTTGCCCTGGGACAAATCCAGACTCACCTTTTAGATTGTTTAAAGTACTTTGCCCATGTGTGCTGGGGAAAATATTTGCAGGATTTGGGGGCGGAGGTGGGGAGCGAAGTCGTGTAGACACGAGAGAGTAAGAAGATTGAAGGATTCCAAGAGAAGCACGGAACAGCGGGTCTCTGCAGCAGCCCCTGTTCCTTCCGGGGACCAGAGCGGGTTTTCTGTCAAAACCACTTCAGGAATCCTGATGACTCTTCGCTCAGAGTCAAACACATGGTAGGCGTGTGTGTCTGCAGAAGAGAAAGGGAGGAGTGCGGGGGGGGGGGGGCGTGTGCGCGCGTCTCTGCCTGCTGTGGGTATGGCCCAGCCAGGCCAGGCGGTCGCCTGCTGTTCCCGGGCAGCAAGCGGCTCGCTGTTCACTGGAAGTCGAGCCCCAAAAGAGGCAGGGAGGCGGCAGGAAGAATGGGTCTTGCGGCTCTCTCCACACCTCAGCTGCGCGGTCTCTGGTGCCCCAGCACCTCTGTTATCCGATGGGGGCCTCTTTCCTTCCCAAGTAAGAATGGTTTTTTGGCCCCGCCACTCCAGTTTTGGCTTGGGAATGACTAGGTCATGGGCAGGGTTGGAGACAGAGCCCTCCCTTTCCAGGCACTTGGGTATGGGACCCTGTGTGTGCAGACTCTTTAGCAGGGAGACCCTTCAGCGATCTGGGGAAACAGACTCATTCGCCTCTGCAGAAGCCCCTCGGCCATTGTGATGAGAGTGTTTCTGGAGCTGGCTGGGGGCTTGCCATACCCTTTCATGAAAATCCGTCCCTCTCTTTGGGCTGTCAGTACAGCCAGAAATGCCCTCACCACCTCCTCAAGTTCCCTACTTGGAAAAAAAAGTCGAAAACACAGTGTTCTCCTGGAGCTGCGAGGGTCCTCTCTTGCCAGCCTCAAAAAGAGGGGACTTGAGGATTATCAAGTGAAATAGAAACCTTGAATTCCGGGATGCCCACTTGAGGGTTGCTTTTAGACACGCCTCTCCCACAGCCTTCAGTTGAGGCCGTGTATTGTTTGCAGCTTTGCTAGACTGTCTGGCAGAAGGGGCTTTGGGACTCTTGTGCCTCAGACCTTGTGACCCATTGGCACAGCTGCAGTGTACAGGCCCCACTTGAGGAGATCTCGAGTGCTCTCAGCGACTGTAAATGGCAGTCTCACAACAGCCTAAGCCATTCCATGACGGAGTGGAGGGCTCCCCGGATTCCATGGAACAACTCCTGCTTGGAAGGCTGTGTCTACACTCCCTGGGACCACCTTTTTCCTGCGTTGATGCAGATCAGGGGCTCTTGGGAAAGCAGCCAAGTTAGGCCCACAGGCTGTTGCCTAGGTTACTGGGGGGTGGGCACCTGCTGAGAGTTGCCTTGTGGTTGAAGGCAGGCTAGTGGCCTTCAGGGTCAGTGGCAAAGTTTAGGCGAAACTTAAAGGGAAGCAGTGGAGGCTGAGCTGAAGTTAGCCCCCTGCATTTATGTGATGTGATCTAGAGCTGGGGCCTTAGGAATACGCAATAAAACTTGGAAAACCCACTATTTTACCAGGAAGAGGTTCTCTGCTGCGGAACAGACTTCAAAGTAGGTGATCATAGGAGACTCAGGGGGAGGGCTGCTAGGGACTTTCCGGTCAATACCTCACAGTGCAGCTGGAGGGGGTGGTGGTTCTGTGGTCTTCCCAGAGGTGTGGCTAGCGTGTATGCTAACACAGACTAGGTCCTCTGAGGAGCTGGAGTTATTGGTTTAAACTGTAGAGAGTATAGGTCAGGAAGAGACAGAAAGGAATTTGGTATGTCCCAAGGGTCTGAGAATACTTTGGCGTAGGTCCTTGCTGTTGTATATTGTGATTTCACTGAGGTTCTTTTTGATACTGGGCCTCTCAGCAAAGCCTCGGTTTTTATTTTGGAAGTCAGTAACACCCTACTAATTCTGTATTTTACAAGTGCTAGGATTATAGGCAAGTGCCACCATGTCTGTCCCAAGCCACTGTTTAAACCTTGAGATTCCAATTGTCTTTGCCTTTATACACTTTCTTCAGCCTTTCAAAATTCCCTGGCCACCTATGTCACTGACAGGCCTGGTGTTGCAAATAAATAGAGAAAGCTTAATATTTTGCTACTATCTTTATCAGCAATTATTTGCCCAATAACCAGTCGGGAGGGCACTTAAGGAAATTGGTGCATTGTCCGGTTCTACAATTGGAGGTATTCTACAATCCAAACTGCTTTTGCTTACGCCTGACACTGACTTCGCCATGAAGCTGTGCTGAATGGCTTAGTGGGTCCAAGGTTCTGCAGTGCTGAAAGTCCCAGCAAAAGGTAATTTTGATGTCTGATAGAAAATTCCAAACACGGGTTCTCTGGGCACAGGCCAATGAATAGGTAGAAGGAAAGTGGAATTTCGGTTGTCCTAGAGCAGGTAATATACAATCTTTGTGGATTCTGTGGTTTTGAGGTTCTGGGTGTGCCTCCAGCTATATATTTTGTGTGTTGCTTCAGCTCATTTAAGGGAAGCCAGCTCTCCCTAGGACCTAGGCCTGGGATTCTGGCAGATAAAGGGTTCCTGGAATCCACTAATGAGTGAGTACATACCATATTCATATTTTGGGGTCTGGGTTATCTCACTCAGGATATTGTTTTCTACTTCCATCCATTTGCATGCAAAATTCAAGATGTCATTGTTTTTTACCACTGAGTAATACTCTAATGTGTATATGTGCCACACCTTCTTTATCCATTCTTCCATTGAGGGGCATCTAGGTTGGTTCCAAGTTCTGGCTATTAAAAATAATGCTGCTATGAACATAGTTGAACAAATGCTTTTGTAGTATGGTTTAGCTTCTTGTGGGTATATTCCCAAGAGTGGTATTGCTGGATCCTGAGGTAGGTTGATTGCCAATTTCCTGAGAAATCGCCACACTGATTTCCAAAGTGGTTGCACAAGTTTGCATTCCCACCAGCAATGGATGAGGGTACCCCTTACTCCACATCCTCTCCAGCACAAGCTATCATTGGTATTTTTATGGCACTGGGATCTGTTTCTACTACATGTATTAACTTTTTGGGATCCTATTCTCTTGGGATGCACAGCTTCCTAGACCTGGATGTAGTGGGGAGGGCCTTGGACTTCCCACAGGGCAGGGTGCCTTGCCCTCTCTTAGGACTGGAGGGGGTGGGGGTGAGGGTGTGAGGGAGAGTGGGAGGAGGGGAGGAAGTGGGAATTTTGATTGGTATTATTTATAAAGTAATTTTAAAAAAAGAGGGGTAAAGGATTCCTGGGAACATTACAAATAACCGAGATTGGTTTAGGGGTAAAAAGGGAAAAAGATCAAGAGAGACGGGAGCATAAGCTTTTGTAGAAGTAATGGAAACTAGGGCTTTCTCCTGCCCAGAAAATGCATCAGATAGGCCAGGAAGTAGCCAGACATTTGGGGTGGAATATATAGAGCAAACATGGTTTCTTGTGACAATAGCTGAGTTTTATGATGAGAAAGAAAAGAGATTATTGGTTCCTAGTCCCAACTCACTCTTGAAATCCTAAGTAGAGGCAAGGTTGGGGTTTAAGTTCAACAGATAAGGCAGAATTTATCCAGAGTTGCTAACACTGAAGTCTGTTTTAAAGTGCTTCAGAGTAGCCCAGACCTTGCCCTTTCAACCTTGACTTCCAGTCTACCACAAAGATATGCATGATGAGAAACACTTTTTTTTAATTTATTTATTATTATTAGTGTTCTGGGCACCAGATCTCGTTATAGATGGGTGTGAGCCATCATGTGGTTGCTGAGAATTGAACTCAGGACCTCCGGAACAACAGTCAGTTCTCTTAATCTCTGAGCCATCTCTCAAGCCCGATGAGAAACACTTTTATTGGAGAGTTTATAAGCATAGTCCTTGAAAATTTCTGTGAGAGGCAAGGGCCAGGGCTCTCACTACTAAAGAACGTGGCAATAGTAAGGAGGGTTCACTACTGGTACAAGTTGGTTTGGGTTGGTGGTCTACCCTGACAGAGACAGAACTTTCTAGGCATAAAAAAGATTAGTCTACTATGGAAACTAGGGATTTCTCCTACCCAGAAAATGCACCAGATAGGACAGTGGTTCCGAATCCCCCAAGTGAGTGGGGACAGAGGCAGAGCACGCTGTCATTCTCCTCATTGTAGGGTTTCTAACTCCTTCCTTCAGTGTCTCACTGGGTTTCCTGGGAAGTAGTTAACTTTGAGATTGAGGTATCTTTTAAATAAATCTGTCAATCTTCTGATTTTTGCGTGAAGATTTGTGCCTACTGTCCAGAAGAACAAGATCCTGTGGGCTCAGCAATGACCATGGTGCTTCAGGCCACAGGTCCATTGGCTAGACGTCTTTCAAATCCTTCCTCTGCCTCCTCCCCAAACAACGTAGTTCCCAATTTGTGACTTTGATTCATGCTGTGAAGAATGAAAATGAGAGGCTAGGACACTGGAAAACCGAACAAGAAAATGCTTGTTGGAGCTGCTAGCTGAGCGAATCCAGAGCCTTGGTTCACTGTCCAGTGTCCTCAAGTGATCATTGTAAACAACTTCTCCTTCTCCTTCTCCTTCTCCTTCTCCTTCTCCTTCTCCTTCTCCTTCTCCTTCTCCTTCTCCTTCTCCTTCTCCTTCTCCTTCTCCTTCTCCTCTCCTCTCCTCTCCTCTCAACTCCTCCTCCTAGTGGTGTTGGGAAACAAAACTTATTATAAGTCTAAAAAAAGCAATACCTCAGGCCAAATCTGAACCCCCTCAAAGCTGGGGTTCTCAATGATAGCAGTGGCAATAACTAGGAGTTACACAACTTGTGTTCCCAGCCTGCTCGGTAATTCAGTTATTTATCTATAAAACGAGAAAAGTCAGGTATGTGAACTTTGAAACCCCAACATTATATCCTTCTAGAATTATGGGATGGCTTATGCTTTCCTATTTGCCTAGCATATGTTTTGACACATTCAGGCAGACAAAACTTCGTTAAGCTTCCTGAAAGATCAGTTAGGTAAGGTTGGGAGTATATTAGGAAAGCCAAGAAAATCACACAGACATCATTCTCCTATCTTGTTTGTTTTTAAGGACTATTGGACTATCCGTGTACCATTAAAAAGACCCACTTCTTTTTTGTTCAGTGTGCAAAAGCTACTTGGAGCCTACATATATTTTTCCTAAAATGTCCTGGTCAGCAGAGAACTGAGTTTCCAAAAGAATTCTCTCAACTTGGCCTGCTGTTAGCAGGGTAGATCTGTATTATGCTCTTTCCAAGTAATTGACTCTGTTCCTCAAAGGCATTGTGCTGAAAGCACTCCCCCAGGCCTCAACTTGGACCCCTCCCTTTTAAAAAATAGATTTATTTTTATTATTTTATGTGTATGAGTGTTTTGCCTGCATGCATGTCTAAGCATCATATGTGTGCCTGATGCCCAAAGGGGTATTTGGCCTTATGCGGGTGCTAGTAATAGAACCTGGGTCTTTGCAACAAGCAGAAACGCTTTTAGCCACTGGGCTCACTCTACAGCCCCAGATCCCTCTCTTAAAATTTAATTTCCTACAGCTCATTTCTCAGAAATGCTTGGTCAGTGTGACCTTGGCTTGCTGTTACTTCAGGCTAGAAGTGGAAAACAAGATTTCTGAATGTGATACAGAGCTTTCCATTAGGGGGCTTCAGACAGGGCGTCTTTGTAGCTGGCTTGGGGCTCCCCTCGCAGAGAGTGGCTGCTGCTTACGATCATAGAGAAGGCTGTGATTGCATTCATGTCATTCCTGGTTACCGGTAGCTTTGCTCTGGGTTTGGCTGAGAGTGTGCCTAATGAGGCAGCAGGCATGGAGTGTTCTTCCTTTTTCACAGGATTTTTATTTTCTTGGCATTTGGCAATGTTTCTGTGAAGAATAAGCAAGCAGCCAGATTACCAACATTTGCAGAAGTATGTAAGGGATGCTACCTCAACCTTTTGAGAAGACCAGTTTCTCAGGAGGGTGCCCTGCTCCTTCCATCAACATCTTTGGAGTTTGCTTTGTTTTATCTGTTAAAAGAAAAGAATTGCTTGATGATTTGTTTGTTTGTTTGTTTTCAATTGTGTGCATGGTGGAATGGGTACTTTTGTCTTGCAAGGAACTCTCACTTGGGATTGGATGTATAAACCCTAGAAAAAATGACTTGTTTTGTTTGTTTGCTTGCTTGCTTGATCGATTGTCTTTTGAGACAAGATCTCACTACACAGAAAAGGCTGCCCACAAACTTGCAGTAATCCTCCTGTCTCTACCTCCTGAGTACTCAGATTACAAGCATGCATAACCATATGTGGCATCCAGGCCTTGTTCTTAAAACATGAATGTGTGTGCACATGTATACCCTCAGGCAGGCATTTGTGAGCGTTCTATCTGAAAGAAGTCTTTCCCCATCTTTCTACAGGGTTGAACTCATTGTGAAAGAGATGCAAAGTATTCAGCCTAGAAAACATGCTAGGTAAAGGTGGGGAGTATGGTCAGCCTTCTCATGGCTCATACTTCTTGGCTAAGACCCATTTGCTACTCCCCAATTGTGAAACTATGAGACATATATTTCAGGTTCCACTCTGAATTCGCATTTGCCCTTTTTCTGCATGCCACCTAGTATTCAGATATTGCGGAGAAGGGAGTTTTGGCCATTCCAGACATCTCTGGCTTCAGGGATGATAAAAGACCTAAGGGACATGTAACCACCTGCTGTTAAAGTGGGTACATTAGCTGCTTATTTGAAATCACTTAGCATCCCCGTGTGGGTGGAGACCTTGTACCATTTGGGTTGCCTTGAAAGCATGCAGCCTCTTCATCTTAGCAGTCGTGCCCTCCTCTATTCTCCACTTTGCATGTTCTGGGCTTGAGAAGGGAGGGAAGTGTGAGATTAGCTGCCCCAAGCACAGTGGCTCAGCTGGCCTCACTTTTCATCGTGTACTTTTATCACATTTCCTAGATATGTCGTCTTCCTCCCTCCCCCATATTGTTCTCTCTCTTCTCTTGGTCTCCATGGCTTAGTTAGAAAAGCAGCTGGAGTTTAAGGTGTTACACAAGCTCAACTCCAATTGTGGGTCTCAAGACCACCAATACAGATCCTACAGAGAGTCCTCTTTCCTTCTTCTTTTCTCCCCTCTCTTGTTTTCCACTCTGAGTGGAGGATGACATTCTACAGAGTGCTCAGGGGTACAGAAATCATCACCTCTGGAATTTTGTGGTAGAATAGCCACTGTGAAACACTTTTGGTCATTTCCATGCCTTCTCTTTTCACAACCCTAGGCGCCTAGCCCAGGAGGTAATGTAATTGAGTCTTAATAAAATTCATGTAATCTCTCCACTTTTTGCTTTAAATCCTCAACATCATTGTTCTCCATCATCTAGGACTCCAGAACTCCAGATTGCGTTTAGCTTCAGGGTTCTGGTTCATATTATATTAAACTCCCACCATCTCTCTTTTTGTCAGCAAAATATAGATGATTTTAGAGAGATTATAGAATGGAGAAAACAAATACTCAAACCCTCAAGAATAAAAAGAACAAAGGCACTTTAGGAAGGGCAGAAAGAGGAGAGGGTAGTTCCTGAGTTAGTTGCTTACCTGTTTCTACGAGGCTGAAGAGAAACAGGGAAAGGAGAGGTTGCTAAATAAGCAGTCCCAAGAAAGACTGTCGCCTAGTGTATCCTGTGGATCTGCCCACCTACCATTTTACCTCCACTGTAATGGTATGCACATGCACCCGTGTGCTCAGACCTGTGTGTATGTGTGTACAGCTAGGTGGATGATGTCTACCTGGGCCAATTGGCCAAGTTCCTTTTGACAAGGTGTCTATGTGATGGAGGTCATCGGTTCAGCCACTTCTTCAAGTTACTGAACAGACAAGCAAAAGAATTCTGTTGATGGCCCATGTCCTTCCTTCGAGTATGAAAGAACTGGGTAGAAGATAGGAGATGATGTCTTACTAGCCCTCCTCTACTAGTAGGGGAAAATATGAAGCATAGAGCCTATGTAGTTGCCTGCCTTTGCTGCATTTCACCGTTGGATTTCTTTGTCTTTTAGCTCCATACTTATGCTGAGCACCCTAATAAGGGTAGTAACAAAGCAGTGATAATAAGCAATGTTTATTTAACAGCAATTATTTCTATGTAAAGTGCCATCTTGAACATTTGATAGACCAATGCATTTAATTCTCAACAGTTTGATCATGTAGATACCACCACTCCCTCCAATTTGTAGATAAATCAAGGCACGGAGAGATCATTTTTAAGTTCATGTGTCAAAAGCCAGGGCTTTTATATCAAAAGTCTAAGTCCAGAAATCCTGCTTTTTTTTTTTACCATGATTTAACACATAGTACAGCTGTGGGAGCAGCTACCGCAAGACGCTACTGTGGAGTTTTCTCATTCTTGCATCTTCTGGATATCCTTATGACTAAGGAAGCTAGGGCTTAGTAAACAAAGGATGGACAGTCTTGTGATGCAGGGCATCATTTTCTCACTACGCATGTCACCCTACCCAGAGTCTATGTGCAAAAAATCATAATTCTTGAGCCAAAAAAGTGTCAGAGAAACTGTCATGTCTTTATCTTTTCGTCCTGAATAAGCCAGATAACCTTTCTAGGATTCAGCAGTCCCCACATACAAAGGACTCAAAGCTACCCTCAGAAAGTAGTATTTAATTTGCTAGTTCTGTCAGGGTGGGATGTGACTGTATGTTTGTAAAAGGTCTTTGTCAATCTTGGTCATTGTTGTTGTTATGATCCCTTTCTAGGTCCTGGAAACGGAGTTATTGTGCTTTTGTCTAAATGTTTCTCTAAATATCTCCTCCTTCCCTCTCTCTCTCCACCCCGGTTCTGCCCCATCTTTTCTCCATATTCTTCTGCAGTTTGATCTGACATCCAAAAGCTAAGGACTGGACTCATTGTGTTTTTTTTTTCCTCAGCTCTAGGAGACCTCCAAGGGGGGGGTGGCAGTTCCCAGGTCCTATACATTCAAGGAAAACAAAGGCATGTGGAAATATTTACAGCACTTGGCAGGAGCTCACAAACCTCACTCTGTCAAGGGCTGAGTTTTTCAGTAGGAATTGCTAGGGGTGGGGTGTTAGATGGTGGGTGGAATTAGAGCGTCACTTCCTCCCGAGGGTACCTCACGGAGCCTCCTTGTACTCTTGCAGGTAGTAAGGAAGAAGGAAAGGGATATTTAAGGTCAGAAGGTCTGGGCAAGGGGACATTAAGTTTAGAAGGAGCCTTGCTCCTTTGTAATCAGCTTTTGAGTGGGCCAGTTTCCTTATGTTTTAAACAGGATAGTGCCAGGAGAACAGAGGCCACAGGATTGTGGCCTTCACAAGAAAGGACTGCAGTAGTAGTTTTGAGCTTGCATTTCAGTGGCTACTGAGGAAGCCCTCTCTAAGGCCACTTAGTTGTCTAAGGAAATGGCTTTTGCTTTATTGTTGTTTTGTTTTAAGACAGGGCCTTACTCTGTAGCCCAGGCTATCTTCAAACTCATGATGATTCTCCTGCCTCAGACTTTAAATGCCGGAATTATATGCATGTGCCACCCTTTTCTTTCAGAGCTGGTAACAAAATGCAATCCACAAGCCCTTGGTTAAAATAAGAATTTTAAATACACTGCAAGTAAACATCTTGATTTTCTGTTATTCAAATGTCTGAACTGAATGAAGGCCTAAAATTATAGGTCAATGGCCTAACGGTCCTGAGGTCTGTCCCCAATCTGCCCCCAACCAAGAGATGGGGGAAGTATGGAAAGACAGAGAGAGAGAGAGAGAGAGAGAGAGAGAGAGAGAGAGAGAGAGAGAAATCAGCCCATTTGTAGTGGAGGTTAGTGTGCAAAGAGGTTAAGCAGTGAGTGAAATGAATGAGTTGCTCCACACGTCTCAATCACTGGCTACTTTGTGCAAACAGACAGGGATGAAATTCAAAAGTGGAAAGTCTTTCCCTCCTGTCTCCCTGCTACCCTGTTTCTCTCCCCGAGGCTGCCAGTGCTCCTAGGGTGTCCTTGCAGAATTCTGTGTCTCTACTAGCCTTTGAGCATATAGCCTACTTTCAAAGTGCAAATGATGGACCATAGTCCACATTATCTCCTAACTTGCCTTCAAACTTGAAAGTGTACCATTAAGTCCATAAAGCAAACCCTCATTCTTTGCTGCAGCAATATCACATTCTATTAAATGGGTATATCATAATTTATTTAATCAATGTCCTACTGATGGACATTCAGCTGTCTCCATTTTTTTTTTTTACTATGGGCTTTATAATCAAGAAGCATTAGAACCAGATGCCTTACCATATGGTTCCTGGACAAATGTTCCAATATCTTAGATAATTTATTAGTTTTCTAGTACCTAAAATAACATCATCACTGATGTGGAGGTTAAGCGAGACAATGCATGTTCAGCATCTAACATACAGTTTGGCACCTACTAAGTAAGTGTGGGTTCTTTCCTGGCTCACAAGAACTCCCCATCCATTCCCTTCCAATCGCATGAATTGTGTGTTTAATCCAAGTGAATAGGTCTTTACCGTGTGCCGGACTGACCTCCAGATGAGCCAGAGAAGTGTCCCTTAAAAAGTTTACAATTTCTTTGAAAAGATACAATATTCAAAATAGCTATGGTTATTGCCAAGTAGAAAAACATAAACTATGTGTACACTGGACTGAATGTTGTTGTCATTTTCTTGTGGTGATATGGGCAAAGAGAGAAGAATGTGGACTGAGGGGAAACTTGCTGGTAGGATTGAAACTTGACATAGGATTTAGCTGTGTGGGGACTGGGCAAAGGGAACAGAATAGGAGTTGAGAATTAGACAATTTTTCAAAACCAGGTTGGGCTGCATAGCACTACTCTATCTCAAACAAAGCAAAACAAAAACTAGAACAAAAATTAAACAATTTGGTTGTGTCTCAAATTCTGGGTTTGTTTGTTTGTTTGTTTCTATTTGGGGGGGCTACTCTCTGGAAGCCCAGGGAGTCATTGTTCCCCATTATGCCCTACCCAGCAGGTAGAATGGGGTGGGGGAGAAGGATGGAGGAAGAAAAACTACTGAGGACATTTGGAAAGTAGGGCACAGGGTGAGGGGGTGTCTGGGCATCGGGTCACAAAAAAAGACGTTTGAAAACGGCTTGTGGCACAGCAGTCTGGCCACACCACCTGCTTTTCTGTGTCAGCAGCCCAGACATTTTTTCCTAAACACTCTGGGGCCAAGAAGAGCATAGTGGCAGAAGCTCTCAGCCGCTCAGCCCAGGTCCCAAATGGTCTCCAGATCCTGTGAGTCCCAGGAGAAAAGAATCTTATTGAGTTACAATAGTCATCTCTTACCGGGCACACTGTAGGTTAACATCTCACTTTTTCTTTTTCTTTTTTTTTTAAATTATTGATTAAAGATTTCTGCCTTCTCCCCACCACCGCCTCCCATTTCCTTCCCCCTCCCCCGGTCAAGTCCCCCTCCCTTGTCAGCCCAAAGAGCAATCAGGGTTCCCTGCCCTGTGGGAAGTCCAAGGACCACCCACTTCCATCCAGGTCTAGTAAGGTGAGCATCCAAACTGCCTAGGCTCCCACAAAGCCAATACCTACAGTAGGATCAAAAACCCATTGCCATTGTTCTTGAGTTCTCAGTAGTCCTCATTGTCTGCTATGTTCAGCGAGTCCGGTTTTATCCCAGGCTTTTTCAGACCCGGGCCAGCTGGCCTTGGTGAGTTCCCAATAGAACATCCCCATTGTCTCAGTGACATCTCACTTTTTCTAAATCCTTGGACCAGACAGTTACATGAAATCGTTTAAGCTCATCATGTAACAGCGTCTTTGGTCACATCAAGCACTACATTGATGGGATCTAGTAAATAACAACTTAATAGGATTCACATCTATTAGGGGGAAATTCATTGTATGGAAGGGCTGGGGAGAAATTGTTCTCCTTTTCTAGGGGCAAAAAATAGACAGCAGACTGGGGGCAAATATTTAACAGAGCTGAGAGTAGACAGTGATTCTAACCCAAGTCTCCTAATTGCATGTTCCACAGGAGTAAAAATGCAGGATTTTTCAGAAAGCTGTGACAGAAATTTTGCTAAACTTGGTAACAGTATAAAGTTTAAGTGTGTGGTTAAGGGGCTGGAGAGTTGGCTCAGTGGTTAAGAGCATGTGTTCTTTTAAAAAACTCCAGTTTGATTCCCAGCACCCGCATAGAGTCTCACCTCTTCCTTGGGCACTGGGCATGCAGGTAGTGCACAGACATGGATGTAGGCAAAGCGAATTACAAAAACTGTAAATAAAAAAATAAATCTTTTTGAAAAGTGTATGAGTAAGAAGCAATATATGTAGTATGACAAAAGAAGCAATCAGGAGTCGTGCCATTAAAGGCATAGAAACAAGAGTTATGGAAGGAAAGATTCAGGCATAATTGAGACCTTGTGGCTGGGATCCAGAAAGATACTGTCACCAGTGAGTAGAGAGGGGAAGGGGAGGGAAAAGGAAAAAGTGGTTGAAGGGAAGGAGAGGAGAGGAGAGGAGAGGAGAGGAGAGGAGAGGAGAGGAGAGGAGAGGAGAGGAGAGGAGAGGAGAGGAGAGGAGAGGGGAGGAGTTCTGTTAGTGAGTGCTTTATGACCTTGCTAAGCCGCTTTTCCTTTCCGGACTTCAAATTTCTCTCCTTATGAAATGAGAAATATGGACCAATGCACAGCTTCCCAAGACCTTGGGCATGATGATGATGGGCATGGTGAAGTGGTAAACAAGAGAACTACTCTGATGAAAATGAAAAGTTGGTCTCACAGATTTGAGTAACTATCACATAGTCTCAGTCCTATATCCTTGAAGAATTCCATCAAGTAAAGTAAAGAGGGATTGCAAGATGGTTTAGTACATAAAAACACTTGCCACCAAGCCCAACAATCTTTTGGTGAGAAAAGAACAATTTTTATTAACATTTGTTAGCACCCACATGGTGGCTCACAACCACTTGCCAGTCCATCCTTAGTGGATCCGAATCCCTTTTATGACATCCACAGGCACTGCGTGTAACAGGTGCTAAACACAAATAAAATAAAATAAAATAAAATAAAGTATGTTTATTATTTCTTTGAGAAATTTTTGCAATGCGTTCTGATCATATTAAACCTTCCCCAAAGGCTTTTGAGATTCAATTTCTTTCAACCAACCCCAATTTATGGCTTCTTTTCTTTCTTCCTTCCTTTTTTTAAAAATTTATTTTTGTTATTATTATTAAATTTATTTTCTAAAAACAATCTTTTCTCATTTTACATACCTAACCCAGTTCCCACTCCCTTTGCTGCTCCCCTCATCTTTCCCCCACCCCAGACCCCTAAGCCTAGCAATCTTAAGTTCCACTCTCAAGACCTACGTGGTGGAAGGAGAAAAGTTATTTCCTGTGTTATCCTTTGATTTCTACACATAGCATGGCATGACAGCAAATTCATGTGCACACATGCACACACACGCACACACACACAAATAAATAAATGTCATAATTTTAAAAGAGCAACCAGAGAAGCCTGTACATGTGCATGCATGTGTGGATACTCGTGCAAGTGAAAAAATACCTCAATGCACAGTTGGCATTTGCTAGAATCAATTATGACATACTGACTTAGCATTGTAGGAAATATTTCCTGAATAACCTCTACTCTAAGACCACTTTCCAGGGGCTAGAGAAATGGCTCAGTGGTTGAGAGCACTTGTTACTCTTACAGAGGATTCGGGTTCAGTTTCCAGCTTCCACATGGTAGTTCACAACCATCCGTAACTCCAGTTACAAGGCAGTGCCCTCTTCTGCCCCTTAAGATATACTCATGGTGAACAGACATATGTGTAAGCAAAACACATAAAACAAAATCAATAAATCTAAACAAAAAAACAAGAATATTGCTTTCCAGATATCACAACAGTTTTATTATTTAAAAGAAGTTTGTGTTATGGAGGGGGGGACCTTTTTATAGAGCCAGCTTAAATCAGTATTGACATGCAGCCAAACTGTCTGGATAAACCCTGAATTCACTATTCACTATCTGTTTGTCATTGCACACTGTATTTAACTTCTCTGCACTGCTATTTTCCTGTTTGTAAAAGGACAATAGCAAAATCACTCACTACATATGGTTGTGACAAGCATTTTTAAACTGGTTTTTAGAACAGCATCTGACATATTGCGGGAGTATATACATGTTTGTTGTTCTTGTCATCTAATAGTCTATGATTCGTGAATCTACACAGTGTGGCCTAAAAGAGTAAATGTGGAGCCTGGCAGTGATGGCACACATATTTAATTCCAGCACTCGGGAGGCAGAGGCAGGCGGATCTCTGTGAGTTCGAGGCCAGCCTGGTCTACAAGAGCTAGTTCCAGGACAGGCTCCAAAGCTACAGAGAAACCCTGCTCAAAAAACAGAAAGAAAGAAAGAAAGAAAGAAAGAAAGAAAGAAAGAAAGAAAGGAAGGAAGGAAGGAAGGAAGGAAGGAAGGAAGGAAGGAAGGAAGGAAGGAAGGAAGGAAGGAAGGAAGGAAGAAAGAGATCACCAAAGCAGCAGGATGTGATCTGCCCCACTGAAAAAAGGTGTTTGCTTCAGAATGTACACAGAAGAAGAAGCTAAGAAAATAGGAGTGGTTGGCTGGGTGAAGAACACAAGCAAAGGCACCAAGATGGGTCAAGTGCAGGGTCCTGAAGAAAAGATGAATTCCATACGCGGCGCAGACGTGCAGAGAGACATGGTGCAGAGACTCGAACTTATATTTCTTGATGGTCCAAGCTTGAAACAGTGAAGCCCACACTGAGAGCAGATTGTCCCACTACAACTAAATCAAGTAGGTTTTTTGCAGAGTGGTAGGCCTTTTGTTGGCGAGGTCCCTGGAGAACGGGGAGCCTGGTCCTGTCCTTGAAGACCCTCCTGTGTGGTGAGAGTCTTCTTGACCCGCGGCAGGACCCAGGAAACGGAGAGGGTGCATTCCCCGACCCCCTTGACTCCCCGGTCAGTCGGCGGGGGCTGCTCCCCTCCGCTGGGGCTGCTCCTCCTCTGCTGTGACCCCTCTCTCCCTGGCCCATCCCAGCTTGCGCCCAGGGACTTCCTTCTCCCTCCCTTCCGCAGGGCCCAGTTCAGCCTGTTTGGGCGCTGGGTCGGGTGCTCGGGGCAGAGGGTAGCCGGAGTTTCTTTGTTTTGGTGGCTGGCCTGCAGAGTGGTAAGCCTTTTTGAGGTCCCTGGTGAACGGGGAGCCTGGTCCTGTTCCTGAAGACCCTTCTGAGTGGTGAGAGGGATCTTGGCCCACGGCAGGAGCCAGGAAACGGAGCGGGGGCATTTTGTAAGCGGGGCCCCTGGCCAGCAGGGAAATCTGATCCTGTTTTAGAAGACCCATTAGATAGCATCAGTAGGAGGAGATGGGCAGGTGCCAAGGCAAGAATTCACCCAACAATCTGAAAAACAACATGAAAACACCAGAACCCAATGATCTTACAACAGAAGGACTTGAACACCCTAGCATAGAAGAAGTGGAAAAAATTGACTTTATGAAAGCAATAAAGTCCCTTAAACAACAAGAGAGAGAGAGAGAGAGAGAGAGAGAGAGAGAGAGAGAGAGAGAGAGAGAGAGAATGTGTCCCAGGTTGCCCCAATTATGGTCAAGAATTGGTTGGAAACTGGGTGCATTGTTAAAGGACTAGCTGGACTGCTCTCATGTTGCCCAAGCCCAGTACTAGATTAGGACCTTCAGAGTCCCTAAGGCTTATTTTTAGACTGTTAATTGCTGGAGGTGGGCAGAGTAGATCTATACCTTTTCAATTTAGACTGTTAAATGCTGAAAGTGCAATTGATAAATGTCTACTTTTCTTATTTGGATATGGACAACTCATTGACACCTCAAATTATGCTTGGCTCTCATGTGGCATCATCCCACACCAGTTTTGCTAGTTCTGGAAAGAATCAATGATCATGAGTGGCCTACACACAGTAGTTTCCCACCCAAGCAGTTCCATCCACAGCAGGGTGCTCTGTATCCTGCTCCCATGGGCTTATCCTGCCAAGCCTCATGAATTCTTTGCCAGTTGGGACCTCCCATATAGTACTTGGAAGGATGATTATCTTCTGGGAGCAGTGGAGAACATATACCTGGACGTCTCAAGAAAAAACCTGGCAGGAAACTCTAAATATTACCAAGGGAAAATCCTGGTGAAGAGTTGGGATGCGAGAGAAGAATGATGAGGATCCTCTGCCTCCAGATAACTGGTAGACCAAACTCTCACAGCTCTGACTATCCCAGGGGCTTCAAGTCAGTGATTGTAGAAAGACTGATGTTGTTATCAGCCTCTGTGTTGCTCTGCGCATCATCAGGTTCTAACAACCCAAGTGGTGAACAATAAGATAGGTTCATGCTTCAAGGGTCAAAATGGTTTGGCTTGTGGGGGGGGGTGTTGTTATGTTTTTGTTTTTTTTTGGGGGGGGGTTGCTTTGACCTAATTCTGCTTATGGGAAGAATAGCTCAAACAAAAACTAGAATTTCCATAGGCCTGCTAACTAAACAGATGGAGAGATACAGTATCACAGGTAAGGGAGGTATAGAGACCTTCATTTGCTGCCTTCCCTGGTGATGGCACCACTCACATTTAGGCCTGTGCTATCTGCCCTTTTCATAAAATGTCTCAAACATGGAAGACTCAGGTGGAACCGGTCAGACCGGATGTTGTGAGCCTACGCCTTGTAGAAAGGGAAAGATAGATACACACGCAGTCACAGGAGAGAATAAGGAGGAAACAAATCTATTGTTCCAGTCTCTAACCTGAAGAAACCACCCATAGCTTCCAGGATATCGCCAATGAACACGGCTGAAGAAAGTTGTGGCTCACCTATGTCCCATGCATGGACTTGGCTGGTAC
Source organism: Alexandromys fortis (assembly GCF_014885135.2). Lineage (NCBI taxonomy): Eukaryota > Metazoa > Chordata > Mammalia > Rodentia > Cricetidae > Alexandromys > Alexandromys fortis. Next base: position 511,846 of record NW_026068155.1, on the reverse strand, counting down.
CCCAGGCAGGAATAGAAACCTCAAGGCTACATTCCAGGCCATGGCTCAACAGAGATTAGCACTGGCCTTGAGGCCCCCGTTTTTGTTTTTTTTTTTTTTTTCATGGTCTTAGTCTGACATTGAAATAAAAGATGCCTTGGGATGGGAGCTTACAATGACATTCCCAGAGTTGAACTCTTCTTTGTCTTACTTCTCTACATTCTATGTGGCACAAGATCAAGTAGTCTTTGTTGAAGCCCTGACTTTACTGTTTACCAGATCCACAATCTTGGCCAAGTCTGAGTCTCACTTTCCTTCTCTGTAGAAAAAGGGAGCAGTAGAGGTTGTAATCCCTGCCTCTCAGCTGTGTGATAAAGTTCAACTGATAGAATAAATGTGATAACCCTTTGGAAAGTTCTTTCTACCTTCTACATGAACTATCATCATGGTCATATTAGTATATTAATCTGCAGATTTACATATGTACTCATGTGGGTATAAGTGGACTAAGACTTTACCCACAATGCATGCATGTATAGGCAGCCCCATCTATGTATAAAATTATACATACATATCTGATTTCAAGCTTGAATTCATGACATTGACCATTAAAAGTGCTTAGTCCCTCCCCCCGCCCAAAAAAAAAACTGTGCAGTATGTCCAGCCTCATAGCTGTGAAATGAGCCGCTCAAAGCATTGCACTTCTCTCCAGACTTGACTTCTAAGAGTCCAAAAAAGACGCTCCTCCTAAACTCCTCGACTTCGTCCTGATAGTTCCTCTTTTGCCCTTGCTGGGACTTCTTCCTGGCCTCCATCTTGTTTGCACGTTAGCACAGCTGCTGCTAAAACTCAGATTGCACTGTGTATCCACATGGCTGGAGAGCATGGGTCCTGCCCAATTGCTCTGGGAATAGCTCTGCAACTCCTTCCTGCACAATGTATTTATAGCCATGTTTGCAAATAGCTGACAACATTTTCAGAGTTTTTTCAAAACACAGTTAATCCAGCCACAGGAATAGTCACTGGCCCAAACGCCCTAAAGCTAAAAAAAATTTTAGGCAGTAATCCTAATGAAAATTAGTCACAGAACCTAAAGGTAGTTGAATCTCACTCACTCCATGCTTTCCTCTTTCTCTCCTGCCCATCTTCCCCCCTGTAACCCCGTTTGGTCACTTCTGGTTCCAAAGATCTCTGAGAATAAGGTATCAGGATGTGGAACTATAGAGTAGATTTGCTTCAGAGAGAGCCTGAAGCATATCATCAGAGCAGAGTGCTTTAAGAGGAAGAAGGGAAAGGAAAAGGAAGAGGAAGGGAGAACGTTGGGGAAGTGAGAGTATTGGGGATGAAGGGCAGAAATCACATAACTGGAGAATTAGTAATGAGCAGATCAAAAGGAAGAAGCCTAGTACCCACTTGGAACAAAAATTCAGTGGCTGGATACCTTTCAAGTCAAATGGTAGAACATCCCACCCTTCTCTCAGTCTATGGGATGTGGATCCACAAATTGCTTTGCTTATTTGCTTGGTTGAAACACTAAAGCAAATCCATCGTGGTGGAGTTGAAGAGGTAAACATGATTAGAGAATAAGGTAGTCTTTCATGAAGGGAACGGGCCTGAAGCTGTAGTGATAGGGGTATAAGAGTTATCATACCCTTACTATCAAAACTGGGGTGCTATTTTTATGGAAAAATAGGAATAAAAAAGGATTGTCACAGGCAGCCCAAAATGTGCACTCATTCTAGAATTAGGATGTGTTTGTTACAGTTTTCTGAGAAAGAGAACACACTACAAGGGCTCCTCACAAGGTGCCTTGAGAATGTGAGTGTATGTTTGGATGAATATCTGTGTGTGTGTGTGTGTGTGTGTGTGTGTGTGTGTGTGTGTGTGAACACGGATATAGTAAGAGTGGTTAAGTATTTGTGCATGTGTGCACATGAAAGATAGCTAATCCTTCACTGAATTGCAGACTCAGTTTAAAGACAACAGCCACATAGTCCACTGCCATCTTATGTGTGAGGAAACCAAAGCATGGGAAATAAGATTTATACACTTGTATCACTTGCTTGGCAATGGTAAAGGGTTGACTGGCAACAGTCACAGTAATCCTGATTGGGTGTCAGATGCCAGTCCTTATGCATTGAAGGGAAAGCCCAGTTATTTCTTAAAGGTTTTGCCAACAATGGGTACTTGGCAAGTGCAAAAAGGAGCTTCTTAAGTCACTTCGAAGTGCATGAAAGACAAAGCTTGGGTGCCAGAGGAATATTTAACTGATGGCTGCTTCCCTTGGACCTGTTTCTCTGAAGGATACTGTTAAGCAATGAAAGCTTTGAATATCATTTGATGTCATCCTTCTCATCCCTCAACATTTGTCATTTGCCTTAGAGACAACCTTTGGTCTCCAAGAGAGAGCCACTGAAAGTCTTCACAGGGTTTCGGCTAGACATTTGCCCAGTCCGGCATTGGAGACAGGCCAGTCTTTCTCCCCTAGACCCTGATCTTACTCCTGTACTTTCACCCTATAGAGAAATGCTATAGATTTTCCAACAGTGTTAGGGATGGGAGCTAATAATGTATGCTCCAAGGAATGGGTGGGTAACCGCCTCATTAGTCCTGAATTGTTTGATCTGTATCTGAGAAAGAAATTGGCCATGCGAGTGAGGATAGCCCCATAATAAAGAAGCCAAACCACCAAGCCATGGATCAGTTTTCATCAGAGCAAATAGAGCCTGCTTGCATTTTCAGTCTCCTGCACAAAGGATGAGGCAAGACTATGGGATACTGCAGCAAAAGTCTGGAAAAACTGTTCAGGTTTTATATCCTAGAGATACTTCAGTTCAGAGTTGGCCGGTAGGCCCTGGGCATTTACTGTGTCCCTAACATCAAGCTAGATGTTTACATATATGAATTAATCACTGCAGACTTACCGTAACTGTATAAAGACACTCTAAGAAATAATTACCACTTATGTGGTTAAAGTAAAATCACTAATAAAGGCAGAGTGAGAATTCAACTGCAACTTTCTTGACTAGAAAAAAAAATATTGATAGCCTACTGCTTGCCAGGCATTATGTTAAATTTTTTTCCAAGGATTATCTCACTTAATCCTCAAATTAACTCTGTGGGCAATGCTTCTCACTCCAGTATTTTCCACATAAGGGTATTGAGGAGCAGAAATGTTAGGTCATTTCTCCAAGGTCCGCTGCTAGCACTTCCAGTAAAGCCGGGATTCAGACACAGTCCTGTTGCCGCTCACGAGTTGCCTCTTCCTGCTTCTCTGTGGATACCAGTATATGCTTCTAGACAGTGTTCTCTGTCTTTCTCTCTCCCGCCTTCCCTCCCTTCATTACTTACTCCCTCCCTCTCTCCCCCTCCCTCTCTTTCCATTTCTCTCTAGTACTGGGTATTAAAACCTGGGGTTTTGAGCATGCTGGGCACATTCTTTACCACTGAGCCACAGCCCCCAGCTTTCAAATGACTCTTAAAGCAGCTCTGACAGCGTAGAGGTCAGCCAGCTCTATAGCAATCCTTGACTATTAATCCCAGCAGCTTGAGTCACTTGACTGTGTTCTCCTGTCACTCTTCTCTGCCCCGTTGGCTCTCCCCGTGTGCCTGTACACCAGTAGACTGGGGAATGTCTCCTATTCAGCTTATTCGGAATTGCTCTGGGGCTCTAACTCAGCTCCCTCACTTCTTCATGTCCCAGGAGATTCCCTGGGACAAGCTGGCAAGCTAGACTAGGCAGAATTGGGGAGGCCCAGGTTCAGCTAGAGTCCCTGACTCAATAAATAAGTGGAGAGCAATAGAAAAGACCTGTATCTACCTCGGGCCTCCATATACATGTGGACACATGTGCATGCATGTCCACATATGCATGCAAAACACTGAGTCCTGCCACTCTTCTGCATGCTCCTCCCTGTGTGCTTTACTACCCTGCACATCAACTCACTCATTGGTACAAATTAGTCTTTTTCACATTTTTCGTGGGGAGTAGGCACATGTCTGAAGGTTAGAGGACAACTTTCAGGAGTTTGGGTTTTTTTTTTCTTCCACTATGTGGGCCCTGGAAATCTCACTTGGGTCATCAGGCTTAGCAGAAAGTGCCTTTATCCACTGAGCCATCTCACAGGCCCAAATAGCAGCCTGCACTTAAAGGCATGAAACATTTAGATCTGTGTTACATGGTTTGAGGATCAGGCGAGAGAATGGCTCGGGAGTGTTTGGTGAGCCCTGCCATATTCCTCTCTTGGGAGGCTGTGGCTGCGAATATGTTCTGCTACCTGCCTGCCCTTCTGTACACACAAAAATTCAAATTTGCCCAGTCTAGCTAATATCCTGTCTCCCTGCCCTGTTTGTTCTGTGAACTAGGTGTCCATCTGCTTCTGAAATCTCTGTGACCAAGTCACAAGATCCTTTTACCTTTCCCAGAAGCAAATTTTGACAGGTTTTTATGTACAGAAGGGCTTTCTTGTTCCACCTATAAGAATAGTGCCAACCCTTTGTCCATGCAAATCAGTAGGACAGACATATTTGGAAAATGGGGCTTGTCTTATGATATTATTATTAATCTGTTATTGTGGATAAGGAAACTGGCCTCAGAGAAGTGACATAGATAATAAATAGTGAGCTCTAAGTTGTGTGTGCACATGGTAGGAAGTGTGTGCCCTTATAGGAAATTCATCTGAATGCCTGTGAGAGGTGAACAATCTGGATTTGCTTTTCAGATAACCATCAGTCTCCGGGAACAAAATAAAACTATGCAGTAAGTCTAATGAAAGTTAAGTGTTAGACCAAAAAGATACTGACTATACAGTGCACTTCTTCATGTGAGTGTGTGCAGATACCTGTGTGTAGACATACATGTGAAGACCAGAGGTCAGCCTAAGGTGCCATTACTCAGAAGCTGTCCTCCTTGCTTTTTGGCACGGGGTCTGTCACTGAAACCTGGGGCTCACTGCTTTGGCTAGGCCAGCTGGCATGAGAACTCCAGGGATCTATCTGTCTTCACCTCCTCACTGCCAGAATTGCAAGTGTGCACCACTGCACTTGGCTTTCAAACTTACTAGGTCCTCACTTTGTTAACTGAGCTTTTACCCCAGTGTGTGTTAACCTTTCTGTCTCCTTCAATTGTTTTGATTTTATTCGGGAAGACTCATGTCATTTTGCTAAATACAGAATATTTTGCTGGGTGTTGTTATGAAAGAGGATCGAGGGGAGACGCAGAATTAAGTTATGCACCTGTTTGAACAGAGAACTGTAAGAGCATCCGTGCTAGCAAGAAGAGCTAACAGTTGACCTAAGTTTTCATAAAGGCGAATCGGGGGAATTTTAGCACCTGTCTATGAAGTCTTGTTGGAATTGTGGAGGCCGAGCATTCTTTCTTCCTTTCTTTCCCTTGGGGCCGATCAGGTTTCTGAGCTCCAGGGAAGAACTGCACTCTTGCTCGTCCTCTGACCAAGTCTGGAATTCCCAAAGCACTATCTGCCCCCTCTGTTTTCCAGGTGCACGAATATATATATATATATATATATATATATATATATATCACTATAAATCATAAGTACTTGCTAAGTGCATTTTCAAATGAAGTGAGGGGCAAAGATGGGGCAATGTGGAATGTTGCTTGAAGAAAGGGTGTCCTGTCTTTCCTTTCAGGCATGTTAATCAAACCCAGATCCATACTGTCCTTTCAGGCCTTATTTGCAAGGCTACATTAAAGGTATGATATGTTTAGATTTGTTTTCTAAATCATTCTTAGCAACCAAGGTCAGAATTTTTGGCTTTTGCTCTCACTACTGGCCATACCCCTAAGAAGGCCCACAGGAAGCCCCAAGCTTTACTTTGCTGCTGGACACCTGGCAAATGACGGTCCTATTTCCTTGTCCTGACTATGAATTCTCATGGGAACTGTGGAGGCCAAGCATTCTTTCTTCCTTTCTTTCCCTTGGGACCGATCAGGTTTCTGAGCTCCAGGGAAGAGCTGCACGCTCGCTCATCTTCTGACCAAGTCTGGAATTCCCAAAGCACTATCTGCGCCCTCTGTTTTCCAGGTGCAGCTGGACAGGACAGAGTTCCCACACATCTGTCCTGTCCTTCCGTTGGCAGCCTGGCTTCCCCACCTCCAGTTTCCAGATCCAACCTAAAGCAGTTCTCTTCAGGAAAAAAGCAAGCAAGTGAGACAAGTTCCTCTCTCGTCAGCCAATAATACTCTGAGTAGGGCCGGCAGACAGTGTCCTGAGTTCTACTGGATTCTGCCACATAACTATCCAGGAAATGGTGGCTGAAACTTGCTTACCTCATACACAGAAACCCTACCTAAGTGGTGAAGGAAACTCATATGTGTGTATGTATATTTGCATGTGTGTGTATATACATAATATATATATGTATATATATATATATATATATAAAATGTTTGAGGAAAAAAAACTTTTTAACTTGGAATTCTAAGACACTAAGACTGATCCAGCTCTCCCTCAGCCTCTGGGCTCAGCCTCCTGTTCCAGCCGTGCCCCTAAGAAGAACTCAGTCTATTTTCTTGCTGTCGGAAGTGCAGATTTTGGCCCAAGGCCCAGGTGAGGATGAGGATGACAGGATGGCAGAGTTACCTAACTGTTTGCAACAAAGAATACATTCCTCCCCACCCGGTCCTGCCCTAACATGCTATTGAATGTCTCTCCCTGTGCCACCCCTCAATCAGCTTTTGCCCTTCTCTTCCTACACGAGGCTGTTATTGCTTATTCCAATAAAAGGTTATCCAATATACAAGAGACCTTAGTTGTCCTTTGGGCCTGACCACATGGTCCTTTTTAGTCTTTGTGAGTTTTCAGAGGGGCCTGATAGCTTCTTTTAGGAACTATTCAGACCTGAGTCATATGCAGGTAGTTACATAGAAAAATTGGAACCATGAGTAGTGGCGCTCACCTTTAATCCTTGCACTCAGGAGGCAGAGGCAGGCGGATCCCTGTGAATTTGAGGACAGCCTGATCTTCAGAGCAAGTTCCAGGACAGACTCAGTCCTGAAAGAAAAAAGAAAAGAAAGGAAAAAGGGGATGATAATGTCCCTTACCATGACTAAGTTTACTCAGTCATTCCAAACTTTACTCAGATTCATAGAGTGGAGGGGCTCGATGGTTCCCTGTAGCAACCTCAGCTGACCAGTAGAATCACCCAGGAATCGTACTTAAAATAGTTTTTATGGTTAAAGATGAACTCACTGAATCAGAACTACTGAAGTAAAGCCTTCAACTCATTATTTTAAGTAATTTCATTTGGCACTGGACCTGGTGCCAAAGGTCTGTAATCCCAGCTATCTGGGAGGCTGAAGCAGAAAGGTCACAAATTCAAAGACTTGCCTGGACAACTTAGACCCTGTATCAAATTTTTAAAATTGCAAAACTTGCTGAGGATGTGACTCAGAGTATGACACTTGCTTAGCATGTGTAAGATTTTTGGGGTTCAATCCCAAATACATATCACACATACACATGCGCACGCACACACACACACACTCCACTGGGTAATTCTGATATTAGGGGTTCATCTGTCAAGTTGAGTGTTTTGGTTGCTTCCTAGTTGAAGAAACTGAGGCTCAGGGAGGCCGTGACCTATGACAAAGTGGTTAGACAGGAAAATAAGAGCAAGGCACACAGGCTTGCATTCTCTTCAGCCCCCTCTTTACATAGAATACTCGTATTACATTTCCTCATCTTGCCTGATCAATTACTTGCCTTCCCATGCTTTCATAACTGGGTATCGTAACAGTGAAACCACATCAAACAATATCTTTGGACTCCAAGTCCTTGAGTTTGATCCCTGGAGCTGGGCTTTTCCTTGGCAGGTGGACATTCCTAGACCATTTGCCTCCGTTTTTCCAGAAGCAAAGGGTTTGAGCAGGAGAGATATGGTGGCCCCTTTTTACAAAGCAGAGCAGGTTGCAAGGTTCCAAGTGTGTGTACTGGTAGAGATCTGTTCAAAGCTCCGAATCCTAGGTCTTGGCTCTGGCACTGAGAAAGCTGGAATGCCTAGTGGCAGCAGGTTACCCAAAGCTCAGGCTGACACTGGGTGTCTGTTTGTTTATCTCAGGGAATTTTGGCCTCATTCCTACTATTTTATTGCCGGCAGCCTCCTTAAGTACAAGGATAATGACATGTTTGAAAAATGCCTCAAACGTCAATTAGCCGGTATTGAGACAACCCCCGGGAGTTGTTTCTTCATGTCCTTATGTTAGCTGTGCTTATCACTCTCCAAATACTGCGCTTTATCCTGCTTAAGTCTGGAGAACTTCCCAGATCCCTGGCCTTCTTTCTTTAGGGGCGAGGGAGTAGAATTGAAAGAAGGCTAGTGGGAAGCAAGGCACGACTGACTTGTTAGCAATTTTCATTTGTGTGCATTGAGAGGACATTGGTGTCAAAGAAAAGATGGGACTGTGGACAAAGCACTGATAGTCATTAGACCTGGGTTCTAGCCTCATCAGTATCGTGTTTACTTGCCATATGGTTATAGACTAAGCCCTTACTCCACTATGCTTCCGTTTCCTCGCCTACACAAGGAGCAGGTTAGACTGGGAGCCTTTCACGTCTCACTGAGTGATGGTAATTCAGTTACTCAAGTTGTAGAATTGGGGTGGGAATCTAATGAGTGATGCTCATTCCCTACATTCATGGTTTTCCGTTCATCTCATTATGAATCTATTCTTAGAGAAAGTCCTTACTTACCTCCAAAGGCTCAAGAGATAACCTCCAGAGCAATTAGAAATGTTCTTGCCCCGTTGTGTTGGCTTTAGTGGGCCACATCTCAGCTCAAGCTGGCTCCACTACACTCTGAATACTTCAGACACAACTAGCAGCTGCTTTTCTTACCATATGTGTGTTTCCAGGGACGTTGATAGCTCTACTTTCCACGACCTCCTCCATGGTTCTCTCGTGTTCTGCTCTGCAACGTCTATTGGGTTTTTCAGAACATCAACTTCTTCAGCAACACACCCCTCTAACTAGGTCACCTGCTGGCACCGGCTCAGTGCCAGAAGCCTGTGGTTTCTCTGACTGGAAAAGTCTTGATTCATCCTGTTGTGGGGAACTCTTTAGCTTGGCAGCTGTTTTGATCTGAGGATTTCTTCTTTGCCTAACCCTTCTGTTGCCCACAACCATTCCCATTCCTCCCAGCCCACTCCTCCACGCCTCGTCCCTCAGCCCTCGGGGATAAAGAGATGATCTTTGTCTTACAACAGGTCACTATAGACTACCAGGAAGGTCTAACCTTCTTCCATCAATGGTGTCATCAAAATCTAGTTTAGGAAACTTTAGCATCTCCCAAAACCACAACTAATGAGTACATGATCTGAGTAAAACTCATGTGTTTGCTGTGCCAGCAAGCATTAAAACAGGACTTCTAATCACCTCCATCCAACCAACTTCCTTCCCTAAGCCATTACTATTGAAAAACTATGTACTTCCCCATTACAAGCCCCAAAGCCTAGCACTGAGCCTACCTAGGACATAAGCAATACTCAGTAAATATTTGTTAAATGAATAATAATAGAATAAATGAAGGCTTAACAGACCCAAAAGCCAATGGAAATAGTACTGGCTGATCTAGGGGGCCCAAGTCTGCCACTACCACATACCACAACTTTGGATATTTTCTTTTTGTCACTTCTCTGGGTCTGAGTCTCGACATGCTGAACTGAATGGTCCCTTATGAAACTCCCATATTTGTAGTTCACGAATTAGATCTGTACTCCTGTGCCAGATACCACTCCAGCCCTGTCGCCAGAAAAAAAAAAAAAAAAAAAAAAAAAAACAGAAACCGTTGTCGGATAATATTGGGCTCATGCTTATGGAATAAATGAGAATGACTCTTAATTTGGGATCAGCCTAACTTCAGAGAAACCAGTGCCTCCAACCATGCCACTGGAGTGGCTGATAGGATGTCATGCTCATAGCTTAAAGGCAAAAACACCCAGATTCCCATCTTGTACCCTCTTTTTCGATGCCTTGTACAAAGTATGTTGATCAAACACAACTCCAATGCCAGCACTGCAGAGATTGAGGCAAAAGGATTGCGAATTTGAAGCCAACCTGGTCTACATAGTGAAACCGTTTCTCAAGAAGTGCTCACTGGGCTCTGGTAGTGGTTGAGTGAGTAGGCTTCTGCAGATGTGGGAATTCCCTGGTAATGACAGAACAAAATCCTTGTCCCCTAAAGTAAGCACATAAATCTCGATTTTAACGTCTCACCCATAAGAATATTAGTTGACACAGGCCAGCCTGCCTTGGGTGAAAAAGAGAACTTATATAGAAAACCAGAGATGATAGATTCGCTCTTACTTGGCCATTCCTCTTTTGTTCCTCTGGATTGAGTTGCTGTGGGCTCTGTGGTTAGAGCACATGAACTTTGAAGGCTTAAAAAAATCTTGCTAAGAGAACTTCCAGTCCTGAAAATTTATGATCCTCTAATTCCAAATATGTAACAAAAAGAAAGATTTTTTCTGTGTGTGTTCTTGCAGGATTCTGAGCCAGCCTGCAGCTGGACTTTGGGTAATGGCTACATGGATATGTGCTGAGTTTCTAGGGGAGACAGGAGCTGCTTTGTAAGGAAAGGAAGAACATATTTATCTATCTGGCAAAAAAAATAAAAAAGAAGAACGCAGCCTAAAATGCTGTAATCAATCATTTGGAAGTGAATCACCCATACCTCTTTCCCTCACACAGCCTGGCTCCATGTTCCAACTTCAGATTTAGACTAGTCTGTGAAGTTTCTTCGGCATCGGATGCTCTTTCTCTGCATCTGAGATTACTCAGACTTACAATTGCTTCTCCAGTGACTCCTCTGCAATGGCTTTCAGTGTTTGATTCGAAGCAAGGAACAAATGACTGAAAAGTGGCTAGACCTTGCTATGCCTGACTATACAGTGGCATAGGAGGGTGACAGAAACCTTTGGCTCCCTAGGGCCAAGTAGCTCAAGAATGGACCATAAAAGAAGCATGTGGAAATTTATGAAGCAGAATTGCTTCTATAGCCGTACCTATTTGCATTGAAATGTCATCCCCTCAAGGGTCCTTCCCACCTGTTTATGGAACAACTGTCTCCTAGAAGGATGTTGACAGTAAATTGCTGCTCTGATCCAATCCCTTTGGCCTACTTTAAGCTTTGCTGCTGTTATAAATAGGAGGGAATGCGCCTGGATTCAAATGTGTTATGCTGTTACACAGTAAAGAAATGTGCTGCCATTAGTAAAGGGCTTGGAGGATCCCGGAGTTGGGAAAAAGGCCAAAGGAGACCCTTTATTTCAAAAAGGGAAAGACTCAGTATCCCTGTCTACTGTCAGAACACTATCTTAGCTTGACCTCCTTAGATCACGGTGTAATGATGATAATACAGCTGGCAAACCCCCTGGGCACCCTCCAGACTAGACATGCATTGAGGTGGGGTCAACCAGTTCTCAACCCTTTTATAACTATCATTATACATTTTCCCTAAAGCATCATCTCTGCACTGCCCGGGAGTGTTGAATTAGAAGCGGAGGGGCTGTGTCCCCGTCACCCGGCCGCCCGCATGGCTAGCTTATGCCCCGAAATAACCAGTCCCATAAAAGCCTTGAAATGCTTTGAAGCCAGAGTTCATGCTGGCAGCACAGCACCAGGAAGCCGCGCTTTAAAATGACGCAGCTTTTTTTCTGCTGCTGTTGCCGAACCAGGAAATCTCTCTTCAGCACGCCATCAACAAACAGCAAAAATCTGTGTTAAACTCTCTCTCCCTTATTTTTAAGCCTTCTCAGGTTTTTAAGTGGATTTAGCCCATCACGTCTGGGCGCCATCTGTTGAATTAGGAGCGGCAGGGCTGCGTCCCCGGCTAAAGCCTTTCTTTTTTGTTTAAACAGAAAAAGGGGAAATGATGTGGGAGTGATTTCTTAATAATAAAGAAACTGCCTCGGCCCTCATAGGACAGAAAATTAGGTAGGCGGAGTAGACAGAAGAGAATGCTGGGAAAAAGAAGCTTAGTAGGGAGTCGCCATGATTCCCCCGCTCCAGACAGACGCAGGTTAAGATCCTCCCTGGTAAGCCAGCTCATGGGCTACACAGAATATTAGAAATGGGTTAGAACAATATGTAAGAGCTAGCCAATAAGAAGCTGGAACTAGCCGGGCCAGGCAATGTTTAATAGACTACAGTTTCCGTGTAATTATTTCGGGCATAAGCTAGCCATGTGGGCGGCCGGGTGCCGGGGACGCAGTCCTGCCGCTCCTATTTCAACACGGTTTCTCTGTGTAATAGCCCTGGCTGTCCTGGAATTAATTCTGTAGACCAGGCTGATCTTGAACTCACAGAGATCTGCCTGCCTCTGTCTTCCAAGTGCTGGGATTAAAGGCATGCACTGCCACCGCCTGACTAGAAGGTCCCAATTTCAATGTAACAAAAATAAAATGTATTAATAGAAAATGACAATTTGTCACACAGAGAAGGGATAATAATTGTTATGAAATTTAAAGTGTCTATAAATACCACATATAATTTTAAATTTATGTAGCAATTACAGACATGTAAATGTTTTATCATGACACATGCATATAATATACATAAAGCATATAGGTGATAAATACTGTATGTATAAATATACATAAATATACAAATAAAAAGATCTTCCTTCACAAATGGTCACATGACATAGTTTCAAGTGTCTTCAGCCCATGATCCTTTCTCCTCTGGACATACTCAAGTTCAGATTGGTTATAAAGTATGGGATCCTAGTCCTATAAGCCTGTATGTTGACAGCAGAGACCAAGGAAGAACACAGCTATCTTCTTTGCTCTGAGCAGTGTATTTTTGAACATTTCAATTCTAGATTTCCAATAAGGTAACACTGTAGGCATAATTTTCTGTCCCACCAGCCAGCTCCCAAATAACCACAGAGAGACTTATTATTAATTATAAATGCTCATTGGTAGTTTAGGTTTAGTTACTGACTAGCTCTTACAACGTAAGTTAACCCATATCTCTTATCTGCATTCTACCATGTGGCGTGGTACCTTTTTTCAACACAGCATGTTCATCTTGCTTCTTCCCTCATCTCCTTGCAACCCCACCCTCCTCCATCCTAGTGCTCTTTCCCTGTCCTCGAGTCCGGCCTAACTCCTCCTTCCTAGCTATTGACCATTTAGTTCTTTATTAAACTAATGAGAGCAACACATCTTCACAGTGTACAGAAAGATTATTCCACAAAATAATGTAACACAAATAGATATCCATTGAACTTAAAATTACCCCAGATTTTTAGATATCTCTCATGCTATGCTAGTTTCTAGCTACCTTATCCTACCACTATGTGGGTTGCTGCCTTCCTCCTCCTTCCCCTTCTCCCCTTCCTCTTCTCTTTCTCCTCCTCCATCTTTGCTAAGAGTACAACTCACGAGTTTGTACACACTAAGCAACTGCCCTACCATTGAGTGTCTTTATCAGATCTTTGCAGATTGTTTTAAATTTCACTACAGAAACTATCTTTTATCTCTATTATGCTTTACCTTGCACTGACCTCACTTTTTTAAAATCCACTTGCACGTCACATCCATTCCATTTTCATCCATACTTAAATCTAGTTTCCTTAGCTCACAAAGAGCTGCGTCTAAACTTCGCACAGCTCTTCTCAGTAGGACATTTGAATTTCTCCAGACCCCTCATCTATCCTTCCTCTGTCTTGCTACCATGATGCCACCACTCCAACCAAGCCCATGTCAGTACAATTTTTCTCCCTAGAATCCCAGACATAATTCTATCTCTAGGCTTTTGACTATGTTAAGACCTCATCTATGATCTTTCACGTTTTAATACATCATTTATAGCACATCTAGATCATCTTCGTCTATTGTTTTATGTAAGAATATACATATGCCTCCAGTCAGACTGACAATCAATCACCCAGAAAACAATTCAAATAATGATAAATTCTGATATTATTGTGGCCAAAAGTGTATCCTTATACACTATTGCTGAGAATGTAAATTAGTCTAGCCACCATGAAAATCATTATGGAAGTTTCTTTAAAAACTAAGGACGGATCTACCATATAAACCAGCTATAACACTACTGGGTATTGACCTAGAGAACTCAAGTCAACATGTCACAGAGACCCTTACATAACACTGTAACAGTATTATTTGCAGTAAAAAATTATGGAACCAACCTAGGTGTCCAATATCAGAAAACTTGAGAATGAAAATATGGTATATATATATACAATAGAATTTTTATCCATAAGGAATGGAGTTATATCATTCCTAGGAAAATTGAAGTAATTTGGCGATAATCTTATTTAGTGATTATTAATCAAATGATTAAAAGTCTTGGAAAGACAAATAGAGTGTTTTTTTCATTTATGGATCCTGTATTTTATACAGATAAATAAGGTCATGTGTATATGATATAAAAATAAAAGCGAAAAAAAAAGAAAAAAAAGAAAAAAAAATAAAAGCGAGACTGTGTAAGGAAGCAAAGAAGACTAATAGGAGAGGGCAGAGTAAGAAAAGAAGGTGAGAGGATGTGTGTGATGGCCTATATGCTCAAAGTTTATGAAACCCAGTACCATGTGTAATGAACATACACAGCACACACACATATAAATATCTTACTACATATATTACAGATATATATAAATATACACATATCATACAAACAATCCAAAGTCTGAGTTCAAATCACACTCTACAGTTCTCTAACTTAGTAAGCTGTACGTCCTTGGAGGAAATCACTCAGTCTAATCAAGATCAAGATAATAATAGTATTACTGCATAGGGTTGCTGGTGGTTTCCGTGAATCAATATGTAGGAAGTATTAAAATTGCCTTCACATATAAATATTTGATAAGTCTTAACTATCATCATGATTATATGCTTCATATGCTATATACTTTAACATGTTTTGTCTCATTTTATCTGGGAGAAAACTAGAGAGAGAATTTTCTTTTCTTTTCTTTTCTTTTCTTTTCTTTTCTTTTCTTTTCTTTTCTTTTCTTTTAAGACAGTATCTTGGCCAGACTCTGAAACTCACTATGTAGCCCAAACTGTCGTTGAATTTATGATCCTCCTGCTCAAGCCTCCCACGCAGCTGAAATTCCAGGCCTAACTCCAGAGAAAGAATTGTCATCCTTATTTTAAAGATGAGTAATAAGCTTGAGGGGTTAGGTACCTTGTGTAAGGTCATACGAGTGAGATTTTTTAATTATTACAGAATTGACTGGAATGTGGAGTAGAAAATTCTAATACTCCTGGCACTCTTCTGGCTGAGGAGAAGAGGGAGCTTTGCTGACGGGGGTGAGGAAGCAATGAGAATGGGAAAGCATCTGACTGGCTGTGGTAAGGGTCTGTCCAGCTATTCCAGGCCAAGGGTTAATGAACAAGATAAAGTGTACCTCCTACATGTTCCTTCTAGGGTCATGCGCAGGAGGAGAATGAAGTTGAAGAGGAAAATACCAGGACATGGGATCCATGTGAGATGCAACCAAGAGTAGTTCTGTGACATATTCAGGAGTGTGCTATATGGAAAAAGGAGGCAAGCCTACTCACAAAACCACAAGATTAGGAGCCAGGGATGGTGGAGCACACCTTTAATCCTAGCACGTGGGAGACAGAGGCAGGTGGATCGCTGTTGAGTTCAAGACCAGCCTGGTCTAGATTGTAACATGGAGCGAGGCCTGTTTGTTTGTGTTCTCTGTTCTCCCACCAGGTCCCCCACAACTGTTTAGCCCCAAAGAAAATCACACATAGGTCTCCATAAATTATAAGCTGATTGGCCCATTAGCTCTATCCTGTCACTGGCTAACTCTCACATCTTGATTAACCCATTTTTCTGATCTATGTTAGCCATGTGGCTCAGTACCTTTTTTCAAGGGGGCAGATCCCATCCTGCTGCTTCCGTGGTGTAGGCAGGAGTGGGAGGAATCAGCTTCCTCCTTCCCAGAATTCTCCCATTCTCATTACATCATTTCTACTTCTTGTGTGGTTTTCCTGCCTATACCTCCTGCCTGGTCAATCAGCGTTTATTTATAACATGATTGACAGAATACAGACAATTCTCCCTCACCATTCCAGGACAGTCATAGATACATAGTAAGACTTGCCTCAAAATTAATTAATTAATTAATAGATTCACGACTAGGGCAGGAGAGATGACTCTTCATTTAAAAGCACTTGATGCTCTTGCAGAGAACCCAAGTTCTCTCCCATCACCCACATCTGTAACTTCCATTCTAGGTGAGCCAATAAACTGTTGTAAACATCCAAGAGCCCCAGGCATGAAGGTGGTACATAGGCAATCAAACACTCATCTTTTTCTTAATTTCACAACTGTTTAGGTACTACGCTGAACTTTTTATTTATTAGCCCTAGAAGCGTCATCAAATGAGCCAGATGGCCTCCTTGACACCAACTGGGTGCTCAGTCCATTGGTAGGCTGTAGGGCACCACGTCTTTTCCAGTAAGTTTCCCAGTTTAAGTAAGTGACTATACTCGGTCATTTGTGAATTGTGGTAACTGCATGATGAAGTTGTTTGTAAGTGAATTGTATCCTGTAATTCATAAGTAGGATGGGGCAGGGAACAGTAAAAGAGTGGCAAAGCAGGTGACAAAATTGTCATGTCACACAAGGACACCGATTGGGGAAGACAGTGAAGAGAAGGGAGGTGAAGAGTTGGATTAGAGGTGGAGAAGACACTCTACTCCTTCCCCACTGGGCGGCAAGCCGGCCTTCGTGTGGAACGTGGCGGGCAAGAATCTTGGCCAGGCCTAAGCTTGGAAAAACAGTGAATTGAAATACAAGCCTTCGTCTTCCCAGAGAGAGAGAGAAAGGGAAGAAAAGAGAGACCAGCTGAGGCGCTTTCAGCACAGATACTCTAGATACTCTTGAGATGTCCTTCTATGGGATAGGAGAGCTGTATTTCAAATTAAAACCATTATTGCTCCTGCTGCTGCTGTTGCTGCTGCTGCACAGATGCGGCGCTGCCAATGCTCCCACCATTATAAAGAGCCTACACTTGAGCCCTGACCTTTCCTGCTGGAGTCAACTGAGGAGGACCTGAAGACTCCTACAGAACCTTCCATTCTGATATCTGGATAGGCAATTCCCTGGACCAGCCCTTCCCAATGGAGGTGGGGATTCATTTGCACCTCCCTGTAGGCCAAGCCTTGCCGCTTGTGCAGCAGGAACAATGGCTTTCATTGGTCCTTCTCCTACCTGGCAAATTCCGGAATGTTGAGAAATTCAAAAGGACCTTCACTGGACTGGAAAAATGGCTCAGTAATTAAAAGCACTGGCTGCTCTTCCAGAGGACCCGGGGTTCAGTTCCCAACAAGCACATGGCAGCTCACAGCTGTCTGTAAACTCCAGTTCCAGGGATCCAACACCCTCACACCGACAGACATGCAGGCCAAACACCAATACACCTAAAAATTAAATCAATAAATAAACAAACAAATAAATAAAATAAATTCATAAAACAGAACCTTTTTTTAAAAAGAACCTTCACGGGCATTGAGTCTGATACTCCATCGCACTGGTAGAGGCATGGTGACTCCGAGAGAGACATGGGACCTGACAAGGATCACACAGCAGAGCAGTGGCAGAAATGTCCTAAATCCATTTCACCTAGTTTAGAGGCCAGTGTGCATTCCCCACCCCTTTACCTCCAAAAACATCCAGTCACTTGACCTGTGGCCCAAATGGCGTCACATTGAGCCTGCAGGCCTCCTCCACAGCAGCAGTCCTCAACCTTAGCAGCCCATCAGAATTCCCTAGGGAGCATTAAAATTACTGGCATCCTGGCCCTATCTTACCAAGTGAGTCATCATCTTCAAAGGAGGGGCGCTATTTTTTTAAAGCTCCCTAGGTGATTCTAATATATAGTCAAGACAGAGAATCGTTGCTCTGGGAAAAGAAGCCTGACTCTAAGACAACTTGAAGGACAGACTCCCAGGCTTTCCAGACATGGCTCCTTTTGATCCAGAACATCCTACACCTCAGCGTGTTCCTAAACTCCGGTATGTGGAAAGCCTAAATGCTACGGTCACATCTTCTTGTTATCTTTGTTATTCTTGTTGGTCTTGTTATTGCTCTCCCATCATTCCATCTAAGAAATATTTTACTTCCAGCCTTCTTTTTCTTTCTTTTTAACATAATAAAGGCTTCTTAAGAGACGCCTGCTTCTAGTGGGAATCCCATAAATAATTTGGCCTAATTTCTGGCTTTTCTCAGAGGTTCACTCACAAGGCATATCTCCCTAATTCCCTTTAAGGGGCTAGTGTTGGGTACTTATAACTGCCAGTCGGCCCACACTCCCAATTACTTGCCATTCCCATACATAGAAACTGCTTACTAAGCACCAGACTGTTGGGGGGAACCAGTGAAAAGCAGAGAAAAGAAAGACCTTGAGCGTTTGGACCCACCCCCGCCACCCCCCACCCAAGCCTACCCAGCTCTCTCTACCTGATAATCATATTGGCTTCGAGATATAGTAATATGCAATGACTTGCCTAGGAAGAGAAAGCAGAGGTGTGTACTTTTCCCCACATCCACACAAAAGAAAGTAGCCTTTATTTTTTTAGAATTATTAGGTAAAGAATATACTGAGTGAGGGTACTTGCCTAGTATGTGTGAACACCTAGACTCAATCTCCCAACAGTTCAAAAAAATAATTTTAGAAGAAAGAAAAGAAAAGAGATACATGTCACTAGTAAACCCAATCATTAGTGACAATAAGCAAGCAAAACAAAAAAAAACTCACAGCACACACACCTAGATGAAGAACTACAAGCAATTAATGACTGCTGAAGGAGAATCAGTTTTATCCAGGGAAGAGCCTGTCCTTAAATCAGAAGGCAACACAAAATGAGCTTCTTTTCTGTAAATTTTTTTCTTCCATTTTGTTTTGTTGAGCATCTTTTGACTTACCGGTCTTTTGCATGTTTGTTTGATTTTGATTTTTGTTTTTTGATTTGGTATCTGTTTTGGTATATGGACTTTTTTGAGAGAGCAAGGGTACATAAAGGTGGGTGGGTAAAGAGGTGGGGAGGCCCTGGGAGGAATTGTGGGAGAGAAAAATGTGATCAAAATGTTATAATTTAATTAAATAAAAAATGTGATCAAAATGTTATAATTTAATTAAATAAAGTTAAAAGCAAAAAAAAAACCTGGAAGGTATCATTAATAATGTCTGGCAACTTACAGTCACTTTATTTTTTAAGACTTTTATTCTCAGTTTTATTAAGGATTAATTGACAAATAAAAACTAAATATGTGGGCTTTATAATGTGACGATACAAAGTATTTTTACATTGTGAAATGATTACCACAATCAACATAATTAGCACATCCATTACTTCACAGAGTTACTTTTGTTTGTGGTGAGATCAGTTAAGATTTATCTTCTTAGCAATTT
This sequence comes from Alexandromys fortis, assembly GCF_014885135.2. Lineage (NCBI taxonomy): Eukaryota > Metazoa > Chordata > Mammalia > Rodentia > Cricetidae > Alexandromys > Alexandromys fortis. The sequence continues at coordinate 492,448 of NW_026068155.1, read as the reverse complement.
TAAGTATATATTACACTGTTATGAACTACATTCACCATGTATACATTAGGTCTCTAAAACTTACTCACCTTATAACAAGTTTTTACTGTTTGATCAACATCTCCCTATTTCTCCTACATCTCAGTTCCAGGAAACCACTATCCTACTCTTTGCATCAATGTTTCTAGATTTTACAGAGATATGACAGCATATGGTAATTTGTCTTTTTGTGTCTGACTTATTTCTGTTAGTAGAATGTCCTCCAGGGTTATTCATGCTCTTGCCAATAGCAATATTTTCTTCATTTGTAAAGTTAAATAACATTCCATTGTGTATGCATACCATATATACACCCTTTGTTGTCTATCTATCTATTATCTATCTGTTGACAGACAGGTTGATTCCGTGTCTTGGCTGTTATGAATAATGCTGCAGTGAACATTGGAGTGTAGATAGCTCTTTGCATATATACTCCAAAGTAAGATTGCTGAATTATATGACAATTCTATTTGTATTTTTTTTTAGTTATAAGCTGATTGGCCTAGTAGCTCAGGCTTCTTATTAACTCTTATAACTTATATTAGCCCATTACTCTTATCTATGTTAGCCATGTGGCTTGATACCTTTTTTGGCAGGGCAGTCACATCTTGCTTGCTCTGTGTATGGATCATGACTGCAGACTGCAGAATCCTCTTCCCAGAATTCTCCTGTCCTCATTGCCCCACCTCTACTTCCTGCATGATATCCCTGCCTATTCTTCCTGCCTGTCTACTGGCAAATCAGCATTTTATTAAACATGTACAAGAAACAAATGTTTACAGAGTAAAGCCATTATCCCACAGCAATCCCCCCCCTTTTTTAAGAACAAGAACTCTAAATCTGGTATCCTTTGTTTAGCTTTGCTCCTGATTATTATCCATAACAACTTGTAACCAACATTCTAAACAAAGGAAAATATCCATAGTCCAACTTTTAGGAATGTGGTCATAGTTTTCCAGGCTACTTCCTGCCGAATTGGGGTGCTGATAATCTTATGGGGCCCAAAAGAGAATTTAGAATTATGATCAAGCCATGACTGGAGTATCCTGTGAGGCTTGATCGTCTCAACCAGCAGTCTTGATGCTGTTCTGAGTATAGAACTCCGACATGTGGTCCATCCACTCTTATCGGAGATTTCTCAGGGGGTTCTTTCTTGATCAAACCTTTTTTTTCTTACCCCAGAATAAATACATAGCCTCTCATTTCCTGTGGAAACAAAAACAAAACCTCTTATCCAAAGTAATATATCTTTTGACTTCAATTTTTAAGTCAGGGCATTTATAAAATATTTATAATTTATTAATCCAGCAACATTTATATTTAAATGTCTTTTAACAACTGTCACTCCTCCCTCAGCTGTCAAGCAATTCAAAGACAACATAATAACATACAGTATTCAGACTCTCTGTGTATTTTTCATCTTTATGTGGCTTTACTTTAAATACAATTTCTTTTATTTTTATTTTTAATTTTTTGGCTTTTTGAGGCAGGATTTCTCTGTGTATTTTTGGCTATTCTGGAATTCCCTCTGTAACATGAGGGCCTGCTTGTTGGGGTTTCTGTCCTGCCTGGTTCTTGTAGCCTTTAAGCCCCAAAGAATATCACACAGAGGTCTACATAAGTTATAAAGTGATAGGCCCATTAGCTCAGGCTTCTTATATTAACCCATTATTCTTATCTATGTTAGCCACATGGCTCAGTACCTTTTTCAGTGGGATAGGTCACACCCTGCTTCTTTGGTGTCTGGACAGGACTAGGAAAAGAGCTTCCTTCTTCCCAGAATACTCCTGTTCTCATTGCCCCACCTCTACTTCCTGTCTGGTTGTCCTGCCTATACTTCCTACCTGGCTACTGGCCAATCGGCATTTATTTAAAACATAATTGATGGAAAAAAGAATTGTCCTGCACCATCCCTCTGTAGACCAGGCTGTCCTTGAACTCACAGAGATCTGCCCTGCCTCTGCCTCCCGAGTGCTGGGATTAAAGGTGTGTGCCACCACATCTTGAGGTCACAGAAATCTGTCTGCCTCTGTCTCCCAAGTGTTGGGATTAATGTGTCTGCCACCACACCTTGAACTCACAGAAATCCGTCTGTCTCTGCCTCCCAAGTGTTAGGATTAAAGGTGTGTGCTACCACACCCAACTACTCTCTTTTTTTTTCTTTTAAGTACTTTATGTTTTTTTTCTCCCAAGCCTACATATATTTTTAAACACACAGTAAACCTTTTAAAGGTTTTTTCATCTTTGAATCTATCTTTACTGTAGATTTCTCTCTTTTTCTGACCACATGAGTCTTTAATTTGCTAAGCAATATGGCTAGGATTAAAGCCATGGCTTTGATGGCTGGATTCAGCTCCATTCTTTAGCTTTCTGAGATTCCTGTCTCATGGCAGAGGTACCAGCCAGAACCATGTTATTGCCACAACTCTATGATGTTTAGAGGTCCTTACCACCTCCAAAAAGCATGCAGTCAGCTTTTCATCAACACCATTTAAGTGTTTTGTGGCAGGACCTCTTAATGAGCTGCAGGGTTTTACAGCTAAAGCTGAGTCAAGAAGCCTCTCTTAAATGAGAGTGCTTGCCTCAAGCAAGCAGAGCCCACCCGAAAAAGTGCTGCTATCCATAAACTGTACTTTACTCTGTTTTTTGTCTAGAATTACTTCCCAAGCTCTCTCAGGCTTTATATGGATGTAGTTGTCCACATGGGTGCCATTCTGTTGACTGAGGTTTCTGTCCTGCCTGGTTCCTGCAGTCGTTAAGTCCCAAAGAAATCACACAGAGATCGACATTAGTTATAAACTGATTGGCCTAGTAACTCAGACTTCTTATTAACTCTTTTAACCTATATTACCCCATTATTCTTGTCTATGTCAGCCACGTGGCTCAATACCTTTTTTAGCAAGGCAGTCACATCTTGCTTGCTCTGTGTCTGGATCACAACTCTATTTGTAATTTTTAAAATAAACTTCATACTGATTTGCATAATGGGTTCAGTCATTTGCATACCCATCAGCAAATGTACAAGTGTTTCCTTTTCTCCACATCTTCAACAGAACTTGCTTTGTTTTTTAAAAGGCCATCCTAACAAATGTTAGCTTCATTGTGATTTAGCTTTTATTGGTCTTCTCTGTTGGTTTATGATGTTGAGCATATTTTCTTAAACCTGTTGGCTATTTGTATAACTTCTTTGAAAATAGGTCTCTTCAAAACGGACAGCCTACAGAATGGGAAAAGATCTTCACTAATCTCATATTAGACAGAGGGCTGATCTCCAAAATATATTTTAAAAAGCACAAGAAATTGGTCATCAAAAGAAAAAATAATCCAACCAAAAAAATGGAGTACAGACTTAAACACAGAACTCTCAACAGAAGAATCTAAAATGGCTGAAAGACACTTAAGGAAATGCTCAACATCCTTAGTCATCAAAGAAATGCAAATCAAAACAACTCTGAGATTCTATCTTACACCTGTAAGAAAGGCAAAATCAAAAACACTGATGACAACTTATGCTGGAGAGGTTGTGGGGAAAAGGGAACACTTCTGCATTGCTAGTGGGAATGCAAGCTGGTACCACCCCTTTGGATCTCAATGTTGCAATTTCTCAGAAAATTAGGAAACAACCTTCCCCAAGACCCAGTAATATAACTTTTCGGTATATATCCAAAGGATGCTCAATTGTGCCACAAGGACATGTGCTCAACTGTGTTCATAGCAGCATTGTTTGTCATAGCCAGGACCTGGAAACAACATAAATGCCCCTTGACCAAAGAATGGATAGGGAAAATGTGGTATATTTACACAATAGAGTACCACACAGTAGGAAAAAAGTAACGACAGCTTGAATTTTGCAGAAACGTGGATGGAGCTAGAAAACATTATTTTGAATGAGGTAACCCAGACACAGGAAGACAAATATCACATGTACTCACTCATAAGTGGTTTTTAAACATAAAGCAAAGAAAACCAGCCTACAAACCACAATCCCAGAGAACCTAGACAACAATGAAGACCCTAAGAGAGACATACATGGATCTAATATACGTGGGAAGTAGAAAAAGAAAAGATCTCCTGAGTAAATTGGGAGCATGGGGACCTTGGAGAGGGTTGCAGGGGAGGGGAGAGGCAGGGAGAGGAGCAGAGAAAAAATGTAGAGCTCAATAAAAATCAATAGAATTTTAAAAAAGAAGAAAAAACTAGATCTGTTGAGTTCCTTTGCAGGTTTTTAAATCCGATAATTTCTATTTTGCTATTGATTTATATGAAATCAGTTACAATAGTCACACATGCTTGTTTTTGCTTTTGTACTTTTTGCCAAGACCAGCATTAAAGATCTTCCCCCTCCCCATCCTTTCTCTCAGAGTCTTCAGGCTTTATAGTTAATGCTTTAATCTATTTCAAGTTAACGTTATATATGGTGTAAGTTGATGATCAAATTTCCTTTTTTTTTTCCCCAGTGTTTGAGATTGAATACATGGTGGGCGAGTTCTCTGTTATTAAGCTATGCCTCCAGCCCTAATTTTATTCTCTTGCTGGTGCATTTCCAGCTTTCTTAGTATCATTTATTGAAGAGATTTTCATTTTCTTATTATGTATTCTTAGTATTATTGTCAGACTAGTTGACCGTGTATGTATGTGTATCTGTGTGTGTGTGTGTTTGTAGTTTCTCTATTCTGTTCCATTATCTGGTTTTATTATATTATTTTACTACTTAGGTTACTATAGATTGTACTATGATTTGGAGACAAAAGGTGTAATGCCTCCAAGCTTGTTCCTTCTCGAAATTGCTTTAACTATTCAGAATCTTTTGCGACCTATTTTCTGTGACAAGTATCATTGGAATTTTCAAAACAATTTTGTTGAATATGAATATTACTTTGGGCAGTGTGAACTTTTTGACAATATTAATTCTCCTATCCAATGAGCATAAAATGCTATTTATTTGTGTCTTTGATCTCTTTCATCAATGCCATAACAGCATACTGATCTCTCACATTCATGGCCAAATTATGCCTAGGAATTTTATATTTTCATGTTATTGCTATTTATTTATTTAGTGTGCATTCATAATATGTGTGTGTACATCCATGCTATGATGCATGTATGATTGTTAGACAATAACTTTACAGAGTTGATTTTCTCCTTCAACCTATGTGTGGATTCTGGAGACCAAACTGAGCTATCTTATTGACCCAGTTTTTGTTTTATTTTAAACGATATTTCTACAGCCTCTCTTCATCAGATTTCTACGCCTTCCTCTACCCCTTTCACCTAGAAATATACTTGTTAAATCTGGACTGATACCCTGTGGGCATTTAAAATGTAAAATAAAATGTAGAATAATAATGAAACCTCTTTGAAGTATTACTATAGAAAAAGAGTTTATTATACGCAGTGGTGATGGCTGCTGGGGAGAAAGTTTGACTGCCTCGCCATTGCTCCTCCCAGTAGTCCTTTGTTGAACAATTGTTGAGCAGTTCTGGCCCTCTATCCTGCCTTCCACTTGTAATTGTTTCTTGACTTCTCTCAGGGCCTCAACTGAGAGATGTCCTTGAAGCGGTGGCAGGGGTGGGTGAGGGAGGCTAAAGTAGGATTTACCCAGTTCTGTGGGCTGGAGCTGAGTCACTGGCATGTCAAGTCAGGGGCCAGGTGGTGATGGCCTCTAGTGGACAGGCTTGCAGAGAAGCGCCAATCCTGCCCAGCCTCTGAGGTTTTGGAAGAGGAAGCACTCACTATGGGTGAAGTCCACCCTTCCCTCACCCAATTTCTGGCTCACTGTGAAATCTGCTCTTCTGCCCCCTTAAAGTTGAGTCACTGTGGACAAGTGGCTTGTATGTAGTCTTAGTTTTCCCATCCAGCAAGCAGGTAGTCTACTACCTCTCCCTGCAATTGTGTAGATTAAAGCAGGTAAAAATACAGAGAAGAGGATTGTCTCTGAAAAGTCAGGATCTTTCTCTATCCAGGTCCCAATAGTAGTAGCCATTGTTGTAAGAGTTAAGGGCTTTATCTCACACTCTTAGCCCCCCCCCACCGACTCCACCTCCCAGATCCATGTTTTCCTGGCCTTGGTGGCTAAGATAATGCAGGAGGAAAGTTAAGGAGTCTGGTGCAGAGAAGATTTATACATTCCGAATACCAAGAAGGACCATGGGAATGAGGTCATAGGATGAGGAATCTATAAGGAAAGAGACAATGCTCAACCTAACCAATGTGACTAACTTAGGTTTTAAGTAGAGGCTTTCTGTCCCCCTCTTTCTGAATTCTTCCCCTCTACAAATTTTGGGTTCCAGGTAGGCCTGGGGGTGCAGGAACACCGAAAACCATCGCTGGACGAAGAAAGGACATAGTACGCACTAAAAGCAGAGCTCTGTAGTAGAAGTCCAACTACAGAGAGCAGAACTGGCTCCAGACCTTGGCCCCAACCCTATGAAATCTAGCTCTGCATTTGTGCTGAGGTCACAGTTGCTACATGGCAGAGTCACTAATATCAGTCTATTCCTAGGAGACACAGAACTCCTCTGACTGCTGGCTGACCTTGGCTTCATAAAACCTTGGTGCCCCTGCCAAATCTTCCTTGGAGTACAGGGGAAGCCTAATTCTTCCATCCAGACTCTTCCCCCATCCCTCCACCCCTCTTGCGAGCTTTCACTCACTCTCAGGCTTACATTACAGTCCCTTGTCTCTCCCAGCATTCCTCTCTGTCTGATCTCATCTCTCTTAATAAATTCTCATTTACAATCCATTTGATTATATGTTTCTCTCAAGCCCCAGACTACTACAAACTCTGACCAAGTTGAAATGAAGTATATTGGTTAGAGTCTGGGCCTGTACCTAGGGTTTTGTGTCATGAGAAGCCTTAGCCAACTTTAGAAAGCAGTGGGTTTCTAGACATTGGAGAAGTAGCTTCTAATGTCATTTACTCCAAATTACTATCTCAGACAAATGCGTTTTATTTTTTAATATTTCTGACAAAATTTTTTACATGGATGGGTGTCTTGTCTGTGTGCACATCTATACATACTGTGCGTGCCTGGGTCCTCAGAAGCCAGAAGAACGTGTCTGATTTCCCTGGGACTGGAGTTACAAGACGGTTGAGAGCCTACCTCACCTGGAAAAGCATCCAGTGTTCTTAACACCCGAGATATCTCTCCAGCCCCCATTTTTTAATGTCCCAATTTATTGTCTTATTGACTTCTGATGGAAGAAGATTTTTTATAATTTAATTTTCCTTATACAGTAATAACTTTGTTATAAAGAAATGACTTCACACATAAAGTTCTCATGTCAATTGCATTTAGAATTGCTCCTTTTAAAAGTTTAAATGTGACAGTATAGATATGCAGAAGGTATTTAAACAGGTAGCAGATGTCACAACTCATCTTGGAATAGACAGAACAACAGTGTTACTGATACTGAATCCCAGGTAAGTGCTCGCCAGCTGCTCCTTTATCTCCAGGAGCAAAGGACATCTTAACACAGGCATTACTGAGCCAGCGGTTCATAACTGGTCCTCGTTCTAACTGCTAAAGTTAGGTTCACATTGTTTACTTAGTGAAGAAACTGATGGCCATTGCCCTCCTTCTGTTGAGAGCTGTCACTCAAGGTACTCACATCATATTCACTTGTTTCCAAAGAGATGAGGATTTCATCCTCCACAAAGCAAGCCACCTGGAACTTATGGATGCAATCCAAAGTTGCTGTCTAGTTAAGCTCAGATAATAGGAAAACATTTTCTTGGAACATAAATTTGTTGCTCCCACAAGAAACAACAGGATAAGAAGACCTATCGTCAAAGGTCAGCATCCTGGTTACAGACTGTTATTTCCCAGGTGTATGTCACCAATTCTAATTTCTGCGTTGTTACAAAGGATCTTTGCATTCTCACTATTAGCCAATCATCAAAACACACTGACATCACTGCTGGCTCAAGTCCAGAATTCCAAAACAATAGAAAAACAAGGGAAACCTATCTAATAGCACAGTTAACTTCATTATGTTAAACTCAAAGATACAGCAGCCACAGGGAATGGGAAATGGCCCTCCTTTCTTTCTTTCTTTCTTTCTTTCTTTCTTTCTTTCTTTCTTTTCTGAGGCAGGGTCTTCTGTATCTAAGACTCCTGGGTGCTGAGACTACAAGCATGCACCATCACACCTGGCCAAAAAAAAAATCTTTCTTTAATCCCTTTGTCATATTGTCTGAGCAATATTCATTTTCTCTTGTTTTTCACTTTAGATCAAAACTCAGAGAAATCGAGCTCCTGTTTTGCCACTAACAAACCCCATCATCTTTAAGGTTTATGATTTTCCCTACCTGGGCCTCAGGGTTGTTACTGTTTTTCTCTATAACTTCTTTGTGTTACCTTAGCTATCATCTTTCAAACTTGTGAGCTCAAGGGTTGCTAAAGAGCAGTCGGAAAGAGGGGGAGAAAGAAAGAAATAGAGAAGAGAAGAGGGAAGTGGAGGGGAAGGGAGAAGAGGGGAGGGGAGGGGAGGGG
>NW_026068155.1:468959-483838 GCF_014885135.2 Alexandromys fortis | reverse complement strand
GGAGAGGAGAGGAGAGGAGAGGAGAGGAGAGGAGAGGAGAGGAGAGGAGAGGAGAGGAGAGGAGAGGAGAGGAGAGAGGAGAGGGCTCTGAAAAGACAGCCACGCTGTCTGGGTGTCTGCGTACCCTGCCTCCAGCTTCGCCAGGCCGTTCCCTCCTATGCAGTGCTAGGCAACACACATGGTGACCTACTTTTGCAAGAAAGCTCTTTCTGGAGTTGTGGTCTCCTTTACCTTGCTGTTCCGCGCATGACAGCTCTGGGATTGGATAGCAGATACAGGTATAGGGAACAGATGATCTGTGGCTCCAGCATAGTGAGCCAAACCAAAGCGCTCGTACGGTTGAAAGGAATTCTGATCCATGGCTTTGTATTTCCAGAAACCACCCCCAGAAATTTGAAAGTTAATCTCTTACAAGTCCTCCTAGGAGGGATTCCGGCTTAATTCCATTTTGAGGGAGATCAGGATGCTTTATTCCAAACCCCAACTCTTCTAAATCTAACTCTGTCCCCTACTGTAGCCTTCATTCTTTCCTATTTGCTCTAACGGAAGAGTGCCCCATCCTAAGCCTGTGAGCCCCACCCCCTCGCCAACTTCCTTTCTGCCTCCTATAAGGAGGTCTCTAAAGATGGTTCTGAGATAACTTCCAAGTTTGAGCGAAAACCTTTCAGGCATCCAACAGTGAATAGGCATCATTGTTGGTTGAGCTTTCTAGTTCCCAGGTTCCTTTGGGGCTTTGGGTTTCTCTTCACAGAGGTGGGTCTGAGGTTTCTGTTTCCTGTTTTCACCTCCCAAGTGCTAACATTTCATCCAGAGTTTTTCAGTCTGGTTTGGTATACTGATTCCAGCATATTACAACTCTTACTGAAACTTCTACAGTCTCTGCACAACGAGGGAGTCTCACAGGCCTTGAAGACCACAACCAAAGAGAAACAGGATTGAGCAGGGGACAGAGAGGTTGTTGTGCTTAGAATTGCTGTATGGTAGGGATCCCTTAGAGATTCAAAACACCCATGAAGAAACTAAAGCAAAGCTCCCATCAAAATAAAAAGCCATAAGAAATACCACCTACAGGCTCAGCAAGGGGATCTGACCTAGGACATCCAAAATACTTGGGTCAATTTTTCTTCTGCCATGTAAAGCAACAAGTGACAGTGTGGCAGGAGAGAGAAACCAAAACTGGTGTTAGTAGGTAGCCTGAGGAATTCCCTTCTCCTTTAAAGACCTCTACTTAGGTAAAGTGGGATCCTTGGCTTCACCATGGCGTGGGGAGAGTTTTAGGAAAAGCCAGTATGAAGCAGTTAGAGTGTATTAAAAGATAAGCGAGAATATCTTTGGGTATATCAGGCATGGAATAAGGTATACCCAAATGTGGGTATGGGCTTCTCACAGAGAATCATGATTGTCTTCATAGTAGCCATATGTATTGTCTTTTTTTAATGACTTCTAAGGCTACATCTCAAAAGGTTGCTAAGGAATGGTTTTGCTTTTGATAAATGAAGTCATACATTAGTTCTGATGTACACTGAATAGCATTGCAGCTGATAAAGTAAAACCCCAAGTCACAAGGTTTGTGAGGAAAGTCAAATATTTTTACACCTTAAACATCTTTATTTACCTTGTAAGCAAAAGTTTAGCCTTATTTGTAAAATCCCAGAAAATATCTGGGAGAAAAGTAAAGCCATATTTGAAGATCATATTAGCTTAGGCTTTGTAGTAGCTTGCATGATAAATGTTTCCTATAGTCTTGAGCATTTGAATACTTGGTTTCCAGTTGTGGTACCATTTGGGTAGGTTTAGGAGTGTGACCTGGCTGGAAGACTGTGTTACTGGAGGGGAGGTGGCATAAGAGATTTCAAAGACTCCACCACTCACAGTTTGCACTCTCTCTACTTTATGCCTGTGGTTCAAGATGTGAACTTTAGCCGCTATACTTGCTGCTTGCTGCCACACTCCCCATCCTGACAGACTCCTAACCCTCTGGAACCACAAGTCCCCAGAAACTCCTTCTACAAGTTGCCTTGGTCTTGGTGTTTTGTCACAGCAATAGAAAAATAACGAATACAAGCCTAAAGCATGGTTCATTGTCATTTTAACAGAAAATATCTCTTCATAAAGAAATGCTAGTTTTATGTCAGAAACTTTCACAGCAAATGTTGTTAGTTGTACTGAAATTCTTTGTGTGTAAATGAGTGTGTGTACATCTGTGTGTGCACACAGAGTTGTGCACATTTGTTTAGAGGGTAGAGGTTGACCTTAAATGTCTTCCTCTATAATTCTCCATCTTAATTTTTTGAGACAGAGTTGCTCACTGGCCTGGAACATGCCAATTTAGCTAGACTGGCCAGTGATTTCCCCCAGTAGTTCTCTGTCTCCATCTCTCCAAAACTGAGGTTATAAATGTGCTGCTGCATGTGTTACATGGATGTTGAATATCTAACTTACATCTTCATATTTATGAAGCATTTATGCCTACTGAGCCATTTCCTGGCCCACCCCCACAAAAATGCTTGATTCCTTTTCTCTTTTCATGTTCCTTTAGTTTTCCCTGTGTTTCTATTCTTCCTCAAAATGAGATGTAGGTCCCTTCATTTCTTTGTGGCACAATTCCCCCATATATAAAATGAGAGTTAGACTCTATCATCTCTTAGGATAAAAGCAAAACAGTTGTTATCCTGAAAAAGAAGAGATCTGAATAACTTGAAATTGTTCCGAATTCATGAGGGACCAATGTAGATGGGTAAGAAAAATACAAATGCAAAAAGTCAGCGGAGGTTCCAGTAGACTGACAGCCCTCTCCCTCACACCAGAGTGTTCTTATTTTTCTATGAATTTTTTACTGAGAATTTCAGAGTGCAATTGGAAAGGGAAGGAGGTTCTACAGATTTGAAAATGTTTAACCTTCCAACTTCCAGCTGCAAGGGAGGCTGAAAAGGTATGCATTCACCTTTCCAGCTTTGGTAATAGTGTCAGGGGAGAAAAGAATTGGAAAGATATGTCAAGTTACTTCAGCATCACCTACTAGAATACTTTTGCTCTAAATCCAATTTTTTACAGTTTATTAAGATATAATTGATATGTAATAAGCAACACATCATATTTCTGAAATTTGGTAAATTTTGAAGACTATATTTACCCACTAATTCAATCCAGTAATACCTCCAAAAGATTCTTTATGCTCTTTGGCAGTCAGTCTTCCTGTGACTGCCATCCCATCCCGAAGCAACCACTGATTTGCTTCCATCACTGTAGCTTAGCTGACTTCTTTAAGAATCTTATGTTTAAAAGAATCTTATTTATGTAAATTGAATAATATGGTATTTACTCTTTTATCTGGAGACTCACTTGACATAATTATTTTGAGATTCAGAATGTATATAGCAATGTTTTGTTTAGTTTTCTTGTTTGTTTGTTTTAAGTTTTAGGGAGAAGGCCTTGCTGTATAACCCAGGTTGGCCTAGAACTCACAATCCTTCTGCCTCAGATTTCCAAATGCTGGCATTACAGGAGTGTGTCACTATGTCCAGCTCTCAGATTATTACAGAGGAACAGCCTCTGTTGTATGGCTAGCTCACAGTTTGTTTCGTATTCATCTGTCCATATGCGTTTGTGCTGTTTCAAATTTAGTGTGCTAGTAAAAATAAGGCTGCCTGGTACATTTGCTTGCAGGTCACTTGTAGGCCTTTTTTTTCCCCAAAATGTTTTTAACAGAAACTGACTTGGCAAATGTTACCTTGCTGTTTCTCTTTTGTATTGAAGACTATTTTTGGCAGTTTTTGTTGTTGTTGATATTTTATTTCCTTTGATGTTGTTACACATTGTTGCACCTCCCTGAACATTGTGAATGGATTTTTGAAAACCCATGGAAAAAGACATTCATTTGAAAATTTAAGATTGTGTTTAAAGATTTTTCCAGGATTAAAATAAGAGAGAAAAAATTCTCTTTGCAAACATTTTATATTTCTTAAAATAAATCAGTAAATATAATGCCAAACTCAGAAGATAGTAATTTTTTTCTCTTTAAGAACACTAAAACTATATTATTTACAGGAAACTCTGGTGTAAATTTAATGGAAGTTGGTGGCAAGTTGGCCTTTGCCTTTTCATCTTGGCAATGAAAGCCATAGGTTTAGACACAGAATGCTGTCTCCCCAGTGGCAACAGAGCTCATCATATCTGTCATTGTAACAGGCCCTCCTAGCTTCCATCAGCTTAGCCAGAGCACCCTTGTCTTCCAAGTTAACCCGTGTGAAGGCAGCAGCGGTGAGTGTCTTCATGCAGATCAGCCACCCCAGCCTTGACGATGCTGTAGGGACCCCCATCTGTGACACAGAGCAGACAGGAAGACCACCAGCTCAATAGGGTCTACACTGTGTGTGACAATCAGTCACCAGCAGAGTCTTCATGTTCTCCGTGAAGGTAGTGACAATATGTGCCCCGTGCAAGGGATAGGTGGTCTCTTCCCCTTTGCCAAAAGCTTTCTTCTCAGCACAGACCGACAGCCTCTGCTTCTCCTCCTGCTTTGTCTCTGGCCTACACCTGTGAGAAAGCTTACAGAACTAGGCTTGCTGATTGACTGACCGGTGCCTAGATGAACATAGGAGGCAATTTCGGCTACTTATAATAGAGGAAGGCCCACTGCTGCTGCAGCCAGATATAAGCCAGATATAAGGCAATCATTTGACAAAGCAAGCGAGGTCTCTTTTGGCCTAGGTGTCTTGTCCAATGCCAAATTCTTAGGCCTTTTCTCAAACAGGATTTACCACCTTTTTGACCTCCTGCTTCTGCACAAGAGCAGGGGTGGGAGCCATCTTCTTCCATCTGACTTTCTTCCCACATCTTGCTTCAGTGGAGGAGAGCACTAGTAATTTCCTTTTAATGCCTTGACTTTGAAAAAGAAACGGGACTTCACCTAACCCCAGAGACCGCAGAAGACCGTGAGTCGATGAGTGGCAATCTTAAGGCAGTTTTAGACCTATTGTAAGGGGGAATATGGCGGTATGGGGAACTCTGGCCTGGGGCCAACAAAACGTTTTGTTTTAGGAAAATGGTTCAGACAAATTTTATACTGTAAAAACCATTAACAGGACATGTGATCTATCTCATGTCTTCCTTCCAGGCTTCCCTGCGAAAATGGTCATACTTTTGTTCCACTCTCATTTCCTTAATAGATTTTAAAATGGCAACATGGGAGATTTGGAGATCAAAGGCGACTCTTTAGACCATGAGGCGAATGTGTCTCAAGATTTTGTCTCAGTGTGGGAAGGGGCAGCCTCAAATAGGGAATCCCAACAAAAATCATTGCCCTACCCTCTAGAGTCCCTACATAAGTCCTTAAGAAATAGTTACTTAGAGAGAAAGTAGAGAAAGGCAAGAGTAGATACCATTAAGATTCATTGACCCATGAGCTTCTGTACCACCACAGGTTCTGGGTCCTTGCCCATCTTACAGACACTTGGCCTGGGCTCAAGGCTGGCCTGAGATAGATATGTGTGTGTGTGTGTAATAGTATATATACATATAATATATAATATTATATATTAGGACTGCCAGGGAAGGTGGAGGTGGAGCTCTGCCTGTTTGGTAGGTCCTAGACAACATTTATAGAGCAGTACAACCCCCTCTGGAAGGCAGGAGAGAGCTAGATGGTCAGAGGGAGGCCTAGTGAGAAGCACACTGTAACTGTAGTTTTCTTCCTCAGCGAAGATCATTCCTTAGAGCTGAGGTGTATCGTTCTCCGCTTGGTGCAAGTTTCTAGGCAATGCACAAAGTAACCAAGTGGTCAATGAAGGAGCAAGATAAAGGTGGGGAGGGGAAAGAAGGCAATGGTGGTGGAGGATATGGGGACCAGGAGCCCCTGGAGCTGCCCAGGCCACTAACTGATCTGCTTACAATCATCAGAACTTCCCCTCTCTGGGCCCTCCCAGCCTCCGGGGATTGCGAACTGCTTTGCTCTCCTGGATCAGGAAGAACAAGACTTCCTTATCTTGTGGGAGAGGACTGGTGAATACCACCTCCAAGTAGAGGGGAGAAGGGAGAGCAAGGAGCCAAGAGAACCATAGACCCAGCAGGCAGCACCATTCCTGGGGAAAGCCTAGGAAGAAGCGGGCAGACTCCATCCAAGGACCCCAGGGTTCCAGGAGCCCGGATGGGCGGTGGATCCAGAGTCCATACCCTCCCACCAATGCTTCAAAGCCCTGGTGCTTGTGGCTGGTGTGAAGTTTTTGCTTTCATTGTCCGCATGAGATTTTTCTAGACCTGCCTCCTATGGAGTAATGAAAGTCAATAGCTGCTCAAGTTAGAACCCAACTCCCTACTCACTTATACTCTCTCCTGGATGTATTTTTAAATTTTTGGTACATTTTTGTTTATTTATTTATTTGTATGTGTTGCATGCGCGTGGATGCACAAGTGCGACAGCATGCTCACACAGGTCAGATGACAGCCTGCAGGAGTTGATGCCACCATGTGGGTCCCAGTAATTCAACTCAGGTGCTCAAGATTAGTGGCAAGTGCCTTAGTCTACTGAGCGAGCTCACTGGCCCCCAAGTCTTTGTTTTGCTTACTTTTTTATTTATTTTACATAGGGTTTCAAGTAGCCAAAATTGACCTTGCATTCCTGATCCTTCGGCTCTGCCTCCTGAGTGGAGGAATTGCGGGCATGCACCACCACGCCTGTTTTTCCTGGACGTATTTTATTTGGTGTCTCCAGCTGCTTTCGGCGCTCTCATTCCGTATGGCTTTTCTCACCACAGATCAGTTGCCCTCTTGTGCCCGACCAAAGTAAAGTTGCTGTTTCTCGAAATTCTTTGCAGAGCTCCACTTCTGCAACAAATACTCAGAGATTCCAGTCCAGAGACGCTAGAGGCGTGATAAAACACTTACCTAATCAAAGAGAGTTCTGGTTCATGTTAAAGCAGGGCGTTATTCTAATGTGAGCGCTGTCATGGATTTAGCATGGTCCAGAGGCCCAGCCTCTCTCATAGTAGTAGTCAGTAGTTCATAGCACAGGTGTGCTTCAGTCAAGGACCAGTATTTGAATATGGTTTATCCCTTTCAAAATTTGCATTGAACTTTGACTCCTGTGGTGCTGAATATTGCCAATTTGACAGATTCTAGACTCTAGGAGAGACTAGTCCCTGGGCATGCCTGTGAGGGATTATCTAGATTAGGTAAATTAATTGGGGTGGGAAGTTACACTTTAATTGTGGGCAGAACACTTGCATGGACTCAAGTCCTTGGCTGAATGAAAAGGAGAAAGCAAGCTGAGCACTAACTAGCCTTCATCTCCTTTGGCCTCCTGACTGTAGTAGATGCAATGTGACCAACCACCTCGGGCTCCTGCCACCATGCCTTCACCATCACGGTAGACAATACACTGTAACAGTGAACCAAAGGAAACTTTCTCCCTTAAATTGTTCTTGTCCAGGTAATTCATTGTAATTCATTATATCAGCAAGGCCAGCAAATACAAGTCCCAATGTGGTATCCAGAGGTAATGGGGGAGATTGATGATGCTCTTGAGGAGCTGTGTTAATTCTCATGGACTGGATTGGCTACCATGACAGTAGTTGGTATAAAGTATGGCTCTATGCCTTTGATATCTTTCAGACATGCTCATTTGCCCTTCTACCTTTCAGTCATGACACAAAGCAATACGAAATCCTCATCAAATGTTACTGCCATCTTCATGGGCTTTCCAGCCTCCAGAACCATGAGCCCACATAAGTTTCTTTCCTTCATAAATTAGTCTTTCAGACATCTTGCTATACCAACAGAAAACAGGGATGCCCATTCTGCCAACCTACATCAGTTTATGGCCATGGAACCAGGCAACCAGACACGTCCTGGGCAAAACTCTGATGTATTTCATCCATTTCAACAGACTGTGCTCAAGAACCTACTTTCTTGGAGGAAAGTGGGCAATGCCAGGGCAGAGTGGAATATAGATCGAGGAAAGCATCTGGCTGATGGGGCAAGTGATCTGAGTTCCAGCTTGAAAGGGAGCACTCAGTCACTCTGCGGCTTTAGACAAGCTACCTTTTGAGTCTTTGTTTCTTCCTGGGTGAAATACAAGCAATTTTTAAACTTTTCACTCCAGTATTTTCCCTCCTAGGTCCTATATTTTTCATGAGTTTGTCCACTAATAAATACACCAATCAAAGGTTAATTCATTTCCTAGCTTTACTAACCAACGATAATTACAGCCATTCAGAATGTCTGGCTGTAAAAGATGATGACTAATAGAGCCAGAAAGATGCTGCAATGTACTGAGCCTGTGCTGCTTCTCCTTAACCTGGCCCCTCGGTTTCCGTGCCATTGCCATGACTGACGTCTAAGCTGTGGCTCCCTTTTAGGCCTTCTTCTCTACAGTATTTCTGTAGTCACGGGAACTTACTGAAGTATGGACAGGAATCCAGAAGCCCTTTAAAGGCAGGCAAGAGAGACCAAGGTAACAATGCCCTCTATGGTTGAGTCAAGGCCCATCTCCAGCGCCTTTTGGTCTTCTTGTCATTCATTGTTCAATGCTTGTTCAGTTGTTAATGAGGGACATACTTCCTATAGGTTCCTAGCTTACCCAAAACAATATGCTCTCCTGAGCAATAATCTCTTCGGAGATTTAGAGACACAGAAAACAAAGGAAAAAATGAAGCGCATTTTGGATTTGACAGTGGAAACTGTGAGAGGGATGCCAGTTTAAATGGTAAGCTTGTTCGACTTGATAACAACGCTCACTCTTCCAGGCTGAATTAGGATGCCATATACCCAGACAGCTCCCAGGGAGAGGGGTGAAAGACTCCTAAGAGTGTGACACCCTCTCTTCCATCTTCCTAACTTTTTCCGTTCTTCTGCCTTTCCACAACCTACTTAGGCTCAACTGCATCTAGAGAAAGCCAAGCTAGAAGGAGGCAAGAGATCTTAGAAATAATCTTTTCAGAACACCTCATTATATAAATAGAGAAACCAAGACCCAGAAGACTAAGGAACTTGACCTTAGCCATATAGAAGATTAGTGGTAAAGGTTCACCACTAGACTAGAAATGGAAGAGGAGCTTCTAAATCAAACAAGAAGGGTTGTATCCATGTAGCTCAGTAGTATGGTGTTTTCCTACTATGTGTGAAGCGTGACTTCCATCTCCAGTACTGGAATAAATACGTAGATAAACCAATAAATCAAATATTATGGCCTTGGGTAACCACAACCTGGAATTTGCTACACCATCTAAAATAGTTTTGATGGCTCCCCCACTGACATTCAAAGTATCTCGCAATGCTACCTCTGAGGAACTGTTTTGCAACTTGAAGTCTGTTTGTATTTAATTTTCCAAAAATAAAACCCTACACTGGGTAAGGACCTGTGGGAAAAAGGCTCAGGGCAAGCCCTGAGGGAGGTAACTCGGAGGGTCCCCAACCACAGGCTTTGGAAAGTCCACAGTTTATAAAACAGGCCGGTTTACACAAATCATTCTTCATTCTTTCCCAATGTTCTACATATGTTGTCATCCGTATTCCATGGCATGGAAGTCTGGCTTTGTGGCTTCCCATCCCAGGAAACACTCACAAATCTCCATAGAGTTGCTAAGATTAGATTCAAGCTCCGAGCGCACCATTCAAGTTCCCAAGTGAACATCCCAGCTTCACTTTTTTCTATCCAGCCCTACCTAAACCACCCACAAGTGCTGAATTTACTCCCGTTATATGGTTCACATCCCATGCTTCCAAGTCATTGTCTGTGCTATTCGATCAGCTTGGAATACCTTTCTGCTCTGATGGTAATTATGATGAACACTTGAAGAAATTGTTTCAAATGTTTTCTGTAACAGTTAAACCACCAGCAGTGCCTGTGGCTTTCAATTTCTCTACTTCTTCACCAATACTTGTTACTGTTTTCTTTATTTGCTATTCTAGTGAATGTGATGTGTTATCCCCCACCCTTTTTTTTTTAATTTTCAACTTCTTAATGACTTGGCCATTTATATATTTTCTTTGGAGAAATGTCTATTGAAAGTATTTGGGTAGTATTGGTGCTGATGCTTTGAAGTTCTGTGGAATTCTGTACCAAATACCTCTGGTTTTGCTTTGGCTTTTTTCTTAATTGGGATTTTTTTTTGTTACTGTTTGAATTTCATTGCTAGTTATGAGTATTGCTAGTTAAATCATTTATTTGTTCTTGTTTGGACTTTGGTATATCTAAGAATCTAGAAATGTATTCATTTCTTTTAGATTTTTTAATTTAGTAGGGAAAAGGGGGGTTTTAAAGATATGTCCACATGATTTTATGAATTTCTTTGGTATCTGTTATAATGTTTCCCATTTTCCTCTAATTTTATTAATTTGGTTTGGCTGTCTTTTTCTTTTTGATTAACTTGGCTAAGAATTTGTCAGTCTTGTTTATATTTTCAATGAACCAGCTTTTTGTTTCATTAGCTCTTGTATTGTTTTCATTTTTTCTGTTTCATTAATTCTGTCCTGGTTCTGATGCTTTATTCCTACTTACTGCTTTGGGGGTTGTTTTGTTCTTGTTTTGCAACCATTACGTATTCATTTTGATGTAGGCTATAAAGTTTCCTCTTAGAACTGCCTTCACTATGCCCCTTAAATTTTGATAAGTTGTTTGTTCATTTTGATTGTTGCTTGTTCATTCAATTCTAGGATTTTTTTAAAAGAAATTCCTTCTTGATTTTTTGAGTAATGCAATCATTATTTGATAGTGTGTTGTTTAGTCTCCAGGTATTTGCATATTTTCTGGAGTTTCTATTGCTATTGATATTTTAGCTTTATTCCATTGTGGTCAGATACAATAGAGGGAGTTATTTTAATTTTCCTGCATTTGTTGAGAGTTGCCTTGTGAGCAGTCAATTTTGGAGAAAGATCATGGGCTACTGAGAAGAATGTGCGTGCTTTAATGTTTGAAAGGTTCTGTAGATATCTGTTAGCTCCATTTGGCTTGCTTTATTTTCATTTATAAAGTTATCTTCTTTATCGAAAATAGAGTCTTCTCTCATACAATACATCCTGACCGCAGGATCCTCCACTCCTCTCAGATCTTTCTCCTCACCTCCCCTCCCCCCAGATCCATTCTCCCTTCAGAAGAGAACAGCCTCCAAGAGACAACAAGCAAACATGACAGAACAACATTCAATAAGACAAGGCAAAAGCCCTCACACCAAGGCTGGACAAGGTGACCCAACAGGAGGGAACGAGTCCCAAGAGAGGCAAACAAGTCAAAGACACACCAGCTCCCATAATTAGGAGTCCCACACACACCACAAAAAAAAAAAAAAAAAAAAAAAACCATCAAGCTAACAGCCAAACATATAGGCAGAGGACCTGGTGCAGACCCATGCAGGCCCCATGTTTACTAGTTGTGGTGGTAAATGCTGGGATTTGCTGAAGGAGGTGGAGACAGGAGGGTTGTGAGTTTGAGGCCAGCCTGGGATGTACATAGGTATATTTGTTTTATGACATTTTTTTTGTTTTTTTCGAGGCAGGGTTTCTCTGTGGCTTTGGAGCCTGTCCTGGAACTAGCTCTGTAGACCAGGCTGGTCTTGAACTCACAGAGATCCGCCTGCCTCTGCCTCCCAAGTGCTGGGATTAAAGGCGTGCGCCACCACCGCCCGGCTTTATGACATGTTTTATCTCTCTGTCTGCCTAGTTTTTGTCTGGATGACCTGTCCATTGGCAAAAGTGAAATATCGCAGTTACCCACTACCACTGTGCTGGGGGTTAATCTGTGATTTTAGATCTAATAGTGTTTCTTTTATGAAATTGGGTGCACCTATGTCTGGTGGTAAATGTTTCGAACTGTAATATCTTGGTAGATTTCTCCTTTTGTTTGGTTGGGTTTCTTGGTTTGTTTTTTTTTTTTTTCTTGTTTTGTTTTTTGAGACAAGGTTTCTCTGTGTATTTTTGGCTGTGCTGGAACTCACTCTGTAGACCAGACTGGCCTCGAACTCACAAAGACCTGCCTGCCCCTGCGTTCCAAGTGCTGGAATTAAAGGCATGTGCCAACACCGCCTGTCAGTCTATATCCTTTTATCGGAATTTGAAACCCCTAATATGGAGTTACTATTGAACAATGTTTGCTAATTCATGTTATTTTGTTGTTGCGCTGTTATTTCCTTTGACTTCTTTGGGTTAACTGTTCTAGGATTGTTTATTCCTTATGTCCCCTAGGGTGTGGTTAATCTTCTCTTCAGACTGAGGTGTTCTTTTTAGTGTGTTCTGTAAGGCTGGATTGATGAGCAGATAAGGATTAGATGTTGTTTTCTTCTGTCATTTT
This sequence comes from Alexandromys fortis, assembly GCF_014885135.2. Taxonomy (NCBI): domain Eukaryota; kingdom Metazoa; phylum Chordata; class Mammalia; order Rodentia; family Cricetidae; genus Alexandromys; species Alexandromys fortis. Next base: position 471,558 of record NW_026068155.1, on the reverse strand, counting down.
TTTTTTTAGCCTCCTACTGTCTGTACTAATATGCAAACATCAGCACACCTCTCGCTGGTCTTCTCCTCCACTACCTTCTAGAGTGGGTCTCTGGACCTGATTGCACTATCTTGAATTAGCTCCAGTTAACTGTAGGTAGCCCAGACTGGCCTCTAATTCACAGTAAAACTCTTGTTTCAGCCTCTCAATTTTGGGCACTATAGATGTGCCGGTAAGGTAAACACCTGGGTCCACAGTTTCTAGTTTATCTCTGGTGTGGATTTGGGGCAGACTTTGAATGATCTCTTTTCTTTTAAATCTGTTAAGGTATATTTTATGTCCCAGAATGTGGCTGATTTTGATTCATGTTTCATGTGAGCCTGAAAAGCAGCAATATACTGCTGCTGCTGCTGCTGCTGCTGATTCCTTTGCTAATATCAGAACCAGCATTTCAGGCTCCACCTGTAGACTAGACTAAGGACCAGCGACTCTCCAGGAAACTTCCAACTTTTTTGGCACCAAATTGGAATTGCTGAGGCACCCAACCTTGCACTAAGCAACTAGTGGGTTGTTGGCTTCTCTGGTGTGAAACAGTCACTGTGGGACTCCTTTAGCTGCTGAGACACCCAGCCTCAAGGCCAAGAACACCCAAGTCCTCAGCTTCTCAAGTGTGATACAGCTGTTGTTACTATTTTAAGTTATGTTAATAGCACGCGCACACACACACCTACCCACCCCCCCACACACAATTGTATTTATGTCAGCTCTGTTTCTTTAGAGAATCCCAATCAATACAGATCGAAACTCAAGGTAATTTTATTTTCCATGTTTACTGTCAGTTTGTATTTCATCTCTTACTAACTGTTCATTTCATTAGCTTATTCATTGGTTGAGTTATTAGATGTGGGGGTTGGTCTTTTGTTTTGTTTTTTGTTATTTTTACATTCTAAGTATTAATTCTTTGCCAGATACGTAGTTTTTCCCATTCTACAGACTATCACCACTCTCTTAACTGTGTCTGCTGTTGTGTATTATGAAATTTTAATTTCATAATTCTCATTTATTAAATGTTGGCATTTTTCTGAGAGACTAGAATATTATTTAGAAAGTCATTGCCAGTGCCTATAACTTGAAGTATTTTTCCCTGATGTTTTCAGTTTTAAGGTTTACATTAAGGCCTTTATCCGTATGGAGTTGTTTTTGTGCAGTGGGAACTAGTTTCAATCTTCTACGTATAGCTAGCCAGCTTTCCCAGCAGCATTTGTTTAAGAGGTTGTCCTTTGTTCAATGTATATCTTTGACTGTGGCTGTGTAAACATATATCTGAATCTTCTGTTCCACTATATTGATCTACATGTCTATTTTATGCCGACATCTGTGCTCGTTTTGTTACTATGGAAATCAGACATGGTGATGCTGTAGTTATTATGTTATTATGCTTTCTGCTAAGGATTGCCTTGGCTGGCCAAGGTCTCTTGTGTTTCCAGACAAATTTTGTTTCTTTTTCCTATTCATGTGTAGAATATTATTGGAATTTTTATGGGTATTACTTTGAATATTCAGGAGTTTTTTTGTAATATAGCCACTTTTACAAGTCTTCTAATCGGTAAGTTGGGAAGTTTTCCATTTTTTACTGTCTTCAGTGTCTTACGGTTTTCAGTGTGCATGTCTTTGACCTCCTTTGTAAGGTTTATTTTAAAGTGTTTTTTGAGGCAATTGTGAATGGAATTGTTTCCCAGGTTTCTTTCTCAGCATGTTATCACTGGTTAGGGAAACTACTAGGTTTGTATGTTTATTTTGTATCCTGCCACTTTGCTGATAATATTTATCAGATCTAAGAATTTTCTAGTGGAGTCATTAGACTCTATTATAGAGAGAATCATATCATCTGAAAATAGCATTTTGACTTCCTTTTTATTTTTTTCTAGTATAAAAACTATGTGTACATTATTTCCACCCCTTTATTTACCTCCACCAATTCCTCCAATGCCAACTTCCTCACAAATTCATAAAATCTTCTTTATTATTGCTACACAGAGAGACAGACAGACAAGGCAAGCAGGCAAGAAGACATACAATTTTGTGGCCTACATAGCACCTCTGGCAATATACAAAAGCTAGCCTAACCAGCAAGGAGAGTTTTCTGACCAATTCTACCTTTATTTCTTTAATGTCTCTGTCTCTCTCTCTTTTTTTTTTTTTTTTTTTGGTTAGTTTAACTAAGGATTTGTCAACAAATCTTTGTTCTGTTGATTCTAGGCAAATTCTCTACTACCAACTCAGCCACATCTCCAGCTCTGTATTTTTGCTTTAATACAGTCTGATAAGCCGGGCGGTGGTGGCGCATGCCTTAATCCCAGCACTCAGGAAGCAGAGGCAGGCGGATCTCTGTGAGTTCGAGGCCAGCCTGGTCTACAAGAACTAGTTCCAGGACAGGCTCCAGAACCACAGAGAAACCCTGTCTCGAAAAACCAAAAATAAATAAAGAAAGAAAAATAATAATAATAATAATACAGTCTGATAGTTTGGGTCTTTTGACTGGGGCATTGACACCATTAATATTTAGGATTATCATTAAAGCGTATGTATTAATTATTGTCATTTTATTTTGCCGTGCTTG
>NW_026068155.1:437267-468311 GCF_014885135.2 Alexandromys fortis | reverse complement strand
ATGAGTGAGTACATCCCATGTTCCTCTTTTTGGGTCTGGCTTACCTCACTCAGGATAGTGTTTTCTATTTCCATCCATTTGCCTGCAAACTTCAAGAAGTCCTTGCTTTTTACTGCTGAGTAGTACTCTAACATGTATATATTCCATACTTTCTTCATCCATTCTTCAATTGAAGGGCATCTCGGTTGTTTCCAGGTTGTGGCTATTACAAACAATGCTACTATGAACATTAAAGCGTATGTATTAATTATTGTCATTTTATTTTGCCGTGCTTGAATTTTTTCCCTGTTTTTCATTTTTAAAACTACTGCTCTAGCATGATTTATTCTTTCCTATAGCCTCATGGATGTGTTTATCTTTCTCTTTAATCTAAACACCTTCAGCTATCTTTTGTAGAACTGGTTTAGTGGTCATGATTTACTTTAGCTTCTTTGTGTTATGGACTGTTGTCTCTCCTCCAATTAGGACAGATGGCTTTCCTAGGCACAATAGTCTGGATTGACAGTTGCCTTTTGGAAATTAAAACACACCGTTTCAAACATTCCTGCATTTTAAAGTTCCTATTGAAAAATCTGTTATTCTGATGGGCTGCCTTCATATATGACTCGTTATTTCTCTCTTGTTTCAACATGCTGTTGTTGTTGTTCTATATATTCAGTGTTTTGATTATAGTATGACATGGGGAGTTTCCTTTCTGATCTTATCTGTCTGGTGTTCTAAATTTCTTCTGTCCGTGGACAGGCACTTCTTTCCCTAGGCTTTGGAAATTTTCTATACTTTATTGTAAAAACTTTCCATAGCACTGGTATGAATTCTTCTATATTCATAATGTGTAGGGTTTTTATAATGTTTGAATAGATCTTGTGTGTTCTATTTGTATTTTTAAAAGTCTGTCTTTTCCATTATCTGAATATTTTAATTTCTCTACCTTTGTCTTCTGTTAGTCTGTCTTGCCCTTACTACATTCTATTGGCATCACTTTCCATGAGGTTTTCCACTCAATTTATTGAATTTTTTGTTCCCAATATTTCAGCTAGTTTTATTATCAGTATATCTGTTTCTTATTGAATTTCCCTCTCATATCTTGTATAGGTTGCCTTATTTCATTCACCTGAATGTTTTTCAATATAAAATTCTTCCAAGAGTTTGTGTACTCTTTGATTTCTTTAAGCATATTTATAATGAGTCTCTTGAATTCTTTATCTGAGATTTAATCTAATTTTCTCTTGTTGAAGACCATTACTATGAGACTAGTAATTTTTGGAGGAGTCATGCTGCCTTAGGTTTTGCTGCTTGTTTTTCATGTTTCTTGTGGTTTTGTGTTGGGACTTGCACAACTGGGATTAGATCAGTGGGTTGGGCTTTTATATATCTTACTATTTCAGTGGAAATGTTTGCTGTTTTTGAGAGCGTGGGATGTAGTAAGTTTGAATGCCATTTTCCTCTGGAAGATTAATATTTGAGTGAGGCCCCAGCCTAAACCCCCAGCACATCAATAATAATAATAATAATAATAATAATAATAATAATAATAATAATAAATCTGCTACAGCCAGCATGGCTTTGGGGTTGACCTGGCTAGGGAAACAGACACATGAGCAGAAAAGCTGGAATGAGGTGGGCTTGCCCTCTAATAGGAATGCACCAGCAGCCTGGAGACTCAGTGCATGTCTTGTATATGGCTGAAGAAGTAGGTCAGCTCTCTCAGTAGGGAGTCTCTGTAGGAGCACAGCTTCAGGCTTCAGTAGTCCAAGGGGAGGAAGCTGTAGTTGATATATTGTGTACACACTGTCAGCATCTGTACTCAGGCCAGAGGAAGACCTTGCCTTTCATATGGGTCTGAGGCACTGGTGTTCTTGACATGGCCATGTCATGAACGCTCATTTATACAGGGCTACACTATCTCTCCACATCTCACTAATTTTATTTCTTATATGAGCCTAATGCAGCTTGACATCTAGTTCTGCAGAGTTTTGTATAGTATCCGGAACCCAAGATGAGAAAGAATACAAAACACCATAGCCTCTGGCCTGAGTCATCCTGCTCAAAAACTGGAAAAAAAATAAAAATTAGTAAGGTCCTCCCTCGGTCCCCCACTACATGCCTTTCTCGAGACTGCTTGTAATGGACTGATTGCTAGGGTGAATACTCTTTGTTTAAGAGAAGTCTTAAATTGTAAGTCCTGCATTGCTGAAACTAATACACGCAACTAAGACATACACACTTACCTCGAAATCTGTATCAGCCCTGGGACCCTCAGAGTCCACTCAGGTTGATAGATTTTGTGAGGAGGGAAACTGGGCTCACAAAGGAGTGCAGAAAGGCCTGGATGCCAGTCAGATGAAGTTACGCTTTTAGGTGCTAGTCTCTCCTATCCTTCAGACAGGGGCTTACACTGAGCCCTGTGACCTGGTTCTGAAGCAGATGAAGTATAATTTTTCTTATGAATAGGACATGGGCCAAGGCAATCTCAGATCATCAACCACGTCTTTTCTAGGCCTTCTGCCATGTACTAACCTCTCATTCTTTTTCCAACCTATCCCAGGTACTTAGATTTACCATCCTCTCTTTAGGAAACCATGGACAAGTCTCTTGTATGAAGAAGTCTAGGAACTGAGTATGTGGCACATTTTTAACCTTGTTGCCCTGAGTTTTAAATACAGCCTTTGGAGTCCGTGTATGCAAATCTACTTCTCTAGACTCTATTTACCCCATGTTTGATGCCCAATAAATAAAATTCAATCTCCCTTGGCTTATTTTTACGCTTCTCACAGGAGCATTCACTTGCCTAACCAATGTGATTTCCTGTAGTCAGATTTCTTATTGAGACACCACTTGCCCCAACCTGCACAGCTTTGGGATTGACCTGACTGGAGCAACAGAGAGAAAAAAAACAACAGGCATATGTACAGAAAAGCTGAGATTAGGTAGGACGTGTGCTATGATGGAAATACACCAACAGCCTGAACGCTCTCCTACTCTTGAAAATATTTGTTACTGAAAGTATTCCATAGATTTTCTGGGGCTCTCTGACCTAAGCTATGACTCCCACTGTTGTTAACGCTCCATCTCACTAAATTGAACCAAATCACCAGGATGAACCTGCTCTCTTGCTTTATAAAGTTGTCTATTTTACTTTACTATAACTAGAGATACCCACATGTTGTTTACACTGTCTGATAGCTATTACCAAATTTTCCCTGTCTACTCCCTGGAGATTCTAGAAGACTTCATTTGTGTATCATCCACCAGCTTAGATCATGTTAATGTTTCTTGCTTACTTCATATATTCTGATGCTTTGCTGTAAGGCAGAGACATACTAAGAATGCTGTTTTCTTGAAGTATTGGTCCCTTTACCATTATATGGTAACCTTCACTGTAACATGGAGGGCCTGCTTGTTGGGGTTTCTGTCCCTCCCGATATCCCACAACCGGCAAGCCCCAAAGAAAACCACACAGAGATCTCCATAAGTTATAAAACTGATTGGCCCTTTAGCTCAGGCTTCTTGCTAACTCTTATAATGTATATTACCCCATTATCCTTAACTATGTTAGCCACATGGCTTGGTACCTTTCTCAGCCAGGCAGGTTACATCTTGCTTCTCGGTGGTCTGGGCAGGAATGGGAAGAATGGGCTTCCTCCTTCCTAGCATTCTCTGTTCTCATCGCCCCGCCTCTACTTCCTGTCTGGTTGACCCACCTATACTTCCTGCCTGGCTAATCAGCATTTATTTAAAACATGACTGACAGAATACAGACAATTCTCCCACACCACTTCACTATCTCTTATAAATTTTCCTGCGCTGAAGATGACTCTTTCTAAGATTTTTAAATTCTTAATTAAAACAGTAGCTGTACATATTTATGTGATACACTGTGTCATTTCCATACATGTATACAGTGTGCAATGATCAGATCAGAGTAATTAGCCTGTTTTTCTCAAGTATGTATTATTTCCCTATGTTAGCTACATTCAAAATCCTCTACTATTTTGAGATAGTCATTTAATTTTTAACCATCATTATCCTATCATTGCATTCAGAAGTTATTCTTTATATGAAGCTGCACACAAAGTATCCTCTTTTCCACCATTACTGACACCCTTCTCAAGTGCTGTTAAATTTTACTCTATTATCTACCCCTTTTTGATCAACATTTTTTGCTCCCAAATGTAAGAACACGCAGTGTTTGTCTTTCCTTTCTTGACAAATTTCATTTCACATAATGCCATCCCATTCACCCATGTTGCTGAAAATGACAGAATTTTGTTCTGTGTATAACTAAATGAGCTATTACAAATATGTATCTATCAGCCCTTGTTTGCTTCTCTGTTGCTGTGATAAACACTGACCAAAAGCAACTTGGGGAGGAAGTGGTTTATTTCATTTTACAGCTTACAGTCTATCATGAAGGAAAGTTGGAAGAGGAACCCCAACAAGAGCAGAGATAGAAACCATGGAGGAGTGCTGCTTACTATTTTGCTCTCTGTGGTTTGCTCAGCCTGCTTTGTTATACAATCCAGGTTCCTCCTCTCCCTATATAGACTTAAAGGTTTCCCTTTTGCTTTGCAGTTTTGAGTACTGAAGCCAAGGACTCACACAGGGTAGGCAAGTGCACCCCTGACCACTTTATAAAAATGTATTTTGTTGACACAAATTATCATGCCTAGGATGGTCTCCAGTTTACACTCCTCCTGCCGCAATCCTTAAGAGTAACTGGAATTTTGGGTTTACACCACTAAACACAACTTACACTCAAAATCTCTGATTTATATAATTTTTCTTTTCCCTGAAAAACTGTAATTGCCTGGCATTTGTACTGGCAACAAATTTCTTCCATTTTGATTTGGTCTAAGACAATCTCTCTCCTTTTCTTGTTTGTAATGAATTATATCACGTGGATAAAACATTCTAGATTGGTAAGGTTTTCCTTTTGATGCCTTCAATATTCTACCCCACTCTCTTCTTGCTTTCATGGTTTCTGAAGAAAAAGTAGGCGTAATTCTTACCTCTGCTCTTTTACAGGTTATGTGGTTTCCTGCTTTGTCTTAAACATTTTCCCCTTATTTTTGATTTTTCTCCAGTTTGAATATGATATGCCTAAATGTAATTTTGTACATTGAACCTGCTTGATTTTTTTGTTGAGTTTTCTGGTTCTATTGTTTGGTGTCTGGCATTAATTTGAGAAAATTCTTAAGTATCAGTTTTTCAGATCTTTTCTGTTCCTTTCCCTTTTTATCCTTTTGTTTCTATTACTCATTATACCTTTAGTGACTATTCTACAGTTTTTGGCCATTCTTCTCCATCTTTCAAATTTAATCTTTAAATTAGCATACACAGAGTTAGGTATCATTATGATATTTCAAACAAAGTGTGTTTTCATATATTCTCCTCATCCCTTCATCTCCCACCTTCCCATGTCCCCACTTGAACCCCTTTTTGGAAACACAGTCTTGTGATGTAGACCAGGAACTAACAGAGATCCACCTGCCTCTACCTTCAGAGTGCTGGGACTACAAGCATGCAACCACAATTGGCCCCCCTCCCCTTTTGTAGCCTCCTTCAACAGTGTCTTTTCCTCTTTCATGCCACATGTGTCCTTCTGCCCTCCCCAGAACCTAATTTCACCCCTTATGATCCATTAACAGATGGAATAGATAAAGAAAATGTGTTACATAAACATAATGGAATTTTATTCAGCTGTACATACAAAATAAACAATAAATTTGCGGGCAAATGAGTGAATCTGGAAAGTATGATATTATGTAAGGTAATCCAAACACAGAAAGACAAACCTGCATGTTCTCTCTCACATGTGAATTCTAACCTGTAATGTATATGTATGTGGATAAAATCTGCTTCAATCTTTTATCTTTTCCTTTGCTTTTCCATTTTGGAAGTTTCTATCAGCTTTTCCTCAAGCTGGGACATTTTCTATTTTTTTTCTTTTTTAAAGCTTATTTTTTATTGATTTTATTGAGCTCTACATTTTTCTCTGCTCCCCTCCCTGCCTCTCCCCTCCCCTTCGAGGCTCTCCCAAGGTCCGCATGCTCCCAATTTACTCCGGAGATCTTGTCCTTTTTTTCTACTTCCTATGTAGAATAGATCCATGTATGTCTCTCTTAGTGTCCTCATTGTTGTCTAACATCTCTGGGATTGTGGTTTGTACTTTCTTTTTCACCAATCTCTGGTTTGCTTAGGAGCCCATCAAAGGCCTCTTTCATTTCTGTTACATAGTGCTGTCGTTTTGTTTTGTTTTTAGAGCTGGAGATCAAATCCAGTGCATTTCATATGCTAGACAAGTGCACACGCACGTACGCGCGCGCGCACACACACACACACAAGTTAAAATTGAAATAGTTCAATTTTAAAGTTTAAAAATTGAAATAGTTCCTCTTGGGGGTGAGCTGAGGAGATGGCTCAGTCAATAAAGCGCCTGCTGTACAAGCACAAGGAAGAACCTGAGTTCAGATCCCCAGCATCCATGTAAAAGCCTGGCATGATGGTGAGTTCGGAACTGTGGCTGGAGGATACAATAGAGACAAGTAGATCTCTACAGCTTGCTAGCTAGCCAGTCGAAACAAATAGTAAGCTTGGAGCCAGTGAGACACCTTGTATCAAAATAAAAACAAAAACAAAACAAATGAATAAGCAAAAACCAAAGTCAAATGATAGAGTAAGACACACAGTGGGATTAGTAATAGGTGTTAGGTTGTTATATTGAAAGTAGAAATGAGAGACATACTCTAACTTCTGACCTCCACGCAAACATACATGCCCAAGCACACATGAACACATAAACACAAAATGGTTCTTTGTCATTCTTTCCTAAAGAAGCCCATACCCATTACTTAAGATGTCTTTTGCCTTGAATGCACCTTTTACTCTCTTAACCCTCATTCCTAAGCTTATATTAAAACATCTTTATCAAACTCCAACTCAGCTTCAAAATCTTAGCTAAGGTTGGGAACATACACTTAGTATTGAAGCAGATGGTTTACTGGAAGTTCAAAACCAGCCCAGGCAAAGTTCCACAGCAAGATCCTCTATTTAAAAACAAATGAGAGGGTAGCGATTAGTTGATTGTGTCTTTTGAATGTAGGCAGGCTTTGTAAGAACAAAATTCTCCAGTCTGATTTTTTAATACAATTTTTTATTGATTTTTATTGATCTCCACATTTTTCTCTGCTTCCCTCCCTGCTTCTCCCTCGCCTCTTCAACCCTCTCCCAAGGTCTCCATGCTCCCAATTTACTTAGGAGATCTTTTCTTTTTCTACTTCCCATGTAGACTAGATCTATGTATGTCTCTCTTAGTGTCCTCATTGTTGTCTAGGTTCTCTGGGATTGTGATTTGTGGACTGGTTTTCTTTGCTTTATGTTTAAAAACCACTTATGAGCAATTTCATTATGGTTAGTGCTAATTTCTTCTGATGGAGATACGAGGTTATTCTTTTCAGTCTTCACCATGAGAACCTGGTAGATCTCCGTGGTGTAGTTCGCAAAAACACCGAGGTGCTCCTATGATTAGCAACCCCTTGGAGACTTTAAGTCTCTGATGATGTGCCATGAACTTCCAGCAATTTGTCAGTTATAGTTTGGGCTTTCCTGTTGGTTCTTACAGCGTTTTCTCCTGGTGGTGTGCTCCTCTGTGTTAGCTTGTCCATTTCTGTAACTGGTTTACCTGTGGACTTATTTCTGTTTGGTCGTTGGTTCTATGAACAGTTAGTTGTTGATGATTAAATTTTGTTTACATTTTTGTTGGTTGTTAGAACAGAGTGATGACTTCCAAACTCCATACCATGTTTTGTTTTGTTTTTAACAGTACTGAAGGCTGATTCAAGGGCCTTATGAATCCTGGGCAAGCAGTCTACCACGGAGCTACATCCCCAGCCTCTTTTTCTTTTTCTTTGTGGTGCCATTTGTCTTTTTATTATTGAATTGTAAAAGGTTTTTTATTGTTTCGATATATGTGTGTGTTGTTGTTTTGTTTTTTAACAAATAGTCTTTCTGTGAAATTCAGAATGGCCTCAAGCTCACTATTTTTCTGTTTTTTTTTTTTTTTTTTTTTGGCATCTTTTGTGCTGGGATCCCAGGCATGTGCCGCAACACCCAACTAGTTCTGTATATCTAATTCTTAGCAATAAATGATTTACAAATATTTTGCCCCATTTTGTGGATTGTCCTTTCTCTTTCTATTTTGCTTTTTAATGTGTGTGTCTGTGTGTGCATGTGTGCATTCATGCCAGCATCAGAGACTACATGAAGGCATCAGATCCCCTGGACCCTGGAATTAGGATTTCAGGCATTTTTAAACTGCCTGCTGTAGGTACTGGGAACAAAACTTGGTTCCTCTGCAAGAGCAACACACATTTTTTTTAACTGGCTAGCAGCTTTTAAAGCACAAAAATATGTAAGTTGCTTTCTTGTGGTAAGATACGTATATCATAACGTTTAGAACTTCAGCCATTTTTAACATTTAATTTCCACGTGTGTGCACTTTCCTGTGCATGTCACAACATGTGTGTAGAACAATTTGGAGGAGTTCTCATTTTCCATCCTAGCAGTTGAGTTCAAGCCTTCAAGCTTGGTGGCTACCTTGTCCTTGCATGGCTTGGTCCTGCATCCTGACTAGGGGTAGTGAGAAAATGAAAAAAGGACATGGACGCAGAGATACAGAAAGGCTTGGGGGGGGGTCTAGGCTCTCAGATGGAGAAACTGCAGCACCCCAGACACTCAACGTGTTTGCTATATGCAATAGAACATGAAGGCATGACTACTGTATACAATAACAAGGAGGTGGGGTTTATTGTATACAATGAATAAGGAGGCGGGGTTTGTAGACACAGCTGAATCAAGGAGGCAGCTTTAGCTCATCTTGGTAAGAGCGGTCTCTGTACAGGGGCAGTCTTCAATCCGTAAACACCAAGGAGGGAAAAGCTACAGTGGACATTTTCTGCACACACTATCAGCATTTAAGCTTGGATCTGAGGAAGGCTTTGCCACGTTCATAGAACTGAGGCATTGGGGTCCTTGACTTCACTGGCTCCCTGAGGTGGTCAATGCCTTTACTCACTGAGCCATCTTGCCAATCCTATTTTCACCATTTCAAGTGGACATTTCAGCAGCAGTCAATTCATTTGCATTGTTGTGCAAACATCACCATTAATCTATCTCCAGAACTTTTCATCTTCCCAAACTAAAACTGTGTACCCATTAAATAATACCTGTTTACTTTCTCTTCCTCTCAACTCATGACTGCCAACATTTTAATGGACTGCCAATTGTATCTCGTTTGTCAATATGTACATTTTTATGCAAGTACCACGCTGTCTTGATGGCTGTAACTTGATGATAGACAATAAATCAGGAACTGTAAACCTACATTGTTTGTCTATTCTCGTTCTCTTACATTTGGAATAATTTCTGAAAAGAAAATTCAGCTAAGATTTTGCTAAGAGTATTGATGAGTCTCTAGTAAGTTTAGAATGTGCCACTTTACCAACAGGGAGTCTTCTTATCCATGATGGCAGGATTTTCCTATTTTACTAGATTTTCATTTCTTCCAGCAATATATTGTAACTTTTAGAGTGTCAGAGCTGTTTCTTTCTTTGTTTTTTGATGACCTAGAATTCACATAAGTGAACCGTAATTTTTTGTACATTATGATATGATTATAGCTGAATTATTTTCTCAATTTCATTTTAAAATTGTTTATTGCTAGTGTATATAGAAATATAATTGATCTTTGTATATTGAGATTAGTATTTGTTGCCTTCCTGGACTAATTGAATAGTTCTAACAGGTTTTTTTTTTTGTAGCGTTCTTAGGGTTTTCTACATGATCTTAGCCTTGAGATTTAAAATCTTATTTATTTTTATTTATTATTAATGTGCGTATGTGCAGGCACACAGGTGAAGGTTAGAGGATAACTCTCTGGAGCCGATTCCAGAAAGTTGTTTGAGGCAAGATGTTGGTTATTGTTTCTGTTGATCTGCATAGTCTAAGCTAGTTGGCCTATATGCTCCCAGGCAATTCTCCTGTTTTCACCTCCCATCTTCCCAGAGGTATGCTAGGGTTATAGGTACATGCTACCGCATCCAGCTTTTGCACACATAGTCTGAGGATAGAACTCAGGTGGTCAGCTTATATGGCAAATAAATATTATTTCTGGTTTATTGTGTTTTTTAAAACAAACAATGTTTTGCTAATTTTGTGCCTCTTACTGCTATACTACACTATATTAGTTTATTATAAGACATAGCCAATGTTGGTATCCCTAGAAAAGATCCGCATGGTCATATATATAATCTTTTACATATGTAACCAGATTCAATTTGTCAGGGTTTGCTGAGTTTTGCATCAATACCCAAAAGAGATATGCCTGTGCTTTTCTTTTCTTGTTATATCTTTGATAGGTTTGGGATCTGGAAAAGTTTATGAAAATTGCTATTAATCTTTCTTTTAATTTTTTTAAAAGTCACCAATGAGATGAAGTTTAACGGCGAGCAGTGAAGTATTTAACTAATATTATTACATCTCTTACTATAATTCTATTCAGATTCTCTGGGTCTTACATGGATTTTGGTTGTTTGTGACTTTCTAGAAATGTTTCCATTTCATCTAAGTAATTGAATTTAATGGCATTCCTTTATTTCCTTTGTTTCTGTAAGGCCAATACTTATGTCTTCTCATTATTCTTAATTTTATTAATTTGTGTCTTCTCTCTTATTTCCTTAGTAAGTCTAGTTAAGATTGTCCATTTTGTATGTTGAGCTTTTCAAAGAACTAATTTGTGGTTTCATTGATTTTTTTTTCCATTGTTTTTATTCTCTTATTTCTTTTGTGTTGACTGCTTGCTTCAGTTTACTCTGATCTTTTTGTATTTTTCTAGGCTTTTTTAGGTAGAAATTTATATTGTTGATTTAAGATTTAAAAGTTTTATGACAGCTTCTCACTATGTAGCCCAGGCCACCCTGAAACTAACAAAGTGGCCCCAGTCTGGCCTCAAGATCATGATCCTCCTGTCTCAGTCTCCAAATTACTGGAATTATAGACATGGACTTAAAAATGTATTCATCTTCAATTCCCAGACCAAGGAAATCATTCCTTTAAAGGATGTGATTCATTGTTTTTAATATATTTCTAATGAGATAGAACCATTACCACTATCTACTTCTCCAGGCCATAGTGACTCGCAGTCTAGGTTGTGCCTCTACGTATTTACTCATGGAATATATGTAAAATTTAGTGTTAGCAGTTTTCTTTGCATATGTCATTCCACTGCCTTTGGCCTTTATTATTTATTAATCATAATGAATCATTTTCTCTTGCTTCTTTTCAGATGCCTCTTTGTGGCTTTCATCGTTTGCGGCATATCTGGGATGCCCCCTCTTGTGTTCACTCGTTTTGTTATTTGTAGAGCTTCTTAGCTATGTTGATTAATACTGCCTTTGAAATTTGGGGCATCCTTACTATTTTAAAATATTTAGTTTTATCCCTGCCCCTCTGCTTTCCACAGTTCCATTGGATGCACATATATGTGCTTATAGTGGCCCATATTTCTCTAAGCTCTGCCCATTTTTCCATCATAGAGTTTGCTGAGTTTTCTTCTGCTGCCTCAAATGTACTGATCCCCTCAACCAATTTTTTTGTTTGTTTTTATATTCTTCAGTATAGAATTTTTTATTAGTTTTTTCTGTACCTCATATTTCTTTATTGGTGGTCTATTTGGAATGACATTGTCATCACACATTCTGTGGCTCCTTAGGCATAGTTTCCTTTAGTTCTTGAAACATTTCTAACAACTGCTTTGTCTTCTGTGTGCACCATCTCCCCCCGTGAGACACTATTGCTTGCTTTTTTCCTGTTTATCTGCCAATTTCCTGTTTCTTTGCATGTCTCATAAATGTTTTGAAAACTGGATATTTCAAATATCACACTGTAGCAACTACTGGTATTATTACTGGCTTTGCTACATGAGTACAGAGAAGTCTACTTCCCTGCATTGTGCAGCCTTTGTGCTGCCCTTTGGAGATCCCAATCTTAGTCATGTATGCAGCTTCTGCCACCCCTGTTACTGTGATTTTAGTGGGGTTCTGCCTCTTTCCCTGAGATTCCTTTTTAGCTTCTGGATAATCTATCTCTAGTGATATCACACCCACCTATTAGCCTGCACTAATTGCTTCATAATTCCACTATTGCATTTTTAACAGTGCCCTAGAGTATAAATTATTCTACAATCTCATCCAATTAAAGTCGAGGCCATTACAAGGGCAGGACTTCAGCTGTCTCTGAGGCTTATTCAGACCGTAAGAAGGCTTTTCTTAGCTTTTGCTCTGGTTCTTTCTATTAAACTTCTATCTTGTCTAAGCATTCTGTAATTGCTATTAGACGCCTCTTAATTATTCAACAATGACCGCTGCCTCGTCCTGACAAATCCCTTAGGTAACAATTTCACCACTTTTTTTCTTTTAGAAAAAAAAAAAAGCCAAGCTGACCTTTTTTTTCCCCCTACAAGTGGCACTAGAGGTCAGTCGTGGGGTTTTGAAGATGTGGCAAATGCTGTACCACCATACTCCAGAAACTCTCTAGTCTTTCTTTTGTTTTTGTTGTTGTTTCTCATTTTGTTATTGTTGTTTGTTTTTTTTGTTTTTCGAGACAGGGTTTCTCTGTAGCTTTGGAGCCTGTCCTGGAACTAGTTCTTGTACCAGGCTGGTCTCCAACTCACAGAGATCCGCCTGCCTCTGCCTCCCGAGTGCTGGGATTAAAGGCGTACACCACCACCGCCTGGTGAAACTGTCTATTCTTAAAGTTTGTATCTCCTTCTGGACACAACCTCTGCTCTGGTACATTAAATCTGGAAGCAGGGCAAAAGTGACACTTGTTTTGTGAACAGGCTGCTGCACAAGAATGGAAGGCACCTTTTCCCTCCACATTTCTCTTTTAGCATAGACCCCTCTTCCAATGAGTGAGCTGGAGTAGAGATGATCTGAACACAGTACTACTGGCCTGTCATTTTTGAAGTAGAGAGTTCCACCCTTACTAATGGAAGCTCAGAGGGAAAGGGACTCCCTAGACCTCATGCCCCACCCCTAGAAGTAGCATAAAGCGTCAGAGATTAAAAAAAAATTAATGGAAGAGAATTCCCGCACCCTAGTCCTTCTGAGTCAAACTGCTGCCCTTTAGCAAGAGCTACAAGAAAAAGAAACACCATGTACTGACTATACCCAACTCCAGAATAAAACTTTCATAGATAATGAGCTGGGGGTTAGGAATGTGTCTTAGAAAGGGTGTTGATTGCTTTAATTAAAACCATGTCCAAAAGCTTAGTTTCATATCACAGTCCATCACAGAAGGAAGTAAAGAAAACCTCAAGGCAGGAATCTGGAGGCAGAAACTGATGCAGATACCATGGAGGAGCGCTCCTTACGGGCTTGCTCAGTCTGCCTTCTAAAGGCACCCAGAACTCATCCTTTGAGAAGACTATATAAAATGGGCATTGGAAGATTAAAATAGAACAATTGAGACCACCTCCTCGTAGTCTCTAACCCTAGCCTGTCCCCTAAAAAAAATGACTAAGAGTGGAGGAAGAAGTTCAAAGGATAGAGGGCTATAGGCCTCTACAGAGAAGGGAATTGGAATTTCGTAAACCTCACAGGAAAGAGCCACAGAAACAATGACACGGTCCAGAGGACAGAGATTTGCTTAATGAGAAAAAGAGCATCTTGTCCTCACTGAGATTTGTTTGGTTTGATTTTTTAAATTTTTAAAGTTTATTTTATGTGTTCTGCCTAAATATATGTCTTTGCACCACGTGCATGCCTGGTGCCCGCAGAGGTCAAAAGAGGGTGCAAGATGCCCTAAAATTAGAGATAAAAATAATCGTGGCTTACCACGTGGGTTGTAGGAACGAAACCCAGGTTCTCTACAAGAACAAATTCTCTGAATTACCAAGCCGTGTCTCCAGCCCCTTCACTGGGATTATTATCTCAGCAAAGGGCAGACAGCTATATGCTCAACGGTTCCTGCCATGCACCTGGACTTTAATTCCAGGACTATTGAGAGCATGTAGACCCTAAATAGCTCCAATCTCTTCTTTAGAAGAAAATCTATGTCCAGTCCAAGCTGGACCAATCAGATCATGAAGACCTGAGGGACTGGTAGCCTTCCCTAGAGGCTCACAGAGGAGCAGCGGGAGCACCCATTAGTGCTCTAATCAGCACCTTCATTGCCAGAATCTTTCTAGGCCTCTGTACTGGGTGCTTGTGTGGGGCACAGTCACCCTCCTCATCTTCCAGCAAGGATACCAGGCAGCAAAGATCTTCCCCAAGGCATCTGCATTCCATCTTCTCTCCCTCCCCCTTTCAGTGAGCTCAGGAAATTGATTTTAATCCGCCAGCCTCCTGTTGCTTAGCAACAGGAGGGCCTGCTCCTAGCAACCAGGAGCCACAAGGATGCTGCAGAAAGAGGGGGCTGTCTGGGCCCTGATCTCACTCAGCTATCAACTGCTTCCCCACTGCTTTTGTTGTCAAGCCGTTACACCCTTCCTCTCTCACATGCTGAAGCTTGAAAGGCTGATTGCTGGACTGCTCAATGACCTCACCCACCACCAGAGTGCCTACCAGAAGGCCCGTTCAATCAAATTGCCCAGGACAGTGCGAGGCAAATCATGATGACAACAGAGTGGCTCTAGCTATGAAAAAACCTTCCCTGAGAGGGACAGAAGTCACTGACTATGTGTTGATTCTTCCACTGTGACATTGCACGTGGGAATAGGCCCTTGTAACCCTGAGAATAATAATTCCTGCCCAAAGTGTGTATGCGACATTCACAGCCCATTGAGGCTAAAACGAAGCTGGAACTCCACCAAAAAAAAAATCACTACTAGAGATCACCAAGCTGATTTTCTAGAATGGCCTAGGCTCACACAGCTATCACTGTATCAGTGCCACAACACAGGGTCCCTGAGATGTTTAGACTCCTTGAGACTGATAAGCCAACAGATAACACAAGAGGCTTCGACTTTCTCACCTAAACAATAGCAAGAAAAAGTTGCCCACCATTGAAGTAGTCTCCTGCCTTATGAGAAGGTCTTGGCACAGGGTGGTCACCTAGGAAGAATTACTACTTGGTGAACAGCTTCCCCAGAATGAGAGGTACCAAGATTGGCCTTTCTAGAATTGACTGTTGTGCTAACACACATTTTCCCAGAATTACCACATCTTCAGAGAGAATCAACAGTTGAAGGCAGCCCCAGGAGTGCAGAGGGTCCTGGCAGCAACAACAACAAAGGAGACACAGGAAGCTAACATCAGGAGTCTGATAGCCACCTCTTCCCCCAGGTTCAGCTCAGGCTCCTTCCTGCCTCTCAGCGCCTTTCTTGCTTCTCTCCCTCCCTCTCTCCTGAGGGAAGAGCTTTGACCTCTCTCTTCCACTGCCCAGCAACCAGCCTGCCTCCACGGGCTGGGAGAGTCAGCGTGGATGCCACCAGAATGAGGGGACTGAAGTGAGGGGGCAGGCTAGTGCTCTCCAGGCACGAGCTGTTGCCTGTGCACCCACCGTGCTGCTAGTGCACACAGACATACAGAGAGCTCTGGTCACCTCTGTGGAGGCTAATCGCCATACCAAATGCCTTCTCACTGGGCTGAGGTAAGTCACACTTGGGTAAACACCTTCCTTGAGAACTTTCTGTATTCCACATGTAAAGCTGGCTGTTGTGGAAAACGGCAAACCTAACACAAGAACTTTGTGATGAGCTCTCCTGTACACATCACTCAGCCTTAGAGATGGTCAGCTCCCAGCCATTCATCTGAGCAGTGGATCCCTAGGAAGTTCAGGATGCAGTCCAGAACTCCTGCCACTCAGCTTTGCTGTCATTATATGGCCTACGATGAGTGTGACCCTATAGCATCATCAAATACTGTGTCAAATGTCTGACATCTCATCAATATGGCCTACGAT
The DNA here is from genome assembly GCF_014885135.2 of Alexandromys fortis. Taxonomy (NCBI): domain Eukaryota; kingdom Metazoa; phylum Chordata; class Mammalia; order Rodentia; family Cricetidae; genus Alexandromys; species Alexandromys fortis. Next base: position 452,351 of record NW_026068155.1, on the reverse strand, counting down.
GAGTGTGACCCTATAGCATCATCAAATACTGTGTCAAATGTCTGACATCTCATCAATGTCATAAAATACACTGCTGTGCTTTTTCCAGTGGGCAGTACTATAAGACTCTGCCTCCTCCCCCAAGCAACACCAAGAAAACATGGCATAGCCTGGAAGTACACACCTTTAATCCCAGCACTCTGGAGGCAGAGGCAGGTGGATCTCTATGAGTTCGAGGCCAGCCTGGCCTATGTAGTGAATTCCAGGACAGCCAGGACTATATAATAGAGAAACCATCTCTTTAGAAAAGAAAAAGAATGGTCTCAGTGGTTAAGAGCACTGACTGCTCCTCCAGAGGTCCTGAGTTCAATTTCCAGCAACCACATGGTGGCTCACAACCATCTGTAATGAGATCTGGTTCCCTCTTCTGACCTGCAAGTAAACATGCAAGCAGAACACTGTATATGTAATAAATAAATAAAGATTTATTTAAAAAAAATGAGAAGTGCCTGCCTCACACCCTCTGAGAGGGTCCCAGAACAGGATAGTCACCTGTGGAGAATTTCCACAGTGCACACTTTTTTCCATAGGTGTCCCCTCCAGAATACACTGAGTGACAGGAACCACTGATCCACTCCTCCTGAGACCTGCTGAAGCTTGAATAGACTGAATGACAGGAACCATTGGTTAACAGGCTCCTCCCGAGACCTGTGGGAGCTGTGCCTTGTGCTACTTAAGGCCGTGCTTCATCCTCAGTTCCAAGACGGCACTGAGAGTCAAAGCCGTGAAATGAAGAGCTGGATGTCCTGACAGATGCTAGAGTTGGAGTAACTTATGTCGACCTTAAAAGAAGCCTTTGAGAAAGAGTAGGGAAGGCTTCTATCCCAGTAACCCCTAGGCCACTCTGGGTCTTCCCTAGCATACATCAAAGATCAACATTGTCCCCTTTCCTCTGACCTCATGTCTGGTTCACCTCTCTCCTCTTAGGGGTTTGTCCTTGGGTACATGTGCCTCACTCTCCCCTGAAGCTTGAAGACTACAGGGACCTTGACTCTTAGGTAGCTGTGCCCCCAGTCCAGTGAGAACCCCAGAGGACTTAGGAAGATGTTTCCCAAATGAGGGCCAACAGCATGTTTGCCTGAGTGAGGGGTCTCCTTGGGAGAGAGGTGGCTGCAATCACAAGCCACCTTTGGGGAGAAAACCCAGTCTTTATGCAAGACTAACCATCAGACACTCCAGAGTGATCGACAATGGTCTCTCTTATTCCCAGAAGAGGCCAGGAGAGTCCATTGAACAGCCTGGACCTAGGTGTCTTGTGAGGGACTTTGGAAGACAAGAGCCTGCTCTGGCTGAAGAGGCCCAGCAACAGGTCCTGGTCTCTGCTCTAACAGTATGCTGCTTTGGGACCCTGGATGGGCCGCCTCCCCTCCCAGGGTCTGTTTCCTTATCTTTACAGTAAAGAGACCAGAGAATCTCTAGAGCCCTTATTGGGGCTTTGAGGTCTCTGAAATCTCAGCCAAAGAGCCATACACAGTCCCTGATGCATAAATGGTGTCTGGGTTTCAATCACCTTCCTGCCAGGGAGGCTCTTCCTGCCTGCTTCCTACTGTCTCTGAGCCTTGTTTCCTCTGGCCAAGTCGTGTGTCTAGATAAGGATATTGATTGTCTGCAAAACGCCTGCATTGGTCACAGGCATTTTCTCCAGCACAACAGCCCCTTGCTCTTGAACCCCATGCTTTGGGAGAAGCGACCTCCAGGAAGCATGTAGGTGAGTCATCATGGGGCAGGCTGGTTACTTGCCATTTCAACTAGAAGGTGAAGGCAGGAAGACAGAGTTCCCAGTCATCCTCAGACACATAGCGAGTTTGTGACAGCCTGGGATATATGAGAAGCTGTCTCAAAACCAAGAACAAAAATTGTAAAACACACCTCAGGAATCTCCACAAGCGAGAAAGGAGTCACACACACACACACACACACACACACACACACACACACATACACACACACACACACACGGGGGGGGGCACACAAACACAGGCATACATACACACAGCACAGCAGGAGAACAGGCTATCAGCATATGAGATACTGATACCAGGTGCCTGAGCTGGAAGTCTAGCTTGACTCTGGCAGCTTCATTTATTCATCAGGGACTGAGTTGCTGGGCAGTGCACAGTGGGCAAGAGGTGAGCCTTCTCAGAGCCTGAGGCCACCTAGGGAGGAGCCTGCAAACCCAGTTGCTCCCCAGGCTTAAGGAAGGCACCAGGCAGTGGGAACCCAGAAGAGCCCATCTCAGGGCTCTGGGACAGTCCTGTGCTGTGGACACCACCCAGGATGTGGCCATCTCTGGAAGAGTCAGTTCTGAATTAATTGTCAGGAAATTAGCCTTGAGGAGCATTTGGTCTCCCCCATTCAGGTCGGACAAGAGAAGCCAAGCATGTGGGTGATCTTCAGAGACTGACATGTCTGTGAGAACTGGGTTGCTTCTGGGTCTTGGAGGACAAGGCAAATATTCTCATATTTGGGCCTTCACTTTTCCAAGTAGTAGGTTTGTGCCCTCTAAGGTCACTCTTGAGGTCTCTGTGGTTTTGGGAAGCAGAAATAACCCCTTCTCTTCTTTACCCGCTCCCCTTTCTTCCCCTTCTCTTACATCCTCTCCTGCCTTCTTTCCTTGCCTTCCCTTTTCCCTCCCTTCTCTGGAGCCTTCTGTGTGATAGTCAAGTGCCCCCCCCAATGACTGTACTTCCAGTCCTCCTAGTTTTCTGTGAACTTGATGCCCCCCCCCGCTATCTTTCTCTCTAGTTGTGTAATGTGAACTCAGGAGCCAAATAAACGGCAAAAGTTCAGTGAGTGGTTCGATCCTGAGGCCGAGAATTTTTTCTCCCTCACACCTGTGTCTGTGGTTTCGCTTCCATTGATCTAGGCATCTAACATACAGGTGTTCAGGCACTGGGTTGTCTTGCCCCTCCCTGGACTCTTTGCCCGCGTGTGTTATGGAAAGTTTGTCTTGCAGATTCTGTTTTTACTAAACCCTGTGACACAGAGATGTTTTACTGAATCTTTCATTGAAATAAAACCCTAAACAACTGTCTCCTTTCAACTGCCAGGTGACTGCCGGTACTCGGTCTCTGAGTCTTTTTTATCAGGCTGCTTTGTAAACACTTCGATGTGACATTGTGTTTTCTTGGGAGAAGGCACTGGATCTGCCCTGTCCCCATCTACCCCATTGCCTAACTTCGCTGCTGACTCTAGGAAAAGCCCCTCTTTTGTGGAGCAAAGAGATCCCGCCACATCTCCAGAGCTTCAGGACCTGGGTTTCAACTTCGCACATGACAAGCCTACCTCTGTCACATCTTGGGCGATGGAGAGTTCTGAATGAGCCTCCAGCTTCTTCTTTCTCATTGCATGAAGCTGAGGACCAGAGAATACCAGGCAGGCTCTTGTCCTTGTTCTAGGTACTCGGGGACTGGAAACCCTTGTTGTACCCAGTCACCAGTAATTGAAAACAGTGCTCATTGGAATAAATTCAAGTCCTAATGAACCTTAATGAACTAACTATCAACTTCTATGCCTTTGTGTGTGCTACTAGGGAGTGCACCCAGCACCTCTTCCCAACTGAGAGAAATAGTCCGCTGGGCTATATCTCCAGTCCTCTAAACACTTTGGTTGTTGTTTCAAGCCAGAATCTAAGTTGCCCATGCTGACCTTGAATTCAAGATCTTCCAGCCTCAGCCTCCACTGCAGCTAAAATTGCAGGCCTGTGCCAAGAGGTCTGGCTTAAACCCCATTCAATTCCCAGCCTATTCCTTGCATTCTATTTCCTCTTTAGTGAAGATGGACAAAATGAGCTCCAGGGGAGGCATTTGTAATGTAGAAATCTATTGCAGAAATCAAATCTATGTTTCCTCAAGGGAAAAAAAACGTGTAGAGTGACTGGATTTCCCAGTTTATGGCCCTTGTCTTGTTCAATTTGTTAAAATTAAAATTTCCTATCAAAACTGGCAGACTTTGGATGATAAATTATGTGGTCCTGCCACTACCTCCATCCTGTGATGTGACTATTTCTCTTATTTTTTCACAGCAGAAAAGTAAGTGTAAAGGGGCTAAGTTAGTCAGGTGAAGGGATGTAGATGGTTGGTGGTGGAGCTAGCCTTCAGGTTCAGTTTGTGTGGACCTTCATCTGGGTACGCAATTGCCATAGTGTTCTTTAGTGTCTCCGTGCCCATCTCTCACCAGAGAGGCCAGGGTAGCGCACTAAACAGTTTGCTTGGTCTTCAACGGTGCCATTTTGCTGGGCTTGGCAGGCAATTGCAGAGAGTAAGCAGCCCAGGGCAAGGGGACAGAGGAATTCTTTTCCTAGGACTCTTAGTGAAGAGTGCTGTTGTGGGAGCTGAAGATAACAATACAAGCCAGTGGAGTGGAGAAGTTGGGGGTCAGCTTTAGCCCTTGAATAAGTAGGTGCACGGGCAAAACTCAGTGCTACTGCTATCATCTCTGCTGAGCCCCACCCCTACTCTGAAGCAGCTCAGCTTTTGTAAAATGGACTCCTTCTAAGTAGAAGGTGGTGCTGGAGGTACTGACAGCTACTTCTGATCCTGAAGTGCCATTCCCCCATCTCATTCATTCCCTTCTATAGCCTGATATTACCGACTGCAAAACTTCATCCAGAATAGCTCCATATTCTTTTCTTTCGGACCTCAAACTCAAATGCATAGTTAATTTTTTGTGCAAAATTTTATTTTTCTGAAAGTTTTTCTTGCCCCAGAGTCCAGTCCTTCCAAAGAACATGCATTCCAACAAACAGCTTCTATTTTCCTTCACCCTGGAGCTTGTTCACACCCTCCATTACCACCACCCTGGCCCCTGGGGAGGCCAACCATATAGATGAAGGCAACAGCTTGCAGTGAGAGCCAGAAAGGTGGTACAGATGGAGTAGCTAAGCATTATCCACAATCTGATATTTGAGATCACTGACAAAGTTCCTTTCATATGCACATCAGCTTCTTGCTTGCACTGGCCAGACCCTTTGTCTTTCATCACTCCATAGCCACGGTAACCCTGAGCATCAGATAGCCCTGAACCTCAGGCCCAAAGCCTGGCTGGTTCTTACCCAGTGTTGCCTTCATGACTGTGGGCTAGGATGGAAATGTGTTTATGGCTCTGTCTGTGCTATAACCCTCATTCTACCCCCACTCCCAGAACCCCACAGAGGCTCCACAAAAATACACTTCTAGCTTTCAAAACCCTGATATTATCTGCCCTCAATTTACCCAAGGGATATAATTTTTTCAAGCGTCTTATCCCTGGGGGCTTGTGACCTTCTCTTTAGCCACTTCACTTCTGTGTCAGTTCCCTTTACCCCTGCCAGTAGGACTCCATAGATCCAATTTAGAAGAACCTGGGAGCAGACTAGGGTTCTTTTGTCTGAATTCTTTGGACCCATATTGCTTTCATTGCTGCTTTGTGGGCACATGCTTAGATACACAAGTGAAACAAGTCCAGACTTGAAAGTTAAGAACTTCGAGGAATTTCTCTAATCCTGGTACAGCAGGGATCTGGGATTAAGCTGCTTGCCTTCTTTCCACCTTGGCTAGGCTTGTACAGAGTGGGCCCCATAATCATAAAAAATTAACTCTGACCTTGACTGAATACGGCATTTTAACGTCTTGGTGACCACAGGTGTGTGGAACATAGTTTCCATGGATGCAAAGGCACACCACGGATGATATAGTTGAGAATAAGAGGGATAAGCATGAGGTAGGGTTGGAAGATGCAAAGTTAGGCCCACTGATACTGGGCAAGCCACTTAACCTTTTTGAATTCTTCCTTTGCACAATCCAAAGTACTTTTTCGGAGTAGATGCAGCATAGTCACTAAGAGCATGGACTTTAATGTCGATCTGAACCAGACTGGAAGTCAAGCTCTGTCACTAAGAGCCATGTGCAATATGTTTTACTCAGTTTCCTGCTACTATTAAAAAAGATACCTGATACATACTTTTCCAGAGAAAGGGGTTAATTTGGTTCATAGATTTGGAACTTCCTGACTATGCATTGGCCCCACTGATTTTGGATATGTGGCGATAGTTCATACCATAATGGGCTTTGTGTGACACAGCAAAACCACTTACTCTGTGAACAGGAGTGAAAGACAGAGCGCAGGGGGGAAGAAGGGCCTAGGATCCCGTTGTTCCCGTCAAGAATATACACTCAGTGACTTGAAGTCCTGTCAGGCCATATCTCTTAAGGGTTCTGCCACTTCTTAGGAGCTCCACTCTGCGGATCATGCCTCTAACATATGAGCCTTTTGGGGTTCCAAGGCAATCACAAAAGATCTTAATCACAGCACTAGGAAAACTGAGGTCCAAGAATTGCCAGTTCAAGGCTAGCATGGGCTACATAGTGAGTTCTGGGCCATCCTAGGCTACACATACCAAGATCCTGACTCGAAAACCAAACAACTCTCCCTCCACAATACTCAGGACTGCAGCACTTGTGTAGCGTGTACTAGGCCTAGGTTTCATCCCCAGCGCTACCAGAAATATATCTAAATTACAGCATCTACTGGTCACACCTCAGTCTATTTAGGAGTGTCTGAAACACTCATTGCCTACCTTAAGAAGCCGTTGTGAGGATTAGATGAGACAGCATCGCTACCATGGGAAGAACTGGACAGGGTGCCTGTGCTATAGCAAGTACTTCTCCAAAGAAGGAGCAGCCCGCAGGAGATAGACTGCCTGCATCTCTTATGCGTGTGCTATGAGACAATCTACTGAAATAAGTACTGGGAAGTTATCTCAGAAGACGAAAGGACTATTCAAAAGAGAGCTGAAATTAACGTTAAAATACAACGGTGTCAGGACCTTTCTTCACACTGACAAGAGGTTTTTCTTGAGTCTCTGGACTCTGGCTTACTCAGTGCTGGTGTCAGTGGCTGCTGCCTTCCTCTGCTACTGCTCCTCCATCCTCGTGATGGCTTGCTCCTCTTAGGAAACTGAAGTAGAGGAGAGGAGTCAAACTCTCACCCTAACCCTCTGTCCACCCTACCACTACTGCGAAGGCGTTTCTCAGACCAATAGCCAGTGTTCGGCCTGGGCCCCAGTTTCACTTTCGTTGACCCTAAGAAGCCAGGCTCCTAGTTGTCAATGGTCAGACTTGGCACTGACACACTTCAGATTTGGGAGAGTACTGAAACCCATGTCATACCGTGAGGGCCTGCTGCTCTGCGAAATCATTAATCCTACTTCATAACAGCTGCTCGACAAACCTCGGATAGCTAATGGATGGCTGTCACGGTGGGAGGGGGAATGGGTTTTTCTTCATTTGCTGCCTCGGACGAGCAACCGTCATCTGTTTATCCCAGGGTAGTTTTTAATTTCTAATTGCCAGAGGTTTCTTGTGTGGCTAAATCTTTGGTGAGGCCGGGTTTCCAGATGCAGAAACTGGTCCACAGAGATGTGAAGTAAATTGCTCAAGGTGAAATAGCCAGAAAATGGGTTAAACCCCATACACTGTCCCTCAATGGCAGAGGGTGTGCTTCGTGTCAGCAAGCTTCCATCTCTAGCACTCAGACTTAACAAAATGACAAATAAAAACCAAATCCATGTCCGTCTGACTCCAGAGCTCACAGCCTCATCATTACAGAAACACAGAAGGATGAATTCAACCCCAAACCCTCCCGTATTGGTTCAAGTCCAGCCGGCTCCAGGACGGCACATGAGAAGCTTAAGGAAACAGCTCAGTAGGGTAACGGGTTGATAACTACGGCAATGTCCTCTAGTCCAGGAGAAATTTTTATTACATTCCATCATTCTCTTCATTTCCCTCAGAAAACACTCAACTTGGCGCTGGGGATGTGGCTCAGTTGATAGAGTACAACAGCGTACACAATGTCGTGGGCTCAATCTTTGGTGCCATTTAAACCAGGCAGCATACTGTGCCTGCCTTTAATCCCAGATTTTGGGAGGCAAAAGCAGGAGTGATCAGAAGTTCAAGGTCATCTTTCACTAAATAATGAATTTGAGGTTAGCCTGATCTGTATGAGACCTTGTCTCAAAAAAATAAAAATAAAATAAAGTCTAAAGAAAACACTTAAGAGAAAGGGGCAGTATCCTTTGAACTCAGCTCATCATCTTTCCGACTAATCTGTCTTCTTTCCCCTAACCTCATCCCTCTGCTCTAACAAGGAGACCAAGGGTGTTAGCGATTATCTTCAGACTCCTGATCAGAGGCAAGAATATGGCCTAAGTGATTTCTTGGAATTTTCTCTGGGCTTTGATGCTTCATGAAATCACAACAGCAGGCCGTAACTGTGCAGTCATTGTGAGATCTTGAGTCATTCTGAAGATCAAAGTCATATCGATCCTGGCAGCCGGTCTTCCTAGACAGATTACCTTGTCATCTGCCGCAGGCATACCATTCCAGGTTTCCTTCCTAACACTGAACTACAAATGTAGAGAAAGCTGCTTCTGGAAGCAGAAAGATCACCCTGCCCATGGGGGTTAAGTGCTAGAATCAGCTAACCAACGCTGGCAGCTTCTGGAGCTTAGACGTGTACGCAAAGGTTAGGGCAGGACCCAGTGCATTTACAGGCTAAGGCTAGATGGGCTTGTCATCGTGACATTTACTTCTCATCTGGAGTTCTACAGAGGCATTGGTACATCCTGGCAGCAGTAGAGACCTTGACATACAACCAGACTGGGAAACATTTCCCTAGAGTCCAGGAGTACGAAGGCCATGGAGTCATCACCTAATTGAGCACTGGAAGAACGTCCCAAGAAGCAAGCGAGCACAGAGCGGTGGTGGCACACGCCTTTAATCCCAGCACTTGGGAGGCAGAGGCAGGCGGATCTCTGTGAGTTGGAGACCAGCCTGGTCTACAAGAGCTAGTTCCAGGACAGGCTCCAAAGCTACAGAGAAACCCTGTCTCGAAAAACCAAAGAAGAAGAAGAAGAAGAAGAAGAAGAAGAAGAAGAAGAAGAAGAAGAAGAAGAAGAAGAAGAAGAAGAAGAAGAAGAAGAAGAAGAAGAAGAAGAAGAAGAAGAAGAAGAAGAAGAAGAAGAAGAAGAAGAAGAAGAAGAAGAAGAAGAAGCAAGCTTGCAGAAAAAGCAATTTAGGATTTACTTACAATCTTAGGAAAAAAAGAAGTCATAATAAATGGCCAAGTGGGTGGAAAGAGAAAAACAGGTCTGGAGCAGAGATAGGGAAATGCCAGTGACTTCCCACAAGCTCCAGGTGAGAGACTCAGATGGATGGGACAGAAGAAAAGAAGATCCAAGGCAAGCAGTCTTAGCAGAATCCCATCAGACGCTGTCGTGTAGGAAAAGCAACCTCGGACTGGGCGTCCAAAAATGAGGTTTTTAGTCCTGGCACAGCAAAGGACTCATTGTGTGTCCTTGAATCGTTTGTGCCCTCTCTAACCCTCAATTTCCTCGTTTGTAATTTTGTGGTTTTCTTCAACCCATTATTGAGGAAATATTAACATGCAACAAACCACACATTTTTCAAATGTACAATTTGATGAGTTTTGACATCTGTACAAACCAGAAAATTACCGCCATAAGCAAGGTCATGGGCATAGGCTTCACCCCTCAAATTTTCCTCTTTTTTTTCAGTAATGTCTTGTTTTTACCCAACTCTCTGCTCCTCCTCCCCCCCCCCCCCCCCCCCCCCGGAGATGATAGTCTTTCAGTGTTCATGTGTTTGTTTATTTGCTTGTGAGTGAGTGCCTGTGGGTGCCATGCCCTATGAATAGAAGGCAGAGGACTTTCTAGAGTTGGTTGACCTGCTACCTTGTGGGCAAGGATCCCTGTTGTTTCTGCTGCTGTGTATTCCAAGCTGGCTAGTCCAGGACCCTCAAAGCAGCTCTCTTGTCTCTGCCTCCCATCTCACTGTGGAGTCCTGGGTTACTTAGCGCTGAGGCTGCAAATGTGTAAGTGTGGCATTTGCTAACCCTCAGAACCCTCTCTCCACTCCCAACCACGGAGGTTCTTCTTACCACTTGGTGCTTCTGTATTTCCTAGAGGTTTCATAGCTGGAATCATACAATACAATATGCATTTTAGGCAGCAGTTGGCTTCTATCATGGAATATGGTTTTGATATCCATCTGTGTTCCAACATGTTTTAATAGTTCCCCCTTCCTCCTTCCCTGCCTCCCTCTTTCCTTCCATTCCTCTCTTCCTTCCCTCCCTCCCTCATTCCTTCCCTCCTTCCTTCCTTTCTTCCTTCTGTTCTTCCTTCCAGCTTCATTTTGAAGAAGTGGTATTGAATTTTATTATGAAAAGGTCTCTAAGACATGCATAAAGTTTCAAAGCTTTATAAATAGCATGTGCCTACCATATATATTATATATATATACACTGTCTTTAACAAAATGATACAGATGCATGAAGAAACATCTAAAAGAATACCTATCAAGTTACACTGTTTGCTATCAAGTGATTGGAATTACTTGATAAAGAAAGATGTACTTTCTTTGCTTCTCGGTTTCCTAATTTTGTAATTGTGAAAATACATAGTAGGAAAATGTCACATCTTAAAAACAGTTTTACTGAAGCATAATTGACATAAAGAGCCATATTTAAAGAACACAGGATGTTAAGGGTTTACACATACATGTACGTGAAGCCATCACTATAATCAAGATGGCAAGCATATACATCACTGCCAAAAGACCTCTCTCCAGCCACTCTACTTCTTTCTGTCACCACAGATAAGTTTGCATTTTCTACAATTATATAAATAGAATTCAACAGTAGATGTACATGCTGAGATCCCAGTGTGAGCTACCCACAGCCACTTCGTGTACGTGTCCCCCTCCTCGCCCTCCACTCTCTTCTCTCCCTTTTTGGAAACAGACTGTCATCCTGTAGTCCAGGCTTAAATTCGTAGCAGTTTTAATTCTCCAAAGGTGTCTTTAAAGAGTAAACGCTTAAACTTAGATGAAGTAAATTCTATGTTTTATATTCTTTACTTCTTGTTTTGTTTTGTTTTTCAAGACAGGGTTTCTCTGTAGCTTTGGAGCCTGTCCTGGAACTTGCTCTGTAGACGAGGCTTGCCTCCAACTCATGAAGATCTGCCTGTTTCTGCCTTCCTATATTCTTTGTGTCCTTTAAAAGAAATCTGCATGGGTCCAGGGTTAAGGACACTGACAGTTTTTCCAAAGGACCTGGGTTTGATTCTCCGCACCTACACAGCAGCTCACAACCATCTGTAATTCCATTTCTAGGGAACTAGATGCCCTCTTCTGAGCTCTCCAGGCAGCAGGCATGCACATGGTGCACAAACATACATGCAGGCAAAACACTCATACACATTAAATAAAAAATTAAAGAAAGGAAATATTGGCCTGAGCTAAGATCACTGTGACTTCCTCCTATATTTCATAATTTTAGTTCTTATATTTACATCTATGAACCACCCTGAGTCAAGTATAATATATTGTATAAGGTAATTTTTTTTTTACTTCTGTTGATTCTTTGTGGATTTCACACATGCTTTCCAATCACATTCTCCCCATCTCCTCGAATCCACCCTCTGCCCTAGCCACCTCCCCCACAGATCAAAACCAAATTTGAAAGAAAAAAAAACAAAACAAAGAAAAAAAGAAAGAGAAATATCTTGTCTTGAAAGCTATAGTGTAGCCTCTTGAGTCACAGTTCACCCTTTAGTCCATTCATCTTTACTTGCCTGTGTTCATTGCTAGGAATCATTGGTCTGGCTCAAGGCCTCTAGCTTCTGATACACCACCTATAATGAGTTCTCACTGGGACTGCTCTTGGATCTGTATCTTGTTATTGTCCTATGTTATGGAGATCCTGCTGTTTTGGATCTGTAGGTTCATCCCCTTCCCATGCTCCAACAGTTCATAGATGAGGTTGGGGTGGGTCAACTCATAACCCAGGTTCTGATCCTGGGTGGTAGCTGGATTGGTCAGCCTACCAGCTTCCTCTCATCATCACTGCGCACTCTCTAGCACTGCCTTGGCTAGCCCACCCAATGCAGCCTGCAGCAAGGAGAGCGGCCAGTTCTCCTGTTCTTGGGTCACTCATATTGCCAGGGCCAGTTCTACTGTTTTGCCCAGGCAAGGTGCAGGACCCTCCCTCCAGGTAATAGGGAGTATAGGAGGGTGTGCGGGGTCAGCTCTCCCACTCTCACGCCCTCCGTGCTGGCTCACCAGCGTCCTTGACAATAGGGTCAACTCTAGCGTGCTGCCCAGGTGGAATGCAGGGCCCGCTCTCCTATGTGCTGCCGCTGGTGTAGATTAGAACTAGTTCTCTCATTCTCACGACCCTGGGACCAAAGCTCTTGCCTGCCCCAGGTAGCAAGGGGCGGGGCATCTCAGTTTCTCTCATGCCCTCAGCAGGTCTGGCTTACCTGCATCCTCGACAACAGGGTCAGCTCCAGTGTGCTGCCCGGATGGGAAGCCGAGGTTACTTTCTCACACGCTGCCACCGGTGAGGGTCAGGGCTACCTCTCCCGCACTTGTGACCCCAAGACCAGCTCATTCACCTGCAGGAGTGGGTAATAGGTGAGGGGAAAGCGCATCTTTCCCTCGCCCGTGCTACCACATGGCAGACCAAGGGGTCCGCTCTCCTGCTCTCATGCCCTCAGGATCAGCTCACCTGCATCCCCCGGCAACTCTAGGGTCAACTGTAGTGTGTGTGCTTCCCAGGTGAGGTGCACACCTATGGTGAGGGGTGAAGCCATCTTTCGCGAGTGCAGAGGTGAGCTCTCCCCTGAGAGGTTGTAGTGCGGTATACAGTAAGGGGCAGGACCAACATCCCAGGGCCAGTAAAGGGCAGACCCGGTTCAGCACAGCATGATTCCAATGATCCCCGTGCTAACCCAGGCCATGGACATCACCACAGACCCCCGATGCAGCAGGACCATGAACCCAGACATGACCCTCAGCGGCAGCAGCTCGGGCCAGGATAATCAGGATGTCCCTGGTAGCAGCATGGCTCTTGGACACCATCATGGCCACAGGCTGAAGAGACCCCTGATATTTATGTGGCGTTTGGTGGCAACATGAGCCATGGGCATCAATACAGACCCTGGCTCTGGTAGGACCATAGACCCAAACATGGTCCTAGGCAGCAGTCTGAGCCCAGATGTCACCATGGTCCCAGGTGACAACACAGGTCACTTGGATTGGACTGAAACTCGCTGCAGCGTGACCCTTGGACACCAAAATGGCCCCAGAAGGGAGGCTAGACCCTCAGCATTGGCATGATATTTGATGGTCTCAGGAGCCACAGACATCAACACAGACCTTGGCTGTGTCAGGGCCATGGACCCAGACATGACCCTCAGCCACAGCCCTGGTCTGGATAATATAAGGTAAATATTTAACTTCATTCTTTTCAATGTAGACATACAGTTGAGTCTCCATAAATTATTACAGAAAAATTATTATTTCTCTGATGAATTGTCTTGACATTTCTGTCAAAAATATCAATCAGTGATACATATATGAGACCATTTCTCAACTCTTAATTCTATTCTATATGTCTACTTTTATACTAATAATATGTTTTCTTGATTATTGTAACATTATAATACATCTTGTAATAACATAATTTAAGTCTTCTAACAGCCTGGTATTGTGTTATGTGCTAATAATCCCAGCACTCAGGAGACTAAGGCCGAAAGATCAAGAGTTCCAGGCCAGGCTACACTATTTAGCAATAACCTGACTGAAAACCTATCTGTCATTTTTATGCCATCTTCATTTACATATAAATTAGAGAGTCTGCTCGGCAAATCTAAAATAAAAACTTTGGTGAAATTTTACTTATGGTCATATTGTATCATCAGTACTGTCTAAAGAGATTTGACATCTTAACAATATTGACTATTCAGGCCCATAAACAAAGTGTATGTCCCTAATTATTCATGTCTTCTTTACTGTTTCTCATCATCAACATTTTGCGATTTTTTTCAGTGATCTTGTATATCTTTTATCAAATTTGTTCATATTCCAGTTTATTTCGAGACAGGGTGTTCTATGTATTTTTGAACTTGTAATCTTCCTACCTCAGCATGCAGAGTCCTGGGATAACAGACATGCATTACATACAACAGTACTGCACATTTGAAGGTGGGGGCTGAGCCTAATGCTAAGCAGGGGTTCTGCCACTGAAATAATTTTTATGACATTTTAAAAGTCATTTTCATTTCAACTTTTAAGTATTCATTGTTGGTATATACAAGATAATTCAGTTTTAATTCACTTTGGATGGGATCCTGTGTGAGTCACTTATTAGTTTTAACAGCTTCTTGATAGAGCCCCTTGCACTCCCTAGGCAGAGGATCGTGTTGTCTATAAACACAGTTTTAATTTTTCATTTCCTTTCTGTGTATTTTCTAGTCCTTCATCTTATGCACTAGCAAGAACCACCAGCAGAATATTATAAATAGTAGGGGAAACAGGTACCCTAGTTTTGTTTCCAATCTGTTGCACAAGTTTTCAGTCTTTCTATGAGGCATGATATTAACTATGGGGTTTTCATAATTGATTTGGTCAGGTTGGAAAAGTTTCCTTCTGTTTCCAGGTTGTCAAATTGGGAAAGCTCTCCTCTATTTCCAGGTTGCTGAGGTTGTTGTTCTTTTGATCTTGAGCGGTCATTCAATTTTGTCACATTTTTTAATCTATTGACATAGTTACATGCTTTTCATTTTTAGTCTAAATATATATATTTCATTGGTTAATTCTTAGATGTTGAAATAGCTTTATTTCAGGAATAAATCCTCCTTGGTCATGCTGTTTTATCCTTTTTGCATATCATTGATCCTATTAGCTAAAATGTTAAGTGTTTTATTAGATTTTAGGGGGTTATTTTCTTGAGGGGGAATTTAGACAATGCCTCATTCTGTAGCCCAGGCTGGCCTTGAACTCATAATTACCCTACTGTCTCAACCTCCTAAGTGGAAGGATTATAGGAATGAGTCACCATGACCAAATAAATTATTTTTATGAAGGACATTTGTTTGTTTGTACTTTGCTTGTGGTGTACTTATCTGGATTTGTTGTTAGGTTATCTGGATTCATCACTTGCTCAGCCCCTCTATGATTCTTTTTTTTTCTTTCTTTTTTTTTT